>NC_062286.1:119693020-119996051 GCF_902655055.1 Lutra lutra | reverse complement strand
TACCAACCATAAAAGGGGAGAGGAACATAAAAAGCACCGATGCTCAGGCTACTTCCAACTGTTGGGAAAACAGAAGATGAACTTGCATGCTTCCCAAGGTGGCTTCTGCTGTGTGGTTGCTGGCAAAGCGAAGCCCCTCCCACCCAGCAGCACAAACCCTTTTCTAATATTCATGCTACTATATGAACAGGGAGGTAGGAGTATCACGCCTGTTTCCTGGGTAGGAAAACTCAGATTCAGAGAATTTAAATGAATGGCCTACGGCAGTGATTCTCAAACTAGAGAGCACATGAATTTCCTGGAGGTCTGGGCTCAAAACAAACACTACTGGTCCCCGCCCCTAGCCCTTCAGATTCAGTAGGTCTGGAGTACAGCGGAAGAAATTGTTTTTGTTTTTTTTTTAATTAAGTTTTTTTTTTTAAGATTTTATTTATTTGTTTGACAGAGAGAGATCACAAGTAGACAGAGAAGCAGGCAGAGAGAGAGAGAGAGGGAAGCAGGCTCCCTGCCGAGCAGAGAGCCCGATGCGGGACTCGATCCCAGGACCCTGAGATCATGACCTGAGCCGAAGGCAGCGGCTTAACCGACTGAGCCACCCAGGCGCCCCTTAAATTTTTATTTTTAAATTTGTATTTACTTTTTTAAAGTTTTGTTTATTTATTTATTTACTTACATATTTCTCGATACAGCCAATGTGGGGCTCAAACTCACCGCCCCAAGATCAAGAGTCACATGCTCCTTTTATTAAGCCAACCAGGCATCCCCTAAACAAGTTTTTAGTTTTAATTACAGAATAGTTAAAAAAATTTACTTTTTTTAAAAAAAGATTTTATTTATTTATTTGACAGACAGAGATAGTAGGCAGAGAAGCAGGCAGAGGCGGGGGGGTGGGGCGGAGGGAGGGGAGACGGAAAGTAGGCTCCCTGCTGAGCAGAGGGCCCGATGCAAGGCTCGATCCCAGGACCCTGGGATCATGACCCGAGCCGAAGGCAGAGGCTTTAACCCACTGAGCCACCCAGGCGCCCCAAGAATTTACATTTTTAACAAGTTCCCAGGTAATGCTGATGCTGCAGGTTCTGGGACAGCCACTAAGTTAAGGTTGCTTTTCATTTTATTTTAGTAGAGACTGGAGAAGCAGAGCATTTCAAACTTGGCCCACTTAAACTACAAACATTTATCAAGGCTCCCATGTGCCCAGTCCTGGGCCAATCGCTTCTCATTTGGTACCTCAATAAATCACTCCATGAGACAGACACTAGTGTTTTCCACCTCACTGAAGCTCAGAGAGGTAAGTGACTTGCCCAAGCCAGAGTAAAAACGCAGGGTTGGGCAGCTAGCTGGGTTTGACCCAGATGCTCTGCACACTTATGGTCTGCCCTCTGCTGAAGAGAGGAGAAATGGTAGGACCTTGGCCTTGTCTGCTTTGTGTGTGCTGATTCAAACCCAAAGTTTGCTTCTTCCCATGATGACAGGCTGTTGCAGATAGGAAGAAACAGATTTTATATGACTAAGAGTTTCATGGCTAAGCAATCTGTATAAGTTAAAATCACTTACAAATAAAAGTAGAAATAATTAACAAGCCACCAATAAAACAGACACAATTAGCAATACAGTGTCTTTTCTTCCAAGTATCAAGCTCTAAATTCAATAACATCACTCCAAGTGCTTTGTGGGAAGCAGAGTGTTAAAGCTTGATCATGCTATATTAACTTGGCTTTGTATTAGTGAGGTTAACAAATGAAAATCAAAAGTCTGTCTTAAAACATCTTTTCGCACAGGCTGTTCTGGGCCAGGACGGGGTGAAAACTGGCACACATACGGCAGACCAAACTGTCTGAAACTACCTGTTGCTATTTGTGGTCCGGGAAGCAGCTTCTCACTTTGATCAACCAGAAAGATTAGGTGGGAAGAAAGGGATACTGGACTTCCTTCCTGGGCAGGGCTCTTCCAAGTTGTTCCCATGGTGTGGGATGCTAATTATAGTACCATAAAGACCCACCTCAACACGCAGCAACTAGGCCTGTTCTATGCTGGGGGCCATCCCCGTGGGACTTGAGCTCTATGGAAATCCCAAGGCCATCTAGTCCTAATGCTTCAGAGGCTCTGGACAGTGGCTCTTGCCCACAAGAGTTCTGGCACCAAAATCCAGAAACTGTGAGCCCCTGTGACTGGGTCAATGGTTCTCCCCTTTGTATCCTTCTAAGCAGCCAGGAAGGTCAGAACAAGCCTGAGCAGAAAACCACCACTGCCCTGCTACTGGGGTGGGTGACCCATCACATGACCCCAGAATTCTGCAGCCAGCTTCCTCTTCATCTGTGTTGCCAAGTCCAAGGACACTCAGCATCCACAGCCTCCCTATTACCCTCCTTCATCTGGGCCCCAAAGACAATCATATTGCCTCCTGGCTTAAAAACTGTCACAGGGTCAAGTCCATACAGCTAAGTTTGGTGTCTGATGCCTCTTCAATAATGGACCAAACATCTCACCCCTCATTCCTTCCCACACATATTCTGATGGGCTAGACGAGCTGTGCTGCAGCCTACCTGTGTCATCACAGGCACACTGAACTTTGTGGCCCAGCCAAAAAAAGAGAGGAGGAGGAGCAGAAGTAATAATATAATAATAGTCCTGGACAATTAATCTGTCCACCACTCACTCCAGTCTGTGAGTGAGGTAATGCAGGCCACGACAGGTGGCCCTGATGTTCCCTTCTGTGGCCCAGTCCTTCCAGGCTCCTCCCAGGAGGCGCATTTCATCATCCTGCAAATGATCCTAAGACCTAAAGACAGGTATAGTTCGTACTACACAGCTTCCCCACCCCCCCAAGATTTTATTTATTTGACAGAGAGAGATCACAAGTAGGCAAAGAGGCAGGCGGGTGGTTGGGGAGGGGAGCAGGCTCCCTGCTGAGCACAAAGCCCGATGCAGGGCTCGATCCCAGGACCTTGAGATCATGACCTGAGCTGAAGGCAGAGAGGCTTAACCCACTGAACCACCCAGACACCCCCTACACAGCTCTTAAACACAGGCCAAAACAAAAGCAGCAATTTGTTCCAACACCGGAGGAAAAGCTGGCCATACAGGGCCCAGAGAGACAGGACAACACTTCAGAAGTAGGCAATTTAATATTTTTTCAAGGATAAAATGACCATATATTTTTGTCTTGTGCTTTGGTTTCAAATCACCGAATTCTTTTTCTTTCAAACATCGCTTTCCCATCCCTCCAACTTGGTTACACTCTTTCCTGTGCCTTCTAGATTCAGCTCAAATGTCCCCTTTTCTGAGAAGACCTAACCACACCTTCCTCTATGTTCCATGAGACCACGATTCCCCTCTGTGGCCTAGACTCTAATAGAGGGTCTGGCCTAGAGTCACAGTGCATAAGTATGTGTTGGGGATGCCAGCCAGAGACTAGCTAGGCAGTGAGGCAATCAACTCTGTACCTTCTATTCTTCAGGCTCGCAATGGCAACTATGGGGACACCAATGTGCCAAGTTGTCCTGATAAGCTACCCACAATATGCTGTGACAGTCTGCTCCCAAGTGGGAATGTGGAAGACCTCTTACCTGGTGCAACCATAATTTCATTTTTCTTGGAGCGAATTCGAAGGAAGGTGAGGTCATTTTGGGGGTCAATTTCACGCACGGTGCTCCGGGCCTTCAAGATGAAGTTGTGCATGAGGTTGGCATACTGTGTGGTGGTAGGATTGTCCATGGTGCTCTTGATGGGAATGCCTGAGGGGAGAGCAGGGAATGAGTAGGAAGCTGGAGCCCCATTCTGCCCAGTTCCCAACCCCACACCCTTAAGTCAAGAGTACTGGACCAGCAATTAATAACCAATGCCACTATTTACTGAGGGCTTGGCAGGCACAGTGCTGAGCACTTTAAGCACGGCAGCACCAGTCCCTGGAATGACTCTGGCAGTGGAATCACCATCTTCACTTGCCAATGAGGCAACAGAAGCACTGAGCCTTCACATAGCACAGAAGCAGTGGGGCTAGGATTCAAATGCAGGCCTGTTGGCTCCACTGCTGGGCTCCTTCCACAGGGCTGCACTGTCTTGACCGGCTTCCAGCAATAAAAGGAGAGACTATCATTCAGAATACTTAGAACCTGAATAAAGAGGACAGCTCTTGTGAATTTGTAAATACTGAAAAGTAGGAAGAAGAAAAAAAGGTCGCCTGTGTCAAGACACTACCATCACTAGGTGCTTTTGCTCCAGTTTCCACCAAGGGAGGCTTAGGGCCCAGTTATAAACACATGTCTACACACATGATCGTGTCCCTCAAAGTGTGTTTCTCTGTCTGCGTATAGACTTGTAAACAGCATTGCTATTGCTTTCAAATAGCCCACAACTGGCCATTCCACAGAATTAATCATTCCTTTATTGTTGGTACATAGGCTGGATTTTTTTTTTTTTTACTTAATTACTATGCCGTGAACACCATTGTGTACCAAGCCTTTTCTGTTTTGAAGATTGTTTCCTTTCAATGAACTATTAAAAGGACCTCCCTTACTAGTCAGTGCCTATCATCATGGAGGTGAAAAATGGGGCTCAGCTGGAGCCAACTCAGGACATAACTTAATCATCAGGTTGTCTATGAATCACTGTGACCTATCAGCAGAAGGTTCCACGGAGGAAGCCTTAAGCTGACAGGCATTTGTGATGAATGTGGCACAAATGACTCCTCACACATAAGTGGCCAGATACGGGTGCCCATGACCCTGCTGGTCTGGCCCACAAGTGACCAGCTTAAGGACTGGCCAAAGGCAATTACCCTCAGGCCTACTCACAGGTGGCAAGAAACTGGCCCAATCTTGTCTTCTTAGGGCACAGGAACATGAGTGTGGGCAAAAGAGGACATAAAAGCAAGAGAAGCAGCTGAGTCAGAGGCTGTTCTGAGCCAAGTGAAGTCATGAAGACAGACTGTAGTGATCATTTGCCTTTAAGCGACAAGACAACTAGGTAACTAGGGCTGCTACTGGGTCCTGGATGGCAACAATGTGCCCACCAGGGCCCCTTGAGGCTTCACTCCATAGCAGAATCTTCCTAAGGATGGCAGTAGGAGCAGCTGCGGTGATGACTGAGTGAAATCTGATGACCTGGACTTACACCCTAGCTCTACCCCTTGGGGTGGCTATGTGGCCTTACACAAGTGAGTTAACCTCTCAAGCCTCTGTTTCTTCATCTGTAAAATAATGCTTGTGCTGTGAGGATTAAATACAGCTAATCCATTTAAGAATGTTTAGCAAGAGTACAAACGTAATGTTGGCTTGTTACCAACATCAGTACAAAATAAATTCCATCCCCCAGGTAACTTGAGGGGCCAATGTCAAGGCCTGGCGAAGTCTGGATGATCAAAACTCTTAACCTTCTCTTCTTATATACCACAAGGCCATCTTCTCTCAGGTCCCTCTGCCTGGAACTTTCCTTCCTTCCCCATTCTCTCATAATTCCCACTGGTCCCTCAGATGTCCATTTTCTGGTGGATCTACCCACCTCCAGATGTGGTCAATGCCCCCATTCTACCACCCACCCACACAATTTTCCTTCAGAGCTGTTTCCTCTGGAGTTTGATATCACACCATTATGAAAGTGACCTGGACCAGGTCTGATTTGCTCACCATTGTCCTTAAAGAGACTTCACTAAGCATTTATTGCAGATGATAAATAAGTGCTCTCAAGGGTTCCTTCAACAGTTCAAATACTGTCATGAGTCTGATCACATTTCTACTAAGTGACAGGTGTACAAATGAGACAAGAAGCTAAACACTTGTTGGCTCACTTTAAAAAGCAAAAGAAAACACTGAGGTAGTGAGGAGGTGGGACAGGGACCAAAACCGGAGAGCATTTCAAGTAAGGACAAGATATCAAGTCCAGATTCACAGGATGTCAGAGCTGGGGACACCACACAGAGAGCCGAACAATTAGGTCACCTCCTCCAAGCTTGTGCCTTCACAAATGCAGACTGTGCAGCCTGCAGAAGTAGCTGGTTACTAGGGAGCATGATTTCTAACTTGGGGCTTAGATCCATCAAGACCAAGGTTGTAAAGCCAGGTCCTCCCACCAAACCCAGATTCATCAATCAACAGTAAAAAACATTAACAATATTTTACAGAGGCAGTAATCCCCTGCGTTATCTGTGGTTTCACTTTCCATGGTCTCAGTTACCTGCATCAATTCTGGTGTGGAAGCAGATGATTCTCCTGATCAGGTCCATAGTAGCCTACTGTTGCCTCACAATGCCTAGGTCATTCACCTGACTTCATTTCATCACAAAGGAAATTTTAGGATCGCACGTCATTACAAGAAGGGTGAATACCATATAATACGGTATTTTGAGAGACCACATTCACATAACTTTTATTATAGTATATTGTCATAATTTTTTTTTAAAGATTTTATTTATTTTTTTGACAGAGAGAGATCACAAGTAGATGGAGAGGCAGGCAGAGAGAGAGAGAGGGAAGCAGGATCTCCACCGAGCAGAGAACCCGATGCGGGACTCGATCCCAGGACCCTGAGATCATGACCTGAGCCGAAGGCAGCGGCTCAACCCACTGAGCCACCCAGGCGCCCTCATAATTGTTTTATTATTAGTTTTGTTCTTAATCTCTTCTTGTGCTTTATTTATAAATTTAACTTTATCGTAAGTATGTACATATAGGAAAAACCATACTACACATAGGGTTGAGCACTATCCTGTTTTCAGGCATTCACTGGGGGTTTTGGAATGTACCCCCCATGGATAAGGGGGGACTACTGTATTTGTTAAGCACCTATTACGTGTCAACATTGTTCTAGGTGCTAGGGATACAGCAGTGAACACAAGAGACAAATCTCTGCCCTCGAAGCTTACAAGTTGAGTCTTTTATGTTGCCCTATGTGGGTAGCAGCACAAGATGGAAGGGGGTCTGAAGAGGTACAAATGGAATGGAATATTCCTTAAGTTCTTGGTAATTCCCCTTAAAATTCACATTTTTACTATGAAACATCATTTAAATTTGGCCAAGGCAAAGATGTCAAAAGGCGGTGACAGGTGGTTGGTAAGTGACTGGGATAAGGGTATGTCATTAGTTCAGGAGCAAAAGCAGTCACTCGGGGCTGGAGTGGTTAGGAAATGCATCCTGCAGGAAAAGGCAGCTGAGCTGAATCATTTGGGTATGAAAGCCCTAGAGGGGGTAATAGGAATCCCTAACTAATCATCCTTCATGGAAGCTTCCAGAGAGCTTAAAGGCACTATAGAGCAGTGAGTTCTGACGACCGACAGCCAGAAGTGGGGGACCTTGAACATGTCACCTAATTTCTCTCAGCCCTGGGTTTCTCATTGTAAAATGGGCAGTGCTCGCTTCAGCGGCACATATACTAAAATTGAAAAATGGGCAATACTCCTGCCTTGCAGGGTCATGGTGTGAAATGTAAATGAGAGACTGAAGCGGGAGCTCTGTAGTGGGATACAAATTAAAAATAGATACTTGCAATAATTTTAGCATTTATATGGCAGTTACATCAGGTACTGTTCTAAAAGCTTTCCTTAAAAGGAAACTGGAACAGAGAGGTTAAGTGACCAGCCTAAGATCACACAGCTGATAAAAATTAAGTAGAGCCAGGATTCAAACCTAGGCAGTCTGGTTCCACATTCTATGTTCTTACCCAATACTGCCACATTAGTGTATAAAAAAGAAGTGCCCATCAGTATCCAAAAGGTAAGCAGTTGGGTGCTATATTCTAATGAAAAAGCTCAAGTTTGGGGGCAGACTTAAAGCAAAACTGAAGCCTGTGACTTGCAAATACTGATGGAGGCCTAATCCTCCCCCATTTGCGGTGAAAAAATGCCCAGTCTGAGAAGATAGTCTCTCTAGGAGATATACAAATAGTCTTTCAGATCCTGGAGTAAGAAGCAGCTAAAAGAGATTACCCAAATCAATCACTCCACTTATGGCAGCTGAGGTCTGAAGAAGGGAAGAGGAAGCCCCAGGCCCTCCAGCTGAGCAGTGGCAGACACGAGCCGGAACTTGCTCCTGCCTCCACAGTGTCCCGAGGACCCCAAACCTGCTGCCTGCTTTGACCACATGGCCTAATTAGAGTTTGACAAAGCTGGGGAGCATGCGCTATGCGCTGCCTGGATTGGGCTGGCCGGGGTCTGACAACTTGGAAAATAACATTCTAACTAAGGACATGTCACTTCGACTTTTTCACCCTTGATGACTTGCATTCTGCTCTATAAGTAGGCATTATTGAGAATTCTGCCTTTCTAAAAACAAGGGCTAGAATGACATCACATACACACAGAGCTCTTAAATCAGAGTTCACTAAATGCACTGCACTAGAGAACGGGGGAGGCCAGCTGGGTGACCCTAAGCATTGACTGGGCTACAGACCAGCAGCTACTCTCTGTTTCTTCACAGTACAGTGTGGGAGAGAGCACAAGTGCATTCAGACAGACTTAGCATGAAATGTTGGTTCTTTTTATTTTTTATTTTTTTTTAAAGATTTTATTTCTTTATTTGACACAGAGAGAGAGAGATCACAAGTAGGCAGAGAGGCAGGCAAAGAGAGAGGGGGAAGCAGGCTCCCTGCTGAGCAGAGATCCCGATGTGGGGCTGGATCCCATGACCCTGAGATCATGACCTGAGCCAGAGGCAGAAGGTTAACCCACTGAGCCACCCAGGCGCCCCTGCAATCTTGGTTCTATAATGGCAGGAAAATCAATTAAATTTCTAGACTCTGTTCTCTTTACTGCAAAATGGAGACAACGGGACTGCTTTATGGAATAAATGAAACAAAATGTTTGTAAAGCAATGGCCTGCAGCCTGGCACAGAACAAGTGCTTGATAAATGTTAGTTCTTTTCTTCACCATGTCTACTGCAGTTTGGGAATATTAGTATCCGTACTCTTCTAATTGTTGAAATAATGCTATAGAAAAGGAGGGAGAGGCGCCTGGGTAACTCAGTCAGTTAAGCATCCAACTGTTGATTTCAGCTGAGGTCATGATCTCAGGTTTGTGAGATCGAGCCCCTCACTGGGCTCAGTGCTGGGCATGGAGGCTGCTTAGAATTCTCTTTCTCCCTCTGCACTCCGCACACCCCCTTTCCCCCCCGCCGCCTCCCCAAAGGAGGAAAAAGCTATAGGCATTAAGAAGTTGACCAGAGTATTATCTAGCGAAAAAGTAGAAACAGGGGCACCTGGCCTGCTCAGTGGGTAGACTGTGCAACTCTTGATTTCGGGGTTGTGGGTTTGAGCCCTAGGCTGGGGGTAGAGTTTACTTTAAAAAAAAAAAAAAAAAAAAAAAAAATTAGAAACCATATAAATGGTGGATGGCTGATAAACATTGTATTGGCAATTAAAAATTTTGCTTATGTAAATCATGACAAAAAAAGCCAAAAAACCAACTCATGAGTGAACATATGCAAAAGAATAACAACTATAATAATTATGACCAAGAAAAGATATACCTGGGCAAGGGCTAGAAAAGCATGGCATAGTCAAAAGTATGATCTGTCAGGGCAGTGGAATTGAGTGAATTTTTCCTTTTTTAAACTTTGGAATTCCAGTAATAGTGCTAGGACACTGGAAGTGCTTAAAAGAGGATAAAAATTAGATTCTGTACATGAAGGGGCTTAGTAAATAATGTCATGCTAAGTTTGGGCTGTTTTCTTGGGGTCTGCCTATGAGCAGGTCATGGCCAAAGGGAGGGTGTACCTTCTGTGTTCACCACGATGATGCCCTGTACTCCCTTCTGGCTCTGAAGTCGCTTCAGTGTCTCCTCCACCTCTGCCTGCCAGAGAGAACAAGACCCAGGTTAGGAGGGGCCAGGAAGAGTGGACTGACTCCCTCACACTCCTGGCAGATTAATCACATATTTGTCTAACAGTAACAAACAAGTAACACCCAGGCACATGGCACCTCCTCAAAGCTCCCCAGGCCTGTTTGGAGTGGTCCCTAGGTCATCCCCAGGGCTTAAACCATCTGTTACAAACCCCAGCATGGGGTGTGGCTACTCCTGGCTCTTTGCCCACTAGGCACTATTTACCCCTCCCGGTTTAGCTATTTGGGAGCAGAATATAAATACCATTCTTGGGAGTACAGACACATCCATGACTCTCATATTTGGGACACTGGGGGAACCAGACTCTGATGATTTGAAAAAACCCAAACAGTGGTGTCTACTAGGAAGGAGACTAAGTTGTCATTCGTGGCCCAAAGAGCACAAATGAAAATATTCCAAAGGAAGAAAATGACTCCATGAGGATAAACTCGGTGACTTAGTAAGCTAGCATCTGAGACAGTGTGACACATGGTACATGGACACAGAAAATGTGCCTGGGGAAGGGGCTCATTAATCCTGATTCTCCAGAAACTAGCACATGGCATTTGGGCCCTCACCCTATCATGCCAGGCCTTTTATGTTATTATCACTGCCATCTCTTTTACCCTTCCTTCAACTCTCCATCTCCACACCTATACCTCCTTATCTCCAAATCTTTTTTACCCTAACAAGGAAACCCAATAAATTCTTCTAGGCCATCTAAGACATTACCTCTTCCATGAAGCTTTTACTGATCCCCAACTCTGGAGTCTTTGCCCAGTTCTGACTCCCCAAACTCTTGACTGTACCTCTCTAGGAATGCATTAGGTACTGGTTTACTTAAAAGAGTTTCTACAATGCTCTGCACAAAAGGTGCTCAATAAAAAGCTGCTTAACTGAACTAGGCCTAACTCTGTGGATGGAAACTGGCCTTAAAGTGTGCTTGTTCTTAAGAGTTCCCTTCCAGACCAGTCCAGAATCCAGGCAGAAGCTACTCAAAGGGTGAGTCAGACTATGTGGAAAACAGATGCCATCAACCAACCTAAAGGAAGTGGTTCCCCACCCTCAAGGGCTAATGAGTTGGCCTGGAGGGGAGGAGCTTCTAAACAGTGATGGAGAGAGCACAATGAATTATTGTTTTTCTAGTAGGAAAAAAGCTGACAATCCAGTCACTACCACGCACTCCCCAATGATATAAGAATACTGAAATGCTGGAGAGAAGAGCAAACAAGTTCCTCCAATGAGATGGCAAATAGCCTAACACGTCATAAATCTGGAGTCTGAGTAAAAGGACAGGGCTAGCTCTGTGGACATGAGTATAATACAGTGGGTCATGAATGTATGAGGTCATAATTCATTCAAGACTTTCACTGAGCTGCTATTAAATACTATTTTGGAGAGGAGGGGGTAAAGTACAATAGTGGTCGGTATTACATAGTACTCGATCTGACCTGGTAACTTTCCTGAAACTCATCCTAAGGAAATAACTTAAAAGAAGAATACAGCAAGATGTTTGCTGCTGTGACAACTGCAGTCGCAAAATACAGAAAGGCAAAAGTGCCCAATAATTAGGAGAAAAGCCAATTCAATTATAGAATGTCTCGTCACAGGAATATAATACACATATTAACAATGGTAATCAGAATATTTATATCACCACAAAAAGTTCATGATATAACATTAAGTGAAAAGAGCTAAATGCAAAAATAAAGTCCTTGATGAGGGCACCCATGTGAAAACAAGCAAGCTAGGACTCTGAAAAAAATAAAAGCCACAATTGAGCGCAGGGAATTGTAGATAAGATTTTTTTTTTTTTTTCTTTTCCAAAACAGCCTCTTTTTACTCCATTACATTGTTTCTATTTAAAAACATTTTTGGGGGGCGCCTGGGTGGCTCAGTGGGTTAAAGCCTCTGCCTTCAGTTCAGGTCATGATCCTGGCATCCTGGGATCAAGCCCCACATCGGGCTCTCTGCTCCGTGAGGGGCCTGCTTCCCTTTCTCTCTGCCTGCCTCTCTGCCTACTTGTGATCTCTTGTCTGTCAAATAAATAAATAAAATCTTAAAAATAAAAACATTTTTTGGGGGTGCCTGAGTAGCTCAGTTGGTTAAACATCTGCCTCTTGGTTTTGGTTTAGGTCATGATCTCAGGGTCATGGGATTGAGCCCTGCGTCAGGCTCCGTAAGTTAACGCAGAGTCCGCTTGAGATTTTCTCCCTCTTCCTTTCCCCCTCCCCTAACTCGTGCTCTCTCTCTCTAAAATAAATGAACTGAAAAAAAAAAAAAAAAAAAATCCAAACCCAAACATTTTTTTAACCCTTCTCTGTGTATCCAAGAAAGAGATCTCTAATATGGGGACACCGTAGGGCTCTGACATGCTCAACACTGACAGCTCAATGTTCAATCAACCTAGGGAAGAAAAAGAAAGCAAAACCAAAGGTGTCAGAATAGAGGTCTGAAATATTCCCTGGAGGCTGGAAAGTTGAGCTGAAATGAAAGAGATGAATACTTCTTAACTCCTATTCATTTCAGCCCTACGTCAGGTATGTGGATACCTTCTATGTGCCAGACATTATTTTAGGCCTGAGGCTGCTACACTGAACAAAATCTAAAAAAAAAAAAACAAAAAACCCTTGCCCTCGTGAAGCTGAGGGGCAGACATTAACCAAGTAAAATATAAATATAAATTCGGATACAGTAGGGAAGTGGTCTCTGGAATGAAGGGGTTGATGGCAATTCTTTTAAAAATATTTTATTTATTTGAGAGAGAGAGAAAATGTGAGCACAAGTTGGGGGAGGGGCAAAGGGAGAAACAGACTCCAGGCTGAGCAGGAGCCCGATGTTGGGTTCGATCCCAGGACCCTGAGACCATGGCCTGAGCTGAAGGCAGATGCCTAACCAACTGAGCCACCCAGGCAGGCAATTTTAAATAAGGTGGTCAGAGAAGACCTCACCAAGATGATAGCTGTAGAGATCTGAATGAAGAAAATGAGGGAGCTAATGTGGATTTCTAAGGAGAGCATTCCAGACCGCATAAAGAGCAAGTACAAGAGCCCCGAGGTTAACATATTTCAGGGCTCAAAGGAGCCAGTGTGGTTGAAGTGCGGTGAGCAGCAGGCGGCCAGATGACAGAGGTAGCCAGGGTCAGATTTGATTTCAGTGGGTCTGGTAGACCACAGCAATGACTTTGGTTTTTAATGGGGATGATATGGGGAGCCACTAGCAGGCTTTGAGATGAGGAGTGACAAGATCTGATGTTTCAAAACAATGGGTCTGGTTGCTCTGTGGAGAACAGACTGTAGGGGGCAAGCACAGCCTGCCTGAGCCCGGGTCCAGATAAGTACTGCTTCCTCTGAAGGAAGCAACCTTCACTCCTGCACTCACTGCTTGATGTAACTAATTCCCGACTCTTTGGATGCAGCTCATGAGTCTGCTGTGGGAGATCTTCTCCCCTCTCCTGGGTACCCTTCACCCTGCCTTCACAGCACATATCACATTGGGATGTAACTATCTGTGTTCCTCTAGACCCAAAGCACCCCAGGAACAAGAACCCCAACTTTAGAGCCCCACTACCTGGCACAGTATAGACTCAGTAAATACTTAAGGAACAAATAAAAAGTATTTCTACAACCATGTTTTACAAAAATCAACTTTTCAAGTATGGCGGGGGGGGGGGGGGCAAGGCCTTACAGTACCCAGGGTAAACAAGAGCTAGGGTTTAGGTTGATCCTATATTTACCCTCGACCAAGACCTGGCTGCTTAAAAGAAAACACACACAAGAAAGGGAGGACATACAATTATACATTAACCTGCTCAGTGCCTGCTGTAAGTCAGATATTGGGATGAATGTTTTCAGACACCTCTCTCATCTGAACCTTCCATGGTTAGTAGGATCTCCATTTTACAATGAGGAAATGAAGATTCAGAAAGGAGAAGTTGTGCCTAAAGACACACAGCAGGTCAACAGAAGAGATGAATATACCACTGATCACAACTGATGAGGTCCCTGCCGTAGGGAGCTAACATTCTGGTGAAGAGACATTCATTTTTCTTTTTTAAGATTTTTATTAAATTGAGAGAGAACAAGCACAAGTGTGTGTGTGAGAGAGAGAGCAGAAGCAGAAGGGCAGAGGAAGAGGGAGTAGCAGGCTCCCTGCTCAGATGTGGTGTTTGATCCCAGAACACCGGAATAAAGACCTGAGCTGAAAGCAGGCGCTTAACTGAGTCACCCAGGTGCCCCTAGATCGATCGATCGATCTTTCTTTCTTTCTTTTTTTTTTTTTTTTGATGGCTGATGGTGAAAAGACATTCAGAAAACAAGTAACCATGATTCTTGAAGGGTACAGGGACAGGGCTGGGGGCAGAGGAATATACTTCAGCTAGTATGGTCTGGAACACCTGAGGCTGTAATCTTTAAGCGAAGAACTAAATTATGAGAAAGCAAGCACTCCAGGCAAAGGACTGAAAGCAAAGGCAGTGAAGTGGAAACAAGTTTGGCATGTTTAAAGAATGGAGAGGGCTAGTACTGCCCATGTTTTTTGATTCTTTATTAATTTGATAGGCGAAAATCATGTAACAGAAAGTCAACTTTAATTTTTAAGACTTATCAGTGAAATTGAAATGAAACATTGTTTACATCTCTCTCTCTTTCTTTTTTAAGATTTTATTTATTTATTTGACAGAGATGACAAGCAGGCAGAGAGGCAGGCAGAGAGAGAGAGGGGGGGAAGCAGGCTCCCAGCTGAGCAGAGAGCCCGATGCGGGGCTCGATCCCAGGACCCTGGGATCATGACCTGAGCTGAAAGCAGAGGCTTTAACCCACTGAGCCACCCAGGCGCCCCTACATCTCTCATTTTTAAGTCTTTAGATTTTTCCACATATCTACTGATTTTCAAAAACTTTTGTATGTTAGAAATATTAGACTTTGGTCAAGTATATAGTTAAATATAATAAAAATAATTTTCTGTAAGACTAGAGAATAGTCTTTTCCAACATGATCCCAACCAGTAGGATGGGGCTAGGCCTGGGGGGGTTGGGGATCATGAGGTCTAGTGAGGGGTCTCCAGGAGAGCAGAGCACCAGCTACTGATCTGGGTTCAGGAGAAACTGCTTTAAACAAACCTCAAGTTCAGCCCTAAAAGAGCCAAGAAGAAAAACTAATGTTACCAAAAAGCCACAAGTAGCAACAGGGGCATTTACAGATAGGAAAGGACAGTCTTAGGCAGGCATCCAAGTATTGCCAGCTCTAGATCAAGGTTTGTCGTTCCTGCCGAGCTAGCCAACTGGTCCCAGATCTGCCTGGGTGGATATGCAGTCCCCCAGGGTTGGCTCACATCTCCAACTTCCTGTCCTGCTCCTAGAGAGAGCCCAACTGGTATCTTCTGCATTCTGGGTTGTAGGTAGCACTAACATGGTGTCTGCACCAGGCAAGAAACAAACCTTTCGGGTTCTTTAGTTCCCAGGTACATGCTGTTGACAGAGGGAAAAACAAGCAGCAGTATAAGCAGGATTACTTATTGGTTCAGCTAAGAGGAATAATCATCAGAAGCGATTCACAAAGAAACTGACCCATCTGACTCCTAAGCACAAGCATTATACTTTGTATAAAACAAAAATAAATCAAAACAAAAAAAAATCTGCATCTAATATAACGAAAGAGTAATTCCAAAGCATCACACAAAATGATTAAGAAAAATAAAGTCTGGAGGCGCCCGGGTGGCTCAGTCGGTTAAGCATCTGCCTTCAGGTCAGGTCATGATCCCAGGGTCCTGGGATCGAGTCCTGCATCAGGCTCCCTGTTCAGGGGAGAATCTGCTTCTCTCTCTACCCTTCCCTCCTACTCATGATCTCTTGCTCTCTTTCACCTTCTCTCAAATAAATAAATAAAATCTTAAAAAGAAAAGAAAAATAGTCTAAAAGTTAAGTGGGCAAAAAGGATACTAGTAGAAAATATACCTAAGAGAAATTACAAACATATAGAAAAATGTTCAGTTTCCTGAAAAACAAGAGACATTTCATTTCATTCCTTAAAAAATGAAAAATTGTAGCAATGATGAAGTGATTTTAAATCTAGCAGTTATGGCAAAGCTGGTACAAAGGCAATTCGACCTTTTGGGAAAGTGACAGGACAACACTACTGCAAGACCCATAAGTTTTGGTCCCTTGGCCTCAGAAGTTTTTTTCCCTGAGGATTTTTCCTAAGGAAATAATCTAATAATTTTTTTAAAAAAGAAAAATAAATTCTACACATACAGAAGTACTCATCACAGCATTATCTCAACTAATGAAGAACTAGAAGCAACCCAAATGTACACCAGGGGAATGGTTTTGCAAATTATGGTACAGCTATTTTACTATTATGTAGTCATTAAAAATAACAGATCACAAAGATGATGTAACAATCATCAGATGAGAATAGTTTTGTGTAGGGGCGCCTGGGTGGCTCAGTGGGTTGGGCCCCTGCCTTTGGCTCAGGTCATGATCTCGGGGTCCTGGGATTGGCCCCCCCGCATTGGGCTCTCTGCTCAGCAGGGAGCCTGCTTCCCCCTTCCCCTCTGCCTGCCTTTCTGCCTACTTTTGATCTCTGTCAAATAAATAAATAAAATCTTAAAAAAAAAAAAAGGAAATAGTTTTGTGGTGAAGTAAAACCAGATAGTGTTATGGATGATTTTTATATCACCATTCTGAAGGTCAATCTGGCAGTTTCTACCAAACTATAAAATATGCATGCCATAAGTAACACCTCTAGGAATCTACCCTATATCCTACATAGACACTAGCATGAACACACACACAGACAACAGTTACTGCAGGGGTGCCTGGGTGACTCGTAAAAATTTCTGACTCTTGATTTCGGATCACGTCATAATCTCAGGGCCCTGGGATGGAGACCAGAATCCAGCTCTACGCTGAGTGGGGTCTGCTTGAGAATTCTCTCTCCCTCTGCCCCTCCCCCTCACTTGCATTCTCTCTCTCAAATAAATAAATCTTAAAAAAAAAAAAAAAAGACAATAGTTACTGCAGCACTGACTAGAATGAAAAACTGTAAGTCACCTAAATGTAGTTACTGCAATGGAATATTATACAGTCCTTAAAAAGAATGAAGATTTGTATATACTGCCATGGAAAAATGTTTGGTATTTCTAAGTGAACAGAGTAAGCTCTAGAAAGATCTCTTCCTATGTATAGCCTAAAGTAAACTTAATACCTAGAAACATAAAATGTTCTAGTGTCATGTAATAAACAGCTTATATGTGAATGTGCTTATGCACTAATCAAATCTAGGAGGAAACACACCCAACTGCCAACAGTCATTTATCATAGGGGAGTGACATGGGGACCACATGCACTTTCTACATTACTTTGAAACTGCTTGAATTGTTTAAAATGTGCATCTAAATATGTTCTGCTTTTATAAGTAAAAACACAGTAGCATGGTACTAGTTGCAGTAAGCTACCATTTGTGTCAGAAGACGAGGGAGCGTACACCTAACGGTATTTGCATGTAGAGGTATAAGAAACTAACTTTCAACTCTGGTGACTGAGGCTGGGGATTAGGGGTGGGAGATTTATTTTTCAGTCAGATCCTTTCAGATAATTTTTTCTTACTGTGTGCAGGTTAATTTTTTTTTACACTTTAAAAAGTGATGTGAAAGATGAGGTTACTTATATTCAAAGTAATTACTACATGTTTTTCGGGACGTTAACACATTCTTTGTGGTGTAATAATAAATGAGAAAAGCAGAGTCCACAACTGTACATTCAATAGGAACTAAACTACATAAAGTGAAAACTGAGGACAGAAAGATTAGGCTATGTCTTCTAATTACAAATGTTTGCCTCTAGGTCATGGCACTGTCCCTTTTTCCTTTGCCATTTTTATTGTGGGCTTTACATTTTTAAATAAGATTTTGGCCTTAACATTTCAGAAGTCTCTTCAAGCTTTCTACAAGTAGGGAGGATGAAAACCACGGGAAAACAAACCGACAAAGGCATAAAGAGCCAAAGGCATAAAGTTCCTGCCAGCAAGGCTTTGGGATGCCCAAGGGTGGATCCCCCCAATTTCTGATTCATGCACCAAGTTCCAGACGCTCGAAAGAACCACAGGAACAGAAAGGCGTCTGTCAAGCTTCCTGGGTTCAAATCAACCTCCGCCATTTCCCGAGGCAAGGCATTTAATTTGACTCGGCTTCAGACTCCACGTATGTCAAATGGGGATAATGGCTGCACCTACCTCACAGAGCTGGAGTGAGGAGAGTCAAGGTACGGAAAGCGCTTAAGCAGTGACTGACACAAATAAAGCTCCCAGGAAACATTACCATTATTGTTATCACGCAACAAGGCCCGGGACGCTAGGATGCAGGAGCCTGTGGGACCGCCTCCGCATCTCCGTCAGACCCTCGCCGAGGCCCGAGCTCCTGCTTCCGGGCAAGGGTCAGCGGGATCCGGTGGCCCCACCTCGGTCCCCTCTGTCCCCTCAATCCGGGTCTAGAGGCCTGCGCCGCCCGGGTTCCGCCCTCCAGTCAGCTCCGGCCCAACCACGCCCAGCCCCGCGGATTCCCAGGCCGGCACTCTGAGACGCCTCCGGAGGATGGAAGGCCAGGCGCAGGGTGGTGGGCGGCCGTGCTCGGCCATCTTCCGGCCGCTAGCCACGAGCTCCAGGCAGACACTCACCATCTCTATACGAACGGGTAGCTCCGCGACGCCGGCGCTCTATCCAGTCCCAGTATCTCTCCGCGCCTGCGCACAGACCCTGTCAAGACGGACAGCTCTGGCACCCTATCAGGAGCGAGTGTAGCACGGGTGGACAGGCGGGTCTTAGCTCCCCCAGGGCTTGTAGGGAATTTACCAGGCGCTGTCCGAAAGTGAAGAGCAGAGGAGCTCTTCAGCTGTGGGAAATTCACAACTCCTTGTGTGCCGAAAGATGCTGGTTAGTGGTGTCAGAAGAGGATTTCAACTCAACCGAGGTCTGAGCTGGCTCTGGAAGTCCTGGGTGGACGGTAGTGGGCGAATACGAAGGCGAGGTGGGGGGTTGCTGAGACCCCTTTTGCACCCTCATTAAGGCAAAAATGAGGCGCGGTGCCAAAATGCACCAAAAGCACAGTAAAGTCGGGTAGTGGGACCGGAGTCATGAGTCTCTGGGGTCACTAGAGCTACCACTTTGGGAATATTCCAGGTAGGTTCTCAGATGGAGTGGACAGGGCTAGCTTGGAAGTATGGCGGTTTCAGCCCCACTTCTGGGTTACCTTGGAGAAACTACTTTACATCTTTGTGTTCCCTTATTTTCTCACTCTTAAAAGGGGGGAGCCTTCCTCTTGTCCTATTTTTTGTTCTTTTGCCTTTGTTAGAAAACAAAATTTGATGGCATAAATTCGAAGCTCTAATTGGCTTTATAAACACGAGTGATGAATCCGGCATCTAAGTAAATAGAGGGAAGCTCTACTGAGCTATGCAGACTTTTACAGAGAGGGGGCATAAGAAAGAAAAGCAATTTGGGGCGCCTGGGTGGCTCTGTGGGTTAGGCCTCTGCCTTCTGCTCTGGTCACGATCTCAGGGTCCTGGAATCGAGTCCCGCATTGGGCTCTCTGCTCAGCGGGGAGCCTGCTTCCTCCTCTCTCTGCCTACTTGTGATCTCTGTCAAATAAATAAATAAAATCTTAAAAAAAAAAAAAGAAAGAGGGGCGCCTGGGTGGCTCAGTGGGTTAAGCCGCTGCCTTCGGCTCAGGTCATGATCCCAGGTCCTGGGTTCAAGCCCCACATCGGGCTTTCTGCTCAGTGGGGAGCCTGCTTCCTCCTCTCTCTCTGCCTGCCTCTCTGCCTACTTGTGATTTCTCTCTGTCAAACAAATAAATAAAATCTTAAAAAAAAAAAAAAAAAGAAAGAAAAGCAATTTATCAGCAAGGAACGAATTATTTAGGCCCTTGTAAGGGGAGAGGAACAGGTCTGTCAGTAAACTTTCTAGTATTTAGGAAATTTCATTTAGGACTGGCTTAAGGTTACATTCCTGGGGAGGTTCCTCAATTCAACCCAGATAATCTAACTCCAATTTTTCATTCCACTGTAGCCTCTCTCCATTAGGGAAAGATGTGCTCCTTCCAGGGGGGCTCTGGATGTAAAGAGAATCCAGTAGCAACTTTAAAGTGAGAAAACTGGGCAGACACCATCTTAATCAGAGGATCAAGGTTAACATTACTATTAACAGAATATAAACGTTTAGGCAGGCAGGCAGGCTTTGGAGTCACAATCCAGAATTCCAGTTTGCACTCTTGCCACTGAATGGCCTCAAGTTCATCACTTTTAGCTTCCATTTTACTATCTGTAAAATAGAAATAATCATCCCTGAAAGTGGCCAGGAAGACTGACAGTTGCATGTGGCATATCTAACCAAGATTGGGACACAGTAATAAATGTTGATAGTTGTCCTGGGACTAAGTGAATATAGGTGTGGTATTGGTTGCTAGGATGGGGAAGACAAACAGAAGAGCAGGTCTGAATTACATGAGGAAAAATAACAGTATGAGTGTTTTCAGTGATCTGTAGGTATAACTGCAAATTCTCAAGGTCCTGTCCTGTGGGGTGCCTTGAGGAAACCCTCTTGCCCACAGCAACTTTGCTTAATGGGAACCTGTTAATAAGGGACAAACACTGTCTTTCTGAGGTCTTCACTGAAGACCCTCTTCTCCTAGCCAAATAGCAAGATGATCATGGAATCCTGCCCACAAATGTCCTGGCCATAGAGGAGCCCTACAGACAAACAGACTTGATAACTGAAATAGGCTGGGAGTGACAGCAATTTCTGTTCTGGAGTTACGCAATAGGAGACATTTCCTAGAAGTCCAGATAACAGGGTCAGTTGGCCACAGCTAGTCTTGTTTGATGTTGTTTTGTATGGTTTGGGGCCAGAAAGCCAAATGTAAGAACAACTACTTCCCACGGAAAATTTCCACATGCTGGGAGAGATCAGTTCCCCCCATCCCTTTTCTCAGCCACACTGAAACTAGATCATTCTAGCTGCTTATTTGAAACATTAAACAGGATAGGGTCTACTTCTCAGGACCTGGGAGGGAACTGCAGTTTCTGTCCTCTAGTCACTGTTAGTTCAGCATTAAAAACGAAACCAAAAAACCAAAACAAATCCCCTTAGCCTCTCACCACTGGTTCTATTTTAAATGAGAGCATGGTTTCTTAACAAGAAAAAGGTCTACTGAAGCTAGAGAGTAGGACAGCATTTTGAGGTTAATCTTGGTAACGAACTGGTGGTTGTCTACTCAGCACCCATGCTGGGGTCCTGTTTTAGAGCATCTTTAGTTGTCTTAGAAAAGCAGATGTCTTCATTTTGGTTCTCTTCAACATAGGGGACAAATCCAGTCTCATCCCAGTAGGTCTTTCCAGTTTTTTCTACCTACTCCACAGTACAGACAGGTTATAACCTGCCCACTCAGAAAAGCAGAGAGGCAGAAATCCATATGACTCAATCATATAGAAAGAAGGCTTCACTGTAGTTAGGGAATACCTCCCTACTCAAACTAACAGAACAGTGTGCAAATAAAGGACCAAAAAAGTTTAATTATAAATGCAGTCTTACATCTTTTAAGGAAATGCAAGTGAGGCAGCCCCTTGAAGGACCTTTATAAGAGCACTTGACTCCCTGTGATATTTGTAGAGTTACCTGAGTATTTGAAATTACAGTTCAAGAAAACAAAGGAACTCCAATACAGTAATATACAATCCAGTGCTGCCATTCCCAGTTTTTAGTAAATGAAAGCATACCATATATACAAATACTTTTGTATATAACTCTAATAAGAGAAAACCAAAAAATAAGGGGGGGCTGGAGATACCAACAATATTAAGTAGAAGTAATTAACCTAAAGGAGTTCAGATGGAATTATATCCAAAACAAGGAGGGTGTAGAAATAGAGTAAGTCTAATAACCCCATGAGTCACCCCGATAACGTTTTAGATTATTAACCAGATAAAAAGTGGCAGAGTGGGCTTGACTGAAATAATTCATTTAGGATGAGATCTTTGTGGGCAAGTGAGTCATTTTTCACTTAAATTTCCGAACCACTGACATTGATGTCAATCTCTTGATAAAAAATTAATACCTGAATTTTAAATAGAGTTATTGTAAGTCTTGTGAAATTATATTCTTCTGCACTCTGATACAAGATCATAAAAGACAGAGCAGGAATTTGTTATGAGCTGCTGGATCAGTTTTAAACCACTCTATCTGATAACAAGTGAGATCCTTCCCTCCTGACCCAGGCTGTGAAATGCTGCCTTCCCCAATTACCCAAAAGAGCAGAAGAATAAGGCAATTGCTCATTTTACTTTGTTTTT
This sequence comes from Lutra lutra, assembly GCF_902655055.1. Classification (NCBI taxonomy): domain Eukaryota; kingdom Metazoa; phylum Chordata; class Mammalia; order Carnivora; family Mustelidae; genus Lutra; species Lutra lutra. The sequence continues at coordinate 119,973,902 of NC_062286.1, read as the reverse complement.
ATTTCAACATAACATGCAGTAAAAAAAATTAACAGGGTTTATTAGCATTTACAATGCTTACAAAGAAAAAGGACTCTAAAAGCAATTTAGTTCAGATTTAGGAAATCGCTCTAATTGAACACTTACAATAAATCTATTTCCAAATGTTCAGTTTGGACCAAAATTTAAAAAATAGCATTTGGTAGGTATTTATGTTTGCTGTCTTTCTGTCGTATTTTTATATAACCTCTGATTCTTGGGATATCCAGCCCCCATTTTCCTAACACAGCAGGGAAGACATATACATGTGGCCACTTAAATTAAGGAAGAAATGGAGTAAGGGAGATCCCAGGCTGCAAAAATATATACAAGCATTTACCTTTTCCAGAACTAAACGTTTTTCCATAAAAATATTAAATAGCCAAGCCCTATAGAACTAGGGCCGGGGCTACTTCAAATATAACTATTCTGTATTTTAAAAATATAGGGCAGAAAGCCTTTTGGGTGATATTTATACATTTTCACACAATATTTCTAGGTCCCTAAATGAATCATCAAGCATTATGTAGAACAAAAAAAGGTCTACTTTCTTACATTATTTAATTTAATCTCATAAATCTCTAGTAAATATTGTAGATAACTACATTTTAATGAGAATTCACCTCCATAGTAAGTCTTTATAGAAGGCTTAATCTCCACAGCCATATATTACCAAAGTTCAGATTTATATAATGAATGGATAGTTGGCAGACATTCGCTCTGTAAGACAAAGCAATAGCATTTTCCCCCTACCAACAAAAAGGCAGAGTCCCTACTTTGGAAACAACTAGGGCTTTTAGAGACCATACATTTCCTGGAGTATATGGAATAAAAAACAAAATAAAGATAGGGTTGGGGAGAACCTAATCTCCCCTTTTACACTGACAATTCTAGATGAGGCAACCCTTTAACTCACTTAAGTCTGCTTTATGATGGCAGTGTTTTAGAGCACAGGTACACAAGTTTAAAAATGTTTTTGTTGTTGTTCCAGGATGTAAGAGTAGTTAGGGACAAAGAAAAACCATTTTCCTTCCATATGGAACAGGGGTTTGCTACTCTGCTTATTTTTGGCTCAGTGCTACTTGTTCATGTTATGCTACTGAAACCTGCTAAAGTCCTGTTTCACGAATTATGAGGCTGTCCTCAGGGTTTAGCTGTGATGGGCTCTCAGTTGACTGAGGCTTCATCTCACTATCCATAAAGTCAAATCCCTGACAGCAGACTTCTTGACGGAGTCTAAGTTAGGCCAAGTTAAAATAATTAACTACAGAGATGTTCAAAAGTGCACTAATCAGATACTAATGGAGCAGGATGAAATTAAATAGTCATGGGGGAAAAAAAAGGAAAGCCTGTTAAAATTTTTAGGAGTGAAGAGAGTATCCAATTCAGGACAATGTCAAGAATGGAAAAAAAGACTATTCCAAGGTGTCAGAGAAATAAGTTTGAAGATTTTAATTCATACAGAGAATACATTTCTGTGGTTACTAGAAATGTATTGCTAGTAAATGTATTACTCCCTTCTTTTTAGCCAGTACCACAGCTCTCCCTCCCTAATGAAAATGTAATTTAGAGAATGTTTCACTGACCTCTTTCTTTGGGTGTAAAGTACTTTAGTTATAACTTGAACTCCTTAGCAATAATTAAATATAACTGAAGTTGCTGGATTATGATAAAATTATAGATACAATTTATATATAGGAACATAACAAAAATTGTCAATGATGGCCTTTGATGAATTTATCTAAATTAATTCCAATTCTAGATTAAACTTTTATAAAATGACCGTGAAGGAAGCACAGTGTTAATATTGTTTGTAAAGTTTAGTATTTGCAAGGCAATTAAAACAAACTTCCAAATGAAGGAAGTTATAGGGTCATTTGCAGGCTGGGACCAACTTCTCCCTGAATTCAAAGTAACCAAACTACTTTGTAGAGTGATGCAAGAGTCTTGTATCACTTTCCAACGATACCAGCAAAATGATGCATGAATTCATGCTCCGGAAAGGAAAAACAACAGTCAGGCCAGGCTGAAATGAGAGGGAGAGCACAAGCCAGAAGTTCACTCACATCCCCAGAAGCTGGGCTGAGTTTGCATTTTTAATAAATACCTCTCACCAAGAGGCTTAAGGTCTTAATATTTCATTTACCAAGGGACGTCCCTGAATATCTGCAGAAATCTCTAGAAGAAAAAAATCTACTTCCAAGTGAGACTTTTGACACACATATACAAAATTGTTGTTAAGGTAACAATCTAGTGGAATAAGACAAGGCAGATTTCATTGCTGTGTTAAATCTCATGTTAAGTAAGATTTGACTAGTCATTTGCAGATCTGATTTCTGGAAATATTGAGTAGAAATCCAGAATCACTGGGAGATAAATCTCAATGATAACATTAATTTACTTACACTCAAATAACTCTCTAAACAGTCACAGCCCAATTTTACAACAAGATGTGCAACAAGCAGAGAAGGAAAAGGACAGACATTGCAATTAAGTTCTTGTCCTTTGGTGGCACAAGTTCTTGGATGTTACTCTTGTCCAAATCCTTCTGTTTCTTCAATGGCAAATAACAGCTTTTCCTTCAGTTGCTCATAGCTCTTGTAGGGTGGCAGGTCCAGGCGATTAAAACTAAAAGTAAGAATTGTTAGCTTGAGAAAAGGAAATATACAAAGAATCATATGAGCAGTGTAGTATATAACAACAGTGGTTTTAAAGTCAGGTAAAAATGAGTTCAAATCCCAGCTCTGTCACTGGGCCTTTGAACACTGCTTTTACCTTTCTCAATTTTGGTTTCTTCGTTGGTAGCATGGAAATAACAATATTTACCTTTTAGGATAGAATGAAGAACAAGTGTTTATACAACACAGGGGCAAGAGTTAGTCCTCTCATACTCTCCTTAATCTAGATTAGTGGTCAGCAAATTTTTTCTGTGGAGGGCTAGACAGTAAATATAGGTTTTAAGTACAGATCTTCCCTGACTTGTGATTGGGTTACATGTGGATAAACCCTATGATAAGTTAAAAATATCATAAGTAAAAAATGCATTTTAATAAATCTAACCTGCCAAACATCGTAACTTAGACTACCTTAAATGTGTTAAGAACACCTTCATTAGCCTATAGCTGGGCACAATTATTGAACATAAAACCCATTTTATAATAAATTGTTGAATATCATGTAATTTATTGAATAATGTACTCAAAGTGAAAAACAGAATGGTTGTATGGATATAGACTGGTTTAAATACACTGGTTGTTTGCCCTCATGACTGCTGGCTGATTGGGAGATACAGATCACTACCACTGCCCAGCATCATGAGAGGATATCATACATATATTGCTAGCCAAAGAAAAGATGAAATTAAAAATTCAAAGTACAGTTTCTACCAGATGCATATTATTTTCACACCATCATAAAGTCAGTCAAGAAATCTTAAGTCAAACCATCTTAAGTCAGGGACTGTGTACTACTTTAAGAAACAATTTTCTGCTTTAGTATCTAATATTCTAGTCCTACTGAATTTCTCTGTCCTATTCTTAGCTGTGAGGTCTTAAAGGGCATCTTCTAATTTGGGGCTACATTATTATCACCTTCATAAGGCACTGAGTTTGCCATTAAGGTTTTGGGCCTTCTGCTATATTTTAAGGGTAAGGCCTAGGCAGATGTTTGACATCAGAAAAAATAATGCTATCCACAAAGGGAAAATAAATCTATAATTATAACTTTTGTTACTTCTTGCAAATGAAAACGTGGAACTTGACAAACTAATGAGGCTGGGTTTTGTGTGTGACTGAGAAAAACTGTTCACAGGAGTATAATGGCACAGTCTGTTCCAAGTTTGAAAAAAAGACGAGGTCAAATAAAAAATGTGCATGTGTACAAGATGAATGTACAAAAATCAACAGTATTTCTGTACATTAGCAATAATCTTAACAACCTGAAATGAAATTAAGAAAACAATTCCATTTATAATAGCTTCAAAAAGAATAAAGTATCCCCCAAAACTGATCTATACATTCAGAGCAATTTGTATCAAAATCCCAGTTGACATCTTTGTAGAAATGGACAAGCAGATCCTAAAATTCATACGGAAATCCAAAGGACTGAGAATATCCAAAACGATCTTGAAAAAGTTGGAGAATTCAAACCTCCTAATTTCAAAACTTATTACAAAGCTATAGTAATCAAGACAGTGTGGTACCACCATTAAGGAAAGACAAACAGATCAATGAAATAGACCCAGGAATCCCAAAATAAACTCATGTATTTATTTATGGTAAATTGATTTTCAACAAATGTGGCAATGTTATTTTTTAAAAACCACATGTATGTATATGAATCAAAATATAAAGGATCAGACACTAAAACAAATATAAAGGGCAGATGGGGAAAATAAAGGAATATCCAGCAAGATTACTGAAATGTCTCACAAAATACAGTTCAAATATTGTTGATGTTAGGTGGGATTTCTACATATTGTATTTTGAATTAAAATTAGGGTTGTTTTTAGTTCTGTACCTTTTTGGAAATGTGGTTAAGCTACATTTATAGTAAGAAAATATTTGTTCTCCCCCAAACTATGAAAAGTTGGTATCTTCTGCTTTCAGAGAAAAGTTAAAAGTTTTCCTAATATCACATTAAAAAAAAAAATCCATGGCTAGGAAAAGGGACTGACTGCAAAGGGCCATAAGGAGTCATTCTGGAGTGACAGAAATAATCTAAAATTGGTTGATGGTTACTACTCTGTAAATCTTCTAAATATCACTGAATTTAAATGGATAACCTTATGACCTTAGTTTTACTGTATATAAATTATGCCTTGCTATAGCTATAAAAAATAATTCAATACCATGGGAAAAATATTTCATTTCTAATTTCCAACAGGCTTTAGTATCTACAGGGTAATTGGAAAAAAGATATTTTCTCTACTCTTTCTGATTTTACTTACCACGTATGACTTCTGGGTAACCAATTTTCTTTCCCAACTTTTTCAATGCAGAATTTTTGTGGTCCATTACTCCCTAAAACAGTGAAATCATCAACAGTTTGACACTTGGTGGTTCTCAAATTGTGACCCCCTCAGTCCGGCAGCATCAGCATCACCCAGGACCTTGTCAGAACCACAACTCTGGGCTCCTGGGTATCTCAGTCGGTCAAGCATCTGACTCTTGATTTTAGCTCAGGTCATGATCTCAGGGTCATGAAATCAAGCCCTGCATCAGGCTCCGTGCTCAGTGTGGATTCTGCTTGGCTTTCTGGCTCTCCCTCTACCCCTTCCCCCACTTGTGCACACTCTCTCTCTAAAATAAGTAAAATCTTTCAAAGGAAAAAACCAAAAACAAACACAAATCCATAGGCCCTAACCAAAGCCCACCGAACTTAATCAGAAACTTTGAGATAAGGCTAAGCAATGTGCGTCTGAACAGGCTTCCAAGTGATTCTGAAGAGTGCTAAAGTTTGAGAACCATTTTGTTAATGTATGCCCAAGAGAAGAAAATGCAGTTTTATCTGGCATTACTTTGCCAGAATAACAGAATGCTATAACTAATATACCTCACCTAATAACAGAACACCGAAAAAGCTTAATTTTAGCTTTAAACACAACAGGAAAACTACAACCGTCTTATACAATAAAGCTTGATTTAGATATAGTCTAGTGAATTCAATATTAACAGTGCTTGTGCTTATAGGTCCTGCAGAAACCTTATACACTTACAACCCACTTCTTGTCTCTCCTCTCAGTTACCTTCTGTTGTCAACAGAGTGAATGGTGATCCTAAAGCACGGGTTTTCTAAAAGGTCACTACCAATCCCTAGAAAGTATTTATTGGTAGTTACAATGATTGGTGGTGTTACTGGACTTTAGAATGGGCCAGGCAAACTAAATGTTGGCAATGTGTGGGGCAGTCATACTCAAAGAATTTTCTCATGTCCTCATGTCCCCCTTGACCAGTACAAATACGCACTGGTAGTACTTCTGACTGAATAACATCAAAGTATTTGCACAAGTAGTTAACATGAAAAGCCCAGTAAGATAGGAAATGGTGATTATGAAAAATGATAGTTAAAATTATTAAATAATTAAACTCAAAATTACATTAACTCACTCTGAACATTCTCTCTAGTCAATATATTACAGCATTTCTAACCACAAAGAATGGAACATTTTAATAGTGCTAATTAATAAATAACAGAAGAGTCTGGATTGCATTAAAAAGACAAGAGAATCAAATACTAAAAGAGAAAAATAGAAAATGAAGGGATCTTAGTGAATTTCACCAGTAAAGCTATCTTACAAATATGTCATATCATCCTAAGTGCTTTCTAAAACTTTATGGAATGGTAAGACATCAAGTTGTATACATTATACATACTGAAATTATTTTTAGGTTGCCTGTTTTCAATCTTATTCTGACATTGCCCCTAAACCACACAAGTTTTATGTGGACTCTTGCACCTATGTTCCTATTTTCAACCCATTTCAACTTTCAAATAATATGGTCTCCGAGGACTTTTTATGTATCAGTGGAATTTCATCATAGATACTACCTCATTTTTCTCCACTTTGATCATCTCTAATTTATTCTGGCAAGTCTATTATCCCTACTTCATTTAGATTATTTCCCTGTTTTTCTTGCTTTTCTAAGTAGTTTCCACACCAGCATGAAGCCCAACGTGGGGCTTGAGCTCACAACCATGAAATCAAGACCTGAGCCGAGATCAAGAGTGGGATGCTACACTAACTGAGCCACCCAGCTGTCCCTCCCTCTTTTTCTTATCATACTTAAGTCTATTATTTCTTGCCCTTTCTTTTCTTTTAAAGGTTGTATTTATTTATTTGTCAGAGAGAGAAAGTAGGCAGACAAGAAGGGGAAACAGCAGGGAGAGGAAGAAGCAGGCTCCCCGCTGAGCAGGGAACCTGACACCAGGCTGGATCTCAGGACCCTGGAATCATGACCTGAGCCAAAGGCAGATGCTTCACCAAATGAGCCACCCAGACATCTCTATTTCTTGCTCTTTCTGTCTGTTCTTTCATATTCCAGTGTTCATTATATAGAAAGCTTTCCTATCTTATCTTAAACCCAAACCTTTTAAGTAGGAACAATTGCCTATTAACTAGTGTCTTCTAACAGTTTTTCCGAAATATACACTGACTAAAATAAGTATTATTGGGCGCCTGGGTGGCTCAGTGGGTTAAGCCGCTGCCTTCGGCTCAGGTCATGATCTCAGGGTCCTGGGATCGAGCCCCGCATCGGGCTCTCTGCTCAGCAGGAAGCCTGCTTCCCTTCCTCTCTCTCTGCCTGCCTCTCTGCCTACTTGTGATCTCTCTCTGTCAAATAAGTAAATAAAATCTTAAAAAAAAAATAAAATAAGTATTATTTCATTATAAGTCACTTTTAAAAAAAATTAACATATAATGTATTATTTGCTCCAGGGTACAGGTCTGTGAATCATCAGACTTACACACTTCACAGCACTCATCATAGCACATACCCTCCCCATAACCCAACCACCCTGTAAGTCACTTCTTAAAAATTTTAGTTAGGCGGGCGCCTGGGTGGCTCAGTGGGTTAAGCCGCTGCCTTCGGCTCAGGTCATGATCTCAGGGTCCTGGGATCGAGGCCCGCATCGGGCTCTCTGCTCAGTGGGGAGCCTGCTTCCCTCTCTCTCTCTGCCTGCCTCTCCATCTGCTTGTGATCCTCTCTCTCAAATAAATAAATAAAATCTTTAAAAAAAAGAAAAAAAAATTTTAGTTAGGTTAAGTTTTTGTATTTTTTTGAGATTGTAGGTACTTTTATTTCATGTCTACCAGTTTTATTCCAGAATGTAGATGATATTATAAATATTTGTTACAGAAAAGGGATGTTAGATCTGCCAAAGTTGAAATCCAACACATTACAGTGTTATATACATTATTCTTATAACTTCCTCCTCCTACACTGAGTGGAAGGTTAAACCAGATGGCCTCTAAAATTCTATGAACCACAATCTCCTCTCTGCCTTCCACAGGTATCCTCCTATATTAGATAGCTCCATCCAACCCCAAATATTATTCCCAAGAGCAGATCTAGTTGTTATCTCTTAAATGATCAGATTTCTAGTTTATACTGAAACTTATGCCACTTTTTTCCTCATTATGGTTACTACCTTACTTCCTGACCCACCAACATGGTTTTTCTTTTTCAAATTAAGATAGCATTCTCAAAAGGTACCCCTCTCCAAAAATTTACTTAGTAATAATAAACCTTCTCTGAGACTTCTCTAGAGCTGGATTAAAAAATCTCCTTTCTATATTGCTTCTGAGAGACTAGAATATTTATTTCTCCTCTTCCCTCTCTGGCTCTAAATCCTTTAAGTTTGCCTCTAGGCTATTTCTGTCTCATCCCTAAATACAGGTGTTTCTAAGCATCAGTCCTCTACTCTTTGTATTCTATTTCTGCATTAGCCAACCTATTCTAGTAGCTTCAAGTGTCACTGCTCTACTCATACTTTGGCAACACCCACTCAACTGTCCCTCTGGCTTCCTGGTATTCTTCTGGTTGCCTGGCTATCACCTTGAACTCAAGGTTCTAAGCCATTCATTATCTTCCCTCAAAACCTCTAAACCATGTTCTTTACACTTTGTAACTTCTCCATTTCTCCATTTTTCAAAACATGGTTTTATCCTTGACATTCTTCCTTTATAGCTCATCTTCTAATTTCTAATCAAGTTCTGTTGCTACCTTTGGAACTTCTCTAGCATTTATCCCTTCTTTTCCATCCCTACCTCCATCTCCTAAGATTAACTGCTCCAATATTTTCTTCCTCTCTTCAGGGTTTCCCTTATCCTTTAATGCATGCTATACCTTGCTATCAAGTCTTCCTAATATGCAGCTTCAGCAAGTTTTCCTCTCTTCAAAAATTTCCACAGCTTCCAATACCCTCAGAGTAATGGCCAAAATTATTCTGGTCTGGCTTTTAGTCACTGTATCCAAAATTGCCTACTTAGTTCTTCAGTTCTCCTTCAGCTGAAACAGACTTAGGGATCATAACTTCTGTTCTCCTGTGGTACTTGGCATAATGCTGGTGTTAAAGATTTGAATTTACTTTATTATCAATCACAAAAGTATTTTCATGGTCATTCATGTCCAAATAACACACATTTTGATCAGTGAATACCATGTGACAAGCACTATGTGAGGCACCAGAAATAAAAAGATGAAGATATGGATCTGTATCTCAAAGAGCTCCAGGTATAATAGAGAAGACTGTTAAACTCATCATTAAAATATAGTATAATACAATCAAAAGTGCCTGGCTCATAGGAGACTCTAATATGTTTACCAATGACTGAATGACCAAACAGATTTACATATAGAATATTGCTATCCTATGAAGTTAAAATGTGGAATCCAGCCTTAGGTTAAAAATTTCAAGGGGTAAAGACTACAAAGTGAATTAAAAGTTTACACAAATCCAGGATAACTGTGACTGGTTAGGAAAATGTCTATTCTTTGTCATTTCTGGTAAGTTTTATAGACACTGATTTGATATAACTGTGGTAATTTTCTGTATAGGAAAAGTGATCCTATATACACACCCATGAGGTCAGCAAATCCTCCAACTGGCAATCGGCAGGTTCCAGTAACAAACTGCAGAAGTCTCATTCTCTTCTCATTATCAATTTCTTTAACAAACTGTTAAAAAAACATACACACACGTAAAGAGATATATAGGTCCTATGTTACGTTTAGCATAAATAAGAATGATAAACAATCATTTCAAATGAACTCCCAGTGTTAGATGCACTAGATAATGACTATACCCCACCACTGTGGATGGAGGAGCTTCTCCATGTTTGTCGAAGCCCTGCCAACCTTCCCCGATATAAATCTTAGGACCATATCCTTTTAGGGAGACAGAAAAAGGAAGGTGCCCTGGGCCTAAGAGCTCCCTACTCAAAGTCTCAAGGTGAGCTCTTTTAGAGAAGCCCCTTATTTTACCTCCCAGATAGGCTTGTCCTATAGGATACTCATGTGGTTACACAGGACACAGAGCTTGAGTTAGTATGGACTTTTTAAATTTTATGAACACATGAAATCAAGCTCCTAGAATTCTGATCCAGATATATCTCAATAACCTCCTTCTCTTAATGTTTGCTAGGTTTTGGTGTAGCTATACACTATCAGAATCAGGTGGCTTCCAACTCCTACAACTCTGGCTCAAAACATTAGGTTTATGGAAGATGCTTTCCAGCCTGTAGCACAAATGTTTTGACTCAGCCAAATATTTTTTGTAAATAATTTGTATCTTATTGTACTACAGTCAAGTATTTTAAAATGCTAATCCTATTTGCTATAGAAGCTCAGTTCATCTGAGTTTCTTATTAATTTCTTTTTTTTTTTTAAGATTTTATTTATTTATTTGACAGAGAGAGAGAGAGAGATCACAAGTAGGCCGAGGGGCAGGCAGAGAGAGAGGGGGAAGTAGGTTCCCTGCTGAGCAGAGCTCCATGCGGGGCTTGATCCCAGAACCCTGAGATCATGACCCAACCCAAAGGCAGAAGCTTAACCCACTGACCACTCAGGCACCCCCTTATGAATTTCTTTATATAAGTAACAGACATCTTTTAAAATTTTATTTTCTTATTGTGGTAAAATACATATAATTTTTCATTTTAAGCACACAATTCAATGGCATTAAGTATGTTCACACTGCTAAATAGCTATTACCACTATTTCCAGAACTTTGTGACTCTAAACAAAAACTCTGAATTCATGAAATATATCTTCTCATCCCCCAACCACCCTTGTTAACCTCTGTTCTACTTTGTCTCTATGAATTTGCCTATTCTAGATACCTCATATAAATGGAATCATGGACTCATACAATATTTGTCCTTTTGTCATTGGCTTATTTCACTCAGAATATTCTTAAGGTTTACCCCTGTTGCAGCCTGTCAGAATTTCCTTTCTCCTGAGGGTTGCTGGAGTAGAAGGGGGTGGGAGGGATGGGGTGGCTGGGTAATGGGACACTGGGGAGGATATAAGTTGTGGGGAGCATTGTGTATTGTGTGATGAATCACAGACCTGTACCCCCGAAACAAATAATAAATTATATGTTAATAAAAAAAAACAAACTTCCTTTCTCTTTAAAGCTGGATGATATTCCATTATATGTGAACACCACATTTTGTTTATCCATTCACCTGTTGATGGCACTTAAATTGCATCTACCTTTTCGCTATAGTGAGTAGCGCTGTTATGAAGGTAGGTATAGAAGTATGGGTTTGAGTCTTGCTTTCACTTCCTTTGGGTATACCTAGGAGAACTGCTGGATACGTTAATTTATATTTGTTTTTTTTTTTTTTAATATTTTATTTATTTATTTATTTATTTAACAGACAGAGATTACAAATAGGCAGAGAGGCAGTCAGAGAGAGGAGGAAGCAGGCTCCCTGCCAAGCAGAGAGCCCGATGTGGGGCTCGATCCCAAGACCATGGGATCATGACCTGAGCCGAAGGCAGAGGCTTTAACCCACTGAGCCACCCAGGCGCCCTTATATTTGCTTTTTGAGGAGCCATCAAATTGTTTTCCACAGTTGTGCACCATTTTACATTCCTACCAGCAATACAAGAGAGTTCCAATTTCTGTACATCCTCAACAAGGATGATTATTTTCTGTTTCTTGGTAATAGCCATGACAGCAATGGATATGAAATGGTGTCTCACCGTGGTTTTGATTTGCACTTCCCTAATGGATTAGTGATTTGAGCATCTTCTCATGTGCTTATAGCAGGCTTTTTTTTTTTTAAAGACACACCACTGTGATTCCAAACCAGGTCGCTCCCTTAAGTTTTGCCTTCTGAACATTATATAATTCTTAATGAGGTATGAATGATGAAAACCATACTTTAGACAGTTCCATAAAATTCCAAAAGCATTTAGATCAAATGCAGGGGAATCATCATCTGAGGTTGTCTTATACCCTGGGCAAAGGTAAAAGGTGTGTGTTGCTTAATCAGCAATAGTTTTTAAAAATGTTATAATCTTTTTAAAAAAATTTAATTCCAGTATAAACATGTAGTATTATATTAGTTTCAGGAGTACAATATAGTGATTCAACAATTCTATACATTACTCAGTGCTTGTCATGGTAAGTCTACTCTTAAACCCTTCACCAATTTTACCCATTCCCACAAGTCCACTCTGATAACCATCAGTTTGCTCTCTCTAGTTAAGATCTTGGTTTATATTTTTCTTTGTTTCTTAAATTCCATGTGAGTGAAATCCTATGGCATTTGTCTTTTTCTGGCTGACTTATTTCACTTAGTATTATACCCTCTAAATCCATTCATGATACTGCAAATGGCAAGAGTCCATTCCTTACCCCCCAAATAAAATTTCATTCTTTTTAATGGCTGAGTAATATATTCCAGTGCGTGTGGCTGATATACACAAACATTTTATAACACACACACACACACACATTTTGATCCTTTCATCTATTAATGGACACTTGGGCTGCTTCTATAACTTAGCACTTCCCTAATCTATTCATTTATTATAATGCACAGAATGGAATGAGGGGCCTGAATATACTGGTACATTTTGTTCTGTGACTTTCTTCCATATATGGTAAGCAGTTTCTAAAAAATTATTGTTCTGCCAATTGAAATAAACCAAGACAAACCTGCCAAAACCACATGATTTGTTTGCTTGTCCTAGTGTAATGGCGGTAGATGGCATGTCTTTGCCAGTCATTCAAGTCAATCTCTTGCATTCCACATAAAAGGACCTTTGGAGATTAAAAAAAAAAAAAAAAAAAAAAGGTTTCTTTACAACTTATATAAAACTGCTAGACATAAAGAAGAAAAGACTAATATTCAACAACTTTCAAAAAACAAATTAATCAGGAGGCTTAGGCTTGTAAGCTGTGCATCAAGAACTGTGTCTACATTACTTAAGAAGGTTGAGTTTTCATGGACAGTATCATATATATATACATATTCAGGTAAGTCAATCATACACTGTAGAGAAGTTTTGATAGTAATTCTTTTTTTGGGGGGGGTAACTTTTTATTTATTTGATAAATTAATGGACTTTTTAAACCACTAGGGATGCTTCAAAACATCCGGCTAGCATAAAAAATACTATTGCTACTGGAAAGATGAGAAAGTGAGCTGAAAGCAGACACCTGAAGGCATTATTTACCAGCATGCTGCAGAGGAAATAAGAAAAACTCATTACCTCTAATTCCTTTGCATCAAAGTATTGCAAATACTGCTGGGGAAGAATTTCATTAAAGCCCTCAAAGAAAGCTTGTGTCTGTTCTTCAACACCTCGAGACAACCTCCATTCAGCTACCATTCTGGTAAATAAATATTAAAAAAGCTATCAGGAAGTTTAGATTTTACCTTTAAATTCCAAGTGTAAAAATAATTTTTAAAAACTTTATTATGAAAAACTTCAAATATTTATAAAAGTAGGATATAATGAATCCTATGTATATCCCAGCTTCAACACAACACCAATCTATATCATTTTAAACGTAAATTCAGCATGTATCAGCATGTAAGATAAAGCCTCATTTTGAAAACCACCACAATTCTATTATCACACAAAAAAGTAAATAATTCCTTTATAGCCAAGTATTCAGTTCTCAAATTCTCAATTTAACATACTGCTTTAATCAGCATCTAAAAAGGGTTCATACAATCTAAGTCTCTTAAGCTTTTAACTTATAGATTCCCCCTTGCAATTTTTTTAAATGAAAATGGTTTTTTTGAAGATTTATTTATTTGAGAGAGAGAGAGAGAGAGGGAGAGATTAAGAGAGAGAGCATGTGTTTGGGGCACCTGGGTGGCTCAGTGGGTTAAAGCCTCTGCCTTCAGCTCAAGTCAGGATCCCAGGGTCCTGGGATCGAGCCCCACATCGGGCTCTCTGCTCAGCGGGGAGCCTGCTTCTTTCTCTCTCTGCCTGCCTCTTCGCCTACTTGTGATCTCTGTCAAATAAATAAATAAAATCTTTAAAAAAAAAAAAAAAAGAGCGCAAGCACACGCACGCAAGAGAATGAGAGTGTTTGGCGCTGGGGGTGGGGGACTGACTAAGGGAGAGAGGGAGAGGAAGAATCTCCAGCAGACTCCCTGCTGAGCAAGGAGCCAGTAGAGGGGCTGGATCCCACCACCCTGAGATCATAACTGAGCCACCCAAGCAACCCTTGAATGAAAATACTTTTAGTGAAGATTCTCTACTAAATAGTCTAAATTTCAACTTTGACTTTTAAAAAAGATTTTATGTGAGGGGGCGAGAGAGAGAGAGAATGAACAGGGAGAGAAGCAGAGGGAGAAGCAAACTCCCCGCTGGCAGGGAGCCCAACACAGGGCTTGATCCCAGGACCCCAGGATCATGACCTGTGCCAAAGGCAGACACTTAACTGACTGATCCACCCAGGTGCCCCTTGAGATTCTTTTCAATGACTTGATGTTACATGGCATAGTGATTACAGAGCTGGTTTTTAAAAGAGTGATCTAGCACTATTTTTAAAAAATTAAAGTTCTGTATAACCAAAATTCTCTTCTATCCCTTTATATATAATCTTCAAACTGTGGTAAAACTGAAAATATACCAAGAAAGGGTGTATAAAACCTATCAGTACCCATTAGATTAATTCTCTGTAAAATTTAGTTTGAGTTAACCTGGAGCATATTCTCTCTACCCTGCTGCCTCCACAAGAATCTGTTCTACCTTCTTATTTTTTCTGCCACTGGACTAGTTAAAAGAAATTTAGATTGTCTACTGAATTTGGTCCTTAATTTCTTGTAATGTAATCTCTCTATCTACCATTTGGATGTAGCTGTAATTGTTCTCTTAAGGGTTACTGTAACTTACTAGCCTCCACATCTTCTAAAGATTCCTTATTTTCCGTGGCCTCTGAAATGCAGGACATGGCAGAATGGGATATCAACTCTGAGCTGCCTGACAGCACCATCACACACTACACTTCCCTACTTACTACTTGTGACTTGTGCTTTCCAGCCTTCGTATCTCTGCTCATGACTACAACTAGAAGAAATAATGTCTCCCTCCCTTGACTTCCCATAGCACATTCCTTGTTCCTCTCTCAACATACTTGTAAGGTAGAAAGTGATCATGTCCATGTCCTTGATCAGTTCTCATAATGATTAGTAAAAAGGCAAACATTATCTTTTGAAATACTGTCCACTAGTATTACTAGGCAACTGTCAATGTGCTGTAGCCATTGTATGTTAAAAGGAGCATTCTCTCTCACCTGATATATTCCTCTTTATTTTCTTCTGTCACAAGAATATTGCCACCATTAGGTTTCAAATCATGACTCTTGATTTCACCTAAAATTTCTTTATCGACAGAGAAGTACATTTCCAAACCACATTCCTCAATATTGTTTTCTCTGCACAAATGAAATTAACACTATTTGTTAAACAAATTCAATCATAAAATTTTTTTTTAAGAACTGTGTTCTTCAATAATTACTATAAAACTATAGCATCAAAATAAGAAAACTGGAGAGATTATATACTCTTAAGTCATCATATTTTTACCTAAGATATTGGGTGTATTCTGTAAAATCCATCATATTAAAACCCAAGACAAGTTTAATATTTAAATTCAATAAACCAATTACATGCTTACAGTTTGGATAAGTTACCAACACCATAATGAAAGCATATAAGATTATATTTTGATAAATTAAATGGAAACAAACTTACTTAACCCAGATGAGAGAATTGTAAAATTCTGGATCAATAGATTCTAAATCCTTGAGTCCAACTGGTTTGTTCAATATACGTTTATAGAATGGCAAAGAAAAACCTGTGTCTATGAATTTCCCATGGAAGAGAGCCTATATGAGAAGAAAATAATACCACATTTATGATAATTTTATAATAGAATGTTAGATGAATTCTTCCCCTAAAGCTCCCCTGTCATCTATTATGGCACAATTTTGGGAAAAGGGCAAAGATAACAAACCAATCTTAAAATAATGTCTTAGTAATGAGAAAATTTCAAATGAGAAGATTAAAGAAACATGCTTTAGTATTGCTGAGCAACAGTTCTCCATCCATACTTACCATGGCAATAAACCTGCCAATAAAACGAAAGTATTTCAGGTGATCTGGATTGATGTAAGAAGCAGGATTAATCTGCAAGCAGTAGTTATCCTTCCCTGCATATTCAAACAGGCAATACATTGGGTTCAACACTTCGTGTGACAAAAGAAAGAACCACTCTCTGAAATCAAAAGAAAATTTAGGGTGAAAAACCATGCCAACAAATCAAAGAGCAGTGCTACAAAGATCTCAGGAATCTACACTCCTCAGCTGGTGATAGTTTTTTAATCCCATGTTGATTTTTAACTGTTTCTGTTCAAACAGACATCTAGTTTAGAGAGATGATATTTACATACTGTATATTATATTTCAAAGAATCTAAGACGTCAACTTAAAAGACATCATATAATGAACCACTAAAAATTTTTCTAATTATAATTGTGATACATAGTCTAATGTCAGAGCCGTTAAAATGTTAGTCTTAGAATCAATGAAATACTATATAGAGGCAAGTCTAAAATTCACTATTAACCCATGTAGTCAGAGCAGCTGAAAGAAGTCTAGTATTACTCCATCTGTTACTAAACCTCACAGAAATCCTCATCAAATGCCACTGCTCTCTAAATTTTAAGTAAATACGAGAAAACTTCCAATTTCACAGAGACAATAAAACACTTAACTGAAGCCACTCATTCATTAGAAAAATGCTCTGAGGAGCTCTAATTCAGCTGTTGTGAAAATACCAACCAATATTAACACAAGATTATAGTGACTACATAACATGGGTTGGCCTCATAGAACCGTAGGCAGAACAGATCTGGGGCAATACAGGTGATACTACCTTGTGTCTGAGATTTCTTTTTCTTTTCTTTTTTAAAGATTTTTATTATTTGACACAGAGAGAGAGAGACAGCAGGAGAGGGAATACAAGCAGGGGGAGTGGGAGAAGGAGAAGCAGGATTCCCACTGAGCAGGGAGCATGATGTGGGGCTCGATGCCAAGACCCTGGGATCATGACCCTAGCCAAAGGCAGACACTTAACGACTGAGTCACCCAGGCACCCAAGATTTCTTTTCCTGTGAGTTCATGGCCTCTGGTGGTAATGCTGCTTTTACTTCTTAATACTATTTAATTTTCTAATTTAAGAATAAATGATTGTTCTCCTCCTGAACTGCCTTTAACTCATCAAAATTCAGTGTTTCTATTCATATTTACTATTTACCAGTGGTTGCTTCATACATTTTGAAATGTGAACTTTAATATAGAACATAAGTAAGAACTAAAATGCAGCCATCATTTAGTGAGCACACAAAAATGGAGGGTCTGAACTAGGTCACTAATAAACACTATTTCTACTCTTCACAATAATCCTAGAAAACTAGAAATGATTTTTTTTACAGATGGAAGATATGTGCCCGAGGTTGTACTACTGAGTACAGAAAAAGGATTCAAATCCAGTCTTGACTCCAAGGTTCCTGCTTTCTACACGGCCACTGCTATGCAAATATTTAACCTGATAAGCTATATTGTTATGCACAAGCAAAGGAATTTCTTTGCCACCAGGGTTTGTCCTCTAGGGTTTGATTAGAAGCTCCAATATTAAGAAAGCAGAATTTAAAATTTCAACTCCTATTTTACACAGCCCTCTGTATTCTTAAAGCAGATATATTAATCTCAGTTGGGAATTGAGTGGCTACCATCTGTTATCAGTAATCTGTGATGGGGAAAATAACCTGATCACTACTATAGGGCCTTGTATGCTCACTCTGTGGAAAAAAAAGAGGTGGCAGACTGAAGACGGGCTTCTGGTTTGATGATACAAGGCTTGCATCCATCTTCATTATGTGCCATAGTTTAGTCTCTAAGCCTCATTATTACCTATAAAATTCTCACAGGGTTATCCTAAGGATTAAAATGAGTAATGTGGGGGAAATCACCTAGCAGTCCCTTAGAGAAAGTGCTGAATTAGTGTTTGCTGAACTTCTGTAGCTGCAGAATAAACGCACAATAATTTGCCACATTCATTTTCCTGAAACGTAAGATTGAGGAAATACTTGCAAGCAAAGTGAATGATACCTTTGGAAGAAAGGAACTAAGTTCTGAGTATTCATATTATCACTACCTTGCTACACCTCCATAATCTAAACCTTCTTCTCCTGGAAAAATCACCCACAAACGTCTTCGCAGATCTTGGGGATTGAAGCTCATTATCTACAAAATAATAAAGTAAAAGAATTGGTAAAAGCAGTTATTGAAACATCATTCTACCACTTCCAGGTCTAAAATATTCTTCATTATATGTAACTTGAGTTTCCCATGACATAGAATGGTGTTCGTGGTCTAGTCAACAACATACATACAGAAAATACATTAAAGTTTTATAATATTTTATATAAATATCATATATATCTATGTTTTAATATACTTTATACATAATTTTCTTTTAATACCTTTTGACTTATCAGGTTGCTTCTGTCACTCGCTTATTAGAGCAGAGTAACTGTAGGCATGGTCCTTTGTTAGGTCATTTGGGTGGTGAAGGGCTTGGTTTGGTTATGTTTGGATTTGTTTTATAGCCAAAAGTACACATAGCAGCATTTGGCTAACAGAAATGAAAACCAGTGGCTACAGAGAGAATATAGTTAATTTTGGAAACTCATTCTCAGTGGAAACCTATAAATACCTGGAAAAATACTCAAATTTTATGTCCTACTACAGTGGTTAATAAGAACATCTTCGTGTTTGAAGGACAGCACCATTACTGAAATATAATGAGTAGATGATTTGGGTTTTTCCCTTGTAAAACTATTTAATTACTTGCCTAAAATTTGGCCAAAGGACATTACATGCATTATTTACTTTTATAAAAAAAGTGACAGGGCCTGGACAAAGAGAAGTGGACTTAATGCCACTCTTTTATGAAATCAGAATGAACTCTCACATTAAATATCCAAAGAGGCCCAGTAAGTAACCTGCTTATGCCAGGGCTCACTTCATGTCACTTTCATGAATTCATCTGCTATTAAAAAACCCAGATATAACAAAAAATTCAATGCTTATGGCAAATATTCTACAAATACACTAGGTTAGCTATATAGCAATACAAATGACAGACAGTAAAGGTTAAAATATTTGTTTTTATTGGTTTGTTTCTTGCTCCCTCTGGCTATTCCTTGTCCCTATGCCTGCTCCCCAAAACCTAAGGCTGTTTTTGATCTCTCTCAATGTTCCCCCAAACCTGAGACTGCTCTCCCTTGGAAATTTTACTTGTTTTTTTGCCCTGTGTCTGATACTTTAGGATTCCCTGGGAAAAATATCTTTAGATAGTGCCCTTTAACAAATGTCTAATAATAAAAAATTTTTTTCTCCTGCAATTTCCCCAATGACCAAAACACTTACTACCCCAAACAACTTTATCCACCACTTAGGAAGAAAATTTGATGCTAATTTTGCTATCAGCTCTGTCACTCTTCCAAAGCAAATTTTTCTTGTAAATTTCGGTTTCACATGTATTTGGTGGATACCAAATCTAGGACGACAATTTTAAACAACTGTTTTAGTATCCTCTGGTCTGTCATTCTGCGAAAGTCTTTAGGTTTCAAAAGTCAAAAAATAAAGGGATATTTTTGTACTTTTCAGCACTGCAATAACAAGTTATGTTCCAAGAAACTGGCCCACCAGAGGCTGACTACACAATAGTTATGAATATGAAAATTAGAAGCAGGTAATGACTGGAGTTGGGAATGGTCTTGGAGACTTACATTAGATGAAGGGAATCACTCATGATTCTCTAAATGGCCTTAGTCAGGTTCTGCTGCTAAAAAGCTACCTGCTCTTCCTTAGCAAGATGCCAACTGGCTTTTCTCTTCAATGTTAATTACAAAGATTCCATTAGGAAATGTACATAACTGTTTGACCTCCCAACCATCTCAGAAAATTTCTTTTTCCTCTGCATTCATTTTGAAGCTGTAGCTACCACAATTATCACAGGGGCTTGATAATAAAAAATTATGTCCATATCCAGCCATAAAATAAGGATTAAGTGTAAGTTAACAGGTTCTGAGGACAATAAAAATAATTTGTTGACTACTTCTGAAAAAATATCTTTTTATACTTTGGTATTGTAACCAATGACCAACTTCTTTCCTACATAAAAAAAACTTTTGTAAAAATTATGAATGACAAATGCTGATCGTAAAAATGCAAGTAACACAGACGTATAAAAGCAAAGTCATCCCCTCTTCCTTTCTACCCATCCAATAATGTTCTACTTCTGTCTACCAAAAACCTACTTTTTTACTCAAATATCTACTTCAAACTGAACACTTAGCTTAGAAATGAAAACCTGAAACTTACCAATTACTTTAAATTATTCTGACATTTCAAAAGCACAAGACATATATACATACAAAACTATCTACATGTTCCTAAATTTTAAGTATGAATACAGATGGCAATACTTAATTTAAGGACTCCAAATCAAAAACCCAAACTGTTAAGACTTGGAACAAAAAGTGGTTTTGGACAGGCAGCCACGGGGCTGTGGATAAGACAGTACCTGCTGAAAGGAATCTTCAAACAATGTCTTTCTTGTCACTGTAATCTTTATGTGCTGTGGCATGGCCAGTTGCTGAAACGTAAGAATGACTAAGTCAACTCTCTCTATTAAAATAGCCTACTGAAAAACCAAAAGAGTGAAGTTCTATTTACTTTTATCTTTGCTTAGAGAAAAAAGTAGACTGTGAATATGAATCTATTTCAGTAATGTTTAACCATGCATTTGTGAGCATTTATGCTAATTACAGATCATTTGATATATAACAAAAGAAAACAAAGAAAAAAGAAAAGATTTCATATGCAGTGCTTACTTAATGAGTCAAATAAATCTTTAATTTTACTTTCAGGAAGCTAACATTACTTTTGCTTGCTTGGGCCCAGTTAATTACATGAGTTTGAAGTTTAAAAATATTCATCATAGTAACACTTTGATTAGTACATTAATTTTACTTAGAACCCACAAAGAAATCATTAATTCAGGAAATATGTGTCAGAAATAACTGATCATATCTGGGAAGAATACTCAGAATGTAAATATAAATATAAATAAATATCAAAGTCATATCAAATATTAAATATGAAAGGGGCTGGTTACATAAATAAATAAAAAAGAAAGGGGCTGGTTACAATCAGTACATCAGAGAATGCTTTAACTCATTTGTTTGAAGATTTCTGTAATCTTAGAATTATGGGTATATGCTACTCTCCTTGAGTAGCAATTTTTTAACTCAAACTGTTTCAAATTTATTCTTCTGGACTACAGAAGCCACAAATGAGCTGATAAATTTTTTTCTTGCCCTAAAAATAGAAAAAAGAGATTCCAATGTTTCCCATTTTACTTGTTTTTCTATGGTTTAATTATTCTCACAATCACTGGTAATATAAGCAACATAACAAAAGAAAGGGAGTACAGGAAAAAAGTCCTGATACTAACCTGACACCAGAACCGGAAATACTGAACTTTTGCCTTGAAATCCCGTACATAGGCTATCTGTGGTCCATTGTCTCTGAGGAGAAATGTTAATATGACATATATAACAGCTTGTGATATTATAGAAGGAAAGCAAAATACCACACCCCCTCAGTACTCAGTCAAATATAAAAATATTGTAGCATAGCACACTCCTAAACAGCACCTTTAAAAAAAAATTCCCAGGACTAGTTATAAGAGACAGAAATTCAGATCTTCTTAAAGGCATTGTTGGGGGATTTTCTTTTATATATAGTGAAATCTAACAGGACTAGGTAAAGGAAGTTCTATCTGGGAATGCTGCCTGTCCCCAAATCCATTCTTTCCTTTGTCCAATCAGACTTCTGATATCTACCTGGGCAAACTACTACCCAGAACAAAGATTACATTTCCCAGCATGGTTGTGTGACTTAACCATGGTTAACGAGCTGTAAATGTATAGGACGGACTTCCGCGAGGCTCTTTAAAGAGAGTGAAGATAGCTAGAGAAGGATTTTTTCTTTCCAATTTGTTGTTCCTCCATATTCCAACCTAGAGTGCACTGATAGCCGAAGTTTCAGCAGTTACCACACACTATGAGGTAACCTTGAGAAAAGAGCCAATGGTCTGGGATGGTAGAAGAGAAAGAAAGAAGCCTAGATCACTGATGACACCATGGGGCTTCAAGCAAGCCCTGGACTTTTTTTTTTTTTTTTTTAAAGATTTTATTTATTTCACAGAGAGCAGGAGAGGGAGGGAGGGGGAGAGAGTGCGTAAGCAGGGGGAGTGGCACGCAAGGGAGAAGCAGGCTCCCCGCTGAGCAAGGAGTCAGTTGTGGGCTTGATTGATCCCAGGACCCTGGAACCAAAACCTGAGCTGAAGCAACCGCTTAACCTACTGCACCACTCAGGCACCCTACCCTGGATTTCCTTTAAATTCATTTTCTGTATGTTTAATGTAGAAATAAAATTGATTTTAGGGGCGCCTGTCTTAGGTTTGTCTTGGGGTTGTGGGTTTGAAGGGCCCTGCGTTGGCTGTAGAAATTATTTAAAAGTAAAGTCTTCCAAAGATAAAGAAAGAAGAAAAAGAAAAAGAAAAAGAAAAAGAAAAAGAAAAAGAAAAGGAGGGGAGAGGAGGGAGGAGAGTTCCTAATAAGTTGGTAAGTGTTCCCATCACTTTTATTTTATGAAAGAATTTGAATAGGGTTGATATTACTTACAGTTTTGATAAAATTTACCAGTGGAGGCCATCTAGGCCAGAACTTTCTTTGTGGGAAATTGTTTAATTATGAATTCAATTTCTTTACTAGAGATAGGGTTATTGAGACTTACTATTTTTTCTTGTATTCATTTTGGTAACTTGTATCTCTCAAGGAATTTGTCAGTTTGACCTAAAATATCAAACTTCTTGAAGCACTTGGGTGGCTCAGTTGGTTAAGTGTTTGACTCTTGATTTTGGCTCAGGTCATGATCTCAGGGTCTTGAGACTGAGCCCCACATCAAGCCCTGCACTGGGCTCAATGCTCGGCTTAAGATTCTCTCTTTCCCTTTCCCTCTGCCCCACCCCTCTCTCTCTTAAAAAAAAAAACAACACACACACAAAATTCTTGGCATTAGGTTGTTCAAGTATATACTCTGTTATCTTTCAATGTTGTGTAGGATATGTAGTGTTTTTCACTTTCAATTAATTTGTTTTTTTTTTCTCTCTTCAAGTTTATTAGAGGTTATTGATACCATTAATCGTTTCCAAGATCCAACGTCTAGCTCTGAGTTCTCTATAATTTCATTTTCATTTTGTTCAAATCTGCTTTTATGCTTATTTCCTTTTTTGTGCTTATTTGGGGTTTAATAAACATTCTTCTTCTAGACTAAGGTGAAAGCAAAGATCACTGATTTTATATCTTTCTCCTTTTTTTTTTTTTTTAAAGATTTTATTTATTTATTTGACACAGGGAGATCACAAGTAGGCAGAGAGACAGGCAGGGAGGGGGTGGGAAGCAGGTGGGGTGGGGTTGGGAAGCAGGCTCCCTGCTGAGCAGAGAGCCCAAAGCGAGACAGGATCCCAGGACCCTGAGATCATGACCAGCCGAAAGCAGAGGCTTATTTAACCCACTGAGCCACGCAGGTGCCCCCTTTCTTATTTTCTAATCTAATCCTATATAGAGCAATAAAATTTCCCCTGAGGACTATTTTTGTTAAACCCCACAAACTGTGATATGTTGCATTTTTATTATCATTAAATACAACGTTTCCTAATTTCTCATGACTTCACTGAGCTAGGGGTTATTAGTAGTTTGCTTAATGATGGAAAGAAACATATTTCTGTCATAAATGAACCACTATGGTTTTATGGTTTTCTGTTTTATGTAACCAAACTTAACTGAAACTAAAAATAGATGATACTAAAGAATTTATTATTTATTTGCATCCTTAAATAATTTTTTCATTTTTAAAATTTAAATTCAGTTAACATATATTATTGGTTTTTGAGGTAGAGGTCAGTAATTCCTCAGCCTTATATAATACTCAGTGCTTATTACATCACATACTTTCCTTGATGTCTAACACCCAGTTACCCCATCCTCCTACCTCCCTCCCCTCTAGCAACCCTCTGTTTGTTTCCTATGATTTAGAGTCTCTTATGGTTTGTCTACCTCTGTGATTTCATCTCGTTTTATTTTTTTCCTCTCTTCCCCTATGATTCTCTGTTTTGTTTCTTAAATTCCACATATAAGTGAGATCATAGGATAATTATATTTCTCTGATTGACTTATTTCACTTAGCATGATACCCTCTAGTTCCTTCCAGGTCCTTGCAAATGGAAAAATTTCACTTTTCTGATTTCTGAGTAGTACTATTCCATTGCATATATCTACCACATCTTCTTTATCCATTCATTTGTCGATGGACATCTGGGCTCTCCACAGCTGGGCTACTGTGGACATTACTGCTATGAATAATGGGTGTAGATGCCCCTTCAGATCACTATATTTTTATCTTTGGGGTAAATAATGATATTTAAATAATTTTTAATTTCATTAAAACCTAAGTGGCCTGAATTTCTAGTTTCTGCTTTACACAAAGTTTTTTAAGATTTTATTTTTACATAATCTCTATACCCAACATGGGGCTTGAAGGTACAATCCTGATATCAAGAGTCACATGTCCTACCAACTGAGCCAGCCAGGAGTCCCCAAAGCTTTTAATAAGCAGAAATTATAAAATTCAAAAAGCAACAAGAGATAAACATTGCCCTGATATCAAAGCCAGAGACACTACAAGAAAACTACTGACCAGTATTTCTTATGAACTGATATGAGTCCACAACAAAGTATTAGCAAATTGAATTCAGCAGAATATTAAAAGGAAAGTGGGATTTACTCCTGGAATACAAAGATTGTTCAACATATGAAATGTCAATTCTATACACCAGACTTCAATAACAAAGGCAAAAAACCTCCACATGATCATCTCAATTGAGGGAAAAAAAAAAAAAAAAGAGAGAGAGAGAGAGAAAAAACACTGATAAAGTTTAACATCCTTCTATGGTGAAAAAAACACTCAACAAAAGAGGACTAGAAGGGAATTCCCTCAGTATAGGAGCCATTTATGAACATCCCACAGCTGACATACTCAATGGTGAAAATGAAAGCTTTCCTTCAAAGATCAGGAACAAGGAAAGGACGCCTGCTTTCCCTTCTACTCAACATAGTATTAGAAGTTCTAGCCAGGGCAATCAAGCAAGGAAAAGAAAAAAAAGGTGTCCAGAAAGGAAGAAGTAAAAATTATCTTTGTTTGAAGATGACATAATCTTCTATTTAGAAAATCCTAAAGATTCCAAAGAACTATTAGAACCAATAAGTACATTCAGCAAAGCAGGATATAAAACAACACAAAAATCAGTTGCATTTCTATACACTAATAATCAATCTGAAAAATTAAAAAAAAACACAAAACAATCCCATTTACAAACAGCATTAAAAAAAACTCTGGAATTAACTAAGCCAAGAGAAAAGATTTGTATACTGGAAAACTACAAACAATTGTTGAAAAAGAAATTAAAGGTAACAAATAAATGTAAAGACACCCTATGTTCAGGTTTAAAAGATGTCATATTGTTAAGATGTCAAAACAAACCAAAGAGAACTACAAATTCAATGCAACCCCTATCAAAATCCTAATGACATTTTTTGCAGCAATACAAAATTCTATTCTAAAAATCACGAAATCTCAGGGACCCTAAAAAGCCAAAGCAATCTCAAAAAAGAACTTGGAGATCTCACATTTCCTGCGTTCAAAATTTAGTAAAACCTACAGTCATGAAAACAGTGTAGAACTAGAATAAAGACAACTACAACAACCAATGAAATATAAACTCCAGAAATAAACCTTGCATATATACGGTCAAAGGATTTTTGACAAGGGTGCCAAGATCATTCACCAGTCTTTTCAACAAAGGCTTGGAAAATTGGATCATCACTTGCAAAAAAATAAAGTTGGACCCTTTCCCAATACCATTTACAAAAATTAACTAAAAATGGACCCAAAACCTACACCTAAGAGTTAAAGCTATAAAACTTACATGAATGCAAAGATTAGGAGAAAATAATAGCAAATGATATATCTCCTAAGGGATTAATATCCAGAATATAAAGAACTTCTAAAATTCAACAATAAAAAACAACCAGATTCAAAGATGGGCAAAGAAGTTGAACAGACTTTTTTTTAAGGAAGATATACAAATATTTGGTCAATTAGCACATGAAAAGATGCTCAAAATCATGAATCATTAGAGAAATACAAATAAAAACCAAGCGAAACCACTTCATAACCATCAGGTTGACAGTTTAAAAAAAAAAAACAGAAAACAACAACCACTGACAGGAAAAACTGGAACCTGTGTACATTTTTGGTGGCAATGTAAAATGGTATACCCACAGTGGAAACAGTCTTGAAGTGCCTCAAAAAAACAAAAAATTACCATTGACTGAGCAATTCCACTTCTGAGTATATACACAAAAGAAGTGAAAACAAAACCTCAAACAGGTATTTGTACACTCACATTCACAGCTGCGTTATTCACAATAGTCAAAAGATGTCTGAAGCAACCCCAAAGTCCATGAACAGATGTATAAATAAAATATGGCATATACATTTACACTACAAAGGATTAAAGCATTGAAAAGGAGTGAAATTCTGATACAAATGGTAACACAGATGAACCCTAGAAATATAATGCTAAGTGAAATAAACCAGTCACAAGCACAAATACCATATGATTCCATTTACATGAGAGGTCAAATTCACAGACAGGAAGTTTAAGCATTATCAGGGGCTAAGGAAAAAAGGGGACAGGAGAGTTATTGTTAAATAGGCATAGAGTTTCAGTATGGAATGAAAGAATATTCTGGAGATGGACAGTGACGGTACTTAATGCCACTGAATTGTACACTTAAAATGGTTAAAAAGGTACTCTATAAAACTCTACTATACGTATTTTGCCACAAAAAACACCTAAAACAAAACACATTAAGTAAAACAAAACAGAAAGTTACTTTAGTAACAGGAGATTTGAAAGAAAGCAGGCATCAGAAGTCAGGGATTAATTGGTAAGCAGCACTGTACTGATAATTTCTAAATAACCTTTTTAGTGCTATGTGAATAGATAACAAATATGAAAGATCTCTATGAGAAAATATGGTGATAAATAAATAGGGCAATAAAAAATACAAAATATTTAGGGAATAATGACTTCTGGGCAACCCAACTCAAGAAACACTGAGAACTGTACTCCCTGCTAATTTAGCTCTTCATAACAAAATCTAAGGAATCGGTTTTACTTTTTAATCTACAATGTTTAGAAAACTTACAGGGCAGATTTTCCAGTGCGGGGATCGATATAGGTGGTTGTTCTTCTATTGTGGTCCACAAAATACGGAATTCCATCGACTGTGAATCTCATTTCCCAGCCTTCAGGCAAGGGCTTTTCATTTAATTGACTACAAAACATAGGAAAAAATATAAATAAAAAATGTTGAGCTGTTGGTTTCCCAAATACACAAAACAAAAATCACCCATAAATGCAGCATCATTTAGATCACTTAGTCCAGTGTTTCCCGTTGTTTACTAGACCTCTCTATAGATATCCTACAAGCATGTTAAACATGTCAATAGATTCATGGAACCACCCTGTTTCCACCTACCTGGCCTGTAATCCCCTCTAATAACCCACCTAAACACCTTTTGGTAACCCAAGTTCTGCCCATTCTGCCTTGGAAGCCTTCATTTTCATCACTGTTTTCAGTCCCCAAGAACATCCTTACCCTGGCATCATTCATCTCTCTTTTAAAATTTCATAATGGCCACCAAACTGGTTTTCTTGCCTCTAGTCTCACTCTGGTCCTACATTCACTTCATATTGCTGACAGAGTACTAAAACAGAGCTCTGATCATGATTAACTCTCTTCTTAAAGTGATATTCACTGTTCACACTACCAGTGAATGATAAGCCCTGAACTCTCAACATGGGGCACTCACTCTGCCCTCAGTGTTCCCTTTCAGGTTTTTTTTTTTTTTTTTTTAAAGATTTTTTTATTTATCTATTTGACAGAGAGAAATCACAAGTAGGCAGAGAGGCAGACAGAGAGAGAGGAGGAAGCAGGCTCCCTGCCGAGCAGAAAGCCCGATGCGGGGCTCGAAACCAGGACCTGGGATCATGACCTGAGCTGAAGGCAGCAGCTTAACCCACTGAGCCACCCAGGCGCCCCTTCTTTTTTTTTTTTTTTTTTTTTTTAAAGATTTTTTTATTTATCTATTTGACAGAGAGAAATCACAAGTAGGCAGAGAGGCAGACAGAGAGAGAGGAGGATCAAATAATTTTTTTTTTAAAGATTTTTTACTTATTTATTTGACAGAGAGAGATCACAAGCAGGCAGAGAGGGAGGAGGAAGCAGGTTCTCTGCTGAGCAGAGAGCCCGATGCGGGGCTCGATCCCAGGACCCTGAGATCATGACCTGAGCCGAAGGCAGCGGCTTAACCCGCTGAGCCACCCAGGCGCCCCTACCCTCAGTGTTCCCTTTCAGGTTTAACCCCGCACTCTAACTCCAACTCCCTTCCGTGAAGCCCGTGATTTCCAAGTGTAGTGCTACTCACCATTTCCCTTAACAAGACATGATCTGTTATACCTCCAAGTGAAGACTTTGCCCTTGTCCAGAAGATCTTAATTATTCCTCTACTAAAGCAACTCAACTGTTCTTTCTGAAGTATTTCTAACCACTTCTTAATACCTATCTTTAGACTTTGGTTAATCTCTCTCAACTGCAGTTTGTTAAGAATGTATATATAGTAAGACTGTAAGAGGAATAAGTGAGACAATGTAAGTAAAAAGCTTCACACATAGTAACCCTCAAGTTGTAACTATTAGTATTCCCCCTACTATACACTGATCATTCTTTTTGAGTCTCTCAAAGTACTTCCTTCAGACTGCTAGCACAGCATTTGCCAAGTTTTTCAGCTTTTGTGTGTATGGCAACAACTTTCACCCTGCAAATACTATGTGAGCTTTTTTGTTTTGTTTTGTTTTCTGCTTCTTTTAAAGATTTTATTTAACAGAGAAAGACACAGAGAGGGAACACGAGTAGGGGGAGTGGGAGAGGAAGAAGCAGGCCTCCCACAGAGCAGGGAGCCCAATATGGGGCTCGAAACCAGGACCCTGGCATCACAACGCAAGCTGAAGGCAGCCACTTAATGACTTAGTCATGCAGGCACCCCACTACCTGAGTTTCAAAACAGGAACTAGATTATAAGGCAATAGTGCATTTTTATTTGTTATATATTAAAATAACTGGGGCATAAGCATAAATATTCAAAACTGCTTACTTGTGAACTTAAGACATTTTTGCATTTTAAAATATTCCACTAGAATGGGTAGAGAATTATTGAATACCTCCTTTGTAGTTTGTATTTGTGTGTTCTGTCATAATGGCAACTAGTCTTTTTAACTAGTTAGGTATAAGTGTTCCAAGTTTTTACCCATATTTGCTAGTTTGTTTTCCTCTATTCTACAGCTTCAGATTTTCTCACCTGGTGGGTTCAGTGAGAGAAGGGGAAAAAAAAATGGAAATGTCCAAGTTCACATCAGAAAGGAAGAAGGGGAGGGGTTGAGGGCATTTAAGCTGACTGGTTTTAGAGAGCCACTACTGCTGACAGGATTGTCATCTTCCTCAAATGTACTTCAGAGGAATAAAAGGCTAAGAACCATTGTTCAGAACAGTATTCTGTAAACTGTGTTGAAAGGTTAAGAACATTTAGCTTTATTCACAGAGCTGAACAGAAATGTCAGATAAAATAGATTACCAAATATTTTTTAAAAGTTAACATTTATTTGTTATAATTTTATTTTCAAGATAAGCTCAGTAACAAACTGTTGTCTTGAAAACAAACAGGATAGAACTGGGTCATTTGTACTGTTTATTAAGATACGATTCTCACTTCAGCTCTGACCTTTTAAAAGTCTAAGGGGGAACAAAAAATGATAATAAATTACAGAAAGGTGACATAGTTCATTCTGTCCTTCAAGAGAGAATTTTACAGAGCAATTTAAAATGTTACCTTTGAAATTCTTCTTCCTTTTAGGGAAACTGAATATATTTAAGTTAAATATTAACATCAAAAATGTGACGTTAGTATCCAGAAGCAGATTTTAAATTTAAACTGTATTATCAGAACAAAGGTTCTTAACTTTGAGTCAAGGGATGTGTGAAGAATTAATCATACCAAAAGAGAGGTGTGGCCTCTGCCCTCTGTTACTGGGAGGTGATTGCTAGGCCTCTGGAACGTCCTGCATGTCAGGAATACCTCTGTTTGCTTAGGAACTTTGAACACCAGACAGTCAACAAGTGATTTATGATGGAGGCTTTGGGATACCTCCCATCAACTAAAACTTCTGGAGTAACTAGACACTGAAGATATTAGCTCAAACTCTGGGACAGGGCTAGAGACTAAAGGTTAGCAATGCAAGCAGTACATAATGGAGCCCCAATAAAAACTCTGGATGTAAGAGACTCAGGTGAGATTTGCTGGTTGCTAATCCTCCACATATATTACTCCATATCAATTCTGGGTATTTAGAACCTTCTCACATTCTGTCCTGTCTTTCTTCCTTCTGCTGCTTGTAATTTGTATGCCTTCCCTATGATAAATGTAACTGTGAGTATAACAAGCTTCAAGTGAGTTCTAGTCTCTCAAGTGAGTTATCAAACCTGAAAGTGGTTGTGGGAACCCCTAAATCCATACCCAGTTGGCCTGAAGTGAGAGCAATTTTGGGGGATCTCCCAGTTTGTGGTTGATGTCTGAAGTGAGGGAATTCTTGGGGAGACTGCTCTCCAACTTTACAGCTTGCCAAATTCCTTGCAGAATGGAACCCTCTGGTGGTCTGATAAATGCACAGTATTAGATTTTATTATGGGCTGAATTGTGTTCATCCACAGATTCCTATATACTAACCATAAGGAGCTCAGAATGTGACCTTATTTGGAAATAGGGTCATTGCAGACATTATCAGTTAAGATGAGATCATACTGGAATACAGTGAGCCATTAATCCAATAGGGCTGGAGTCCTTATTAAAAAGGGGAAATTTGGACACTTGACACTTGCAGACCTGAAGAATGCTATGCGAAGACTGCAGTTACGCTGCCACAAACCAAACTACCAGAAGCTGGAGTGGAGCGTGGTGGGGATGGGGTGGCTGAGTGATGGACACCGGGGAGGGTATGAGTTGTGGGGAGTGCTGTGTACTCACTATAGGTCTGTGATGAATCACAGACCTATACCCCTGAAATAAATAACACATTATATGTTAATTAAAAAAAAAAAAAAGAATTTCCTTTCTCTTTAGGGCTGGATAATATTCCACTGTACGTATACATCACATTTTGTTTATCCATCCATCTGCTGATGGACACGTAAGTTGCTTCTACCTTTTGGCTACTGTCAATTACACGATTTATGAACGTAAGTATACAAGGATGTGTTTGAGTCCTTGCTTTCACTTCTTTTGGGTATACCTAGGAGAACTGCTGGATACATTAATTTATGTTTAGCTTTTTGAGGAGCCATCAAATTGTTTTCCACAGTTGTGCACTGTTTTACATTCCCACCAGCAATGCAGGAGAGTTCCCCAATTTCTCTATATCCTCAATAAGGATCGTTGTTTCTGTTCCATGATAGTAATGGATATAAGCTAAGGCATGGAACAAATCCTTTTAGTGCCTTCCAAGGGAGCAAAGCCCTGCCTATACCTTGATTCTAGACATCTAACCTCCTGAATCTCTTGAACTATGAGACAAATTTCTATTGTTTAAGCCACTCAATTTGTGGTACTTTGTTAAGGCAGCTCTAACAAACTAATACAAGTACTATTACATAATGCTACAAAGAAAAGCAAATAGGGGTGCCTGGGCGGCTCAGCTGGTTAGCGTCTGCCTTTGGCTAAGGTCATGATCCTGGGGTCCTGGGATCGAGCCCCACATTGGGCTGACTGCTCAGTGGGGAGCCTGCTTCTCCCTTTCCCTCTGCTGCTCCCCTTGCTTCTGCTCCCTCACTCGGAATGAAGGAAGGAAGGATGGGCAAGTATAAACACAGTTACCAAACATTAAAAAGACAAACTTGTCTTTGAGATACAAACTTCCAGTTATGAAATAAATGTCACAAGGATGTAAAGTACAACAAAGGGAATACAGCCAGTAATACTGTAATAACTTTGGTGACAGAGGGTAATTAGATTTATTAGGTGATAATTTCATAATGTATATAAATGTCAAATCACCATATTGTATACCTGAAACTAATATAATACCTTATGTTAATTATACTTAAATGGAAAGGAAAACTTGTAATAATAGTATGTCTCTTTGTCAATATATTAACTAGCAAGTTCTTGCAATATGTGTAAAGTATATTTTGAGATAATTGCAACAACTGCAAAATGCTATTTTAAAAAACGTATGATTTCTACTGGTAGGAAGAGTCTAAGGCACTACTAATTCCACTATGGTTGTAGCTTACAACCAAAATGGATGGAAACACTCAATTTCAGGTAAAAGTTAATATAACTGAATCTGCATTTATTCCCCCTTAAGTCATGTATTCCCTGAATTTTCTCTAGTGATCTCAGGTTGCAAACCCCTGCGTTAGAGCTATTAATCTGGACTTACTAATAATAAATAGGAATTTTTAAATACATAGTATATTTGTATGAACCAATGACTTTTTTCCTGTACTCTCAAGAAACCCACATCTTTTATATACAATAATAACTGTAATTTTTTCTCTTTCTAAAGTATATGGGTGAGTAATGTTTAAGGACTTTGGGGGAAGAACTTGTAACTTGATTTTTTCCGTAACTGAGTCAGAAATAGGGTACAATCTTCACGAGATTATCTATATACTAGTAACTGAAAGTTTCTTACCCTTGACTTCTGGGATCTTCCCACTGTGTGATACGAGTGTTGTGGTTGACAAAATATACTCTACCATTGCTGTCTGTTCTCTTCTCTTAAAGAAAGAAAAAAAAAAAAGGCAAAGCATTAGGGTTGGCATTGTCTTCTTCCACAAACTAAAATAAAATGTGCTGAATTTGCCCATTTCTCATTGCACTGATTTTTATAGCTTCCAAATCACAACTTTAAGAGGTTTGATTTATTCTTTCATATACCTTTTAAATTCATATACCTGCTAGAGCTATTAAAATATCATTACATTTTAGAAGCTAAACAGACTTAATTCACAATGTCCTGCCTACAAGACCTTTTTGTTCAATCTAACCAAAAGCAGCAAGAATAATTAACATTTTAACTTTTCATACATGACCTCATTTTATCCTTAATATTAGTCCCAGGAGTAGATAGTTTCATTTCATCTTCATGATAGGGAAACTTGGACAGGTTAAGTGATTTGCCCAAAATCTCAGAATTGAGTAATAATGACAGGATGGAAAGTCAGGTCTCTTTAAGCCATTTTTTGCATACCACGTCACCTCCTTTCTTAAAATACAATGGGGGGGAAGGATATAACTTGTTTCTTTGCTATATGCTAGGCATTATTCAACTAGAAAACACTGTTTCAAAATATATCCTCTTCCCTAATACACTCAGTTCCCAAATCCTAAATATCTAAAGAAACCTTCTATACAAAGGCTGGGCAAAGGGCTCAGTTCTTTAGTTTACTGCCTTTGAAACTGCAGCTTCTTTCCTCCATCTACCTCTTGCTTTAGGATTCTCCTTGTTTTCTTATTCCCATTCTACACAATTTCCCCTGAATTCCTGAGCTTTCTCAGTAAGGTTTAGGAGACATGTAGATATTATTTTCTCTTTTAATAAAAGAAGAGTCAGTCCTTGAAATTTTAATATTAAGTTTGTTGTTTTAAA
Organism: Lutra lutra; assembly: GCF_902655055.1. Lineage (NCBI taxonomy): Eukaryota > Metazoa > Chordata > Mammalia > Carnivora > Mustelidae > Lutra > Lutra lutra. Next base: position 119,939,880 of record NC_062286.1, on the reverse strand, counting down.
CCACTGAATTCTCTATTCCATTACCAATTCTTCTTCAAAAGATAATTTCTATACCTGAATTTTTTTTAGATGTTTCAAAATGAGGTAAGTGAAGTAACGAAGAATATAGAATGGATTCCAATATTTTTAAAAGGATAGTTTCTAAAAATTAGCAATTTCAAATAAAACTTTAAGGTTAATTCCAAGCTGATCAAGTTTTTTTGTTTGTTTTTAAATCCCTTATGGTTTGAAAAGTTGGTAGCTATTTTTCACAAAAAACATTTATTTAGATCCTTTGTATCTTTCTCTGAGCAAGCTACTGCAGGACAAGTCTTGAGCCAAATTATATAGCTATGTCAAGTTAGTATTTGGTAACTTTCAACTGTTATCTCCAGCACTAATTCCAATATTTTGAGTATAGTGGTAATATGGGAGGTTAGAATGGATATACTGGTGAGTATCTTGAACCCCATACTAACATCTCAGCTACTTACATCACTTGAGCCATAATGGAAAGAGAACCCCAAGTATGTGTTACATACAGATAAATGGGATTCTGCATCTTGTGACACATTGTGAATATTAACACTGGCTTCACTGGTCATGGCATCTTGAGTGTGAAAGTAACCAAATTTAAGTCTGTCTCTGAGGTAAAAAGAAGCATCCACAGTGCTACAGCTACATAATAATGTTAGTTAATATTCTTGGCAGTCACATTAAATTTAAAATTTTAAAATATATTTGCAGAATCTGGAATTTTTTTCTATCCAAGTAATTTTTAAAGTAATTTTTATAATCTAAAAATAATACCAAGTGCATATCTGCCACGTAAGTTCAGACTTCAGGGCCAGAGATTTTCTCTTCAAAAGTTAACATGAAGCCGGATAAATTCAATAGAAAACTTCTTTTCTATGTATGTTCTAAGTATATACTGCTGATACCAACATTTCTTGAAAGAAGCTGTGAGAAACAAAATTTCAAAAGGTGGGCGCACTTGCAAACTGAAGGCTCATCTGCTTTTAATGAGAGGAAGTACTGTGACTATAGAGCTGATTTTTATTGAAAAACATGATAAATAATACGGAGATTACTGAAGAGCAAAGGGAATGCAGATCAGAGCCCTTCCTGACTTGATGAATAAAACAGTAAAAACCAGAAGCTTCTTGCTGTTCTATGTATTCTTTCACAGCAACTCTCAAAAGGAGAAAATATTTTTATACTTGATGGGTAAAACCAGGTATACAAAGCCCTATTAGACTACACTGTTGAACCAAAAATACTCTTTGTTCTCCAGCCTCTTTAGTTTGCATGTATTAAAAATTCTTCACTGTCAGCTTTTGAGGTGGTAATGTCTAGTCCTAGCATATAAAGCTTGAAAGGATGAGGCATCTGGGTGGCTAGGTCGGTTAAGTATCTGAGTCTTGGTCTCAGCTCAGGTCTTGATCTCAGGGTTGTGAGTTCAAGCCCCACATGGAGCCTTCTCATTGATTCATTCATAAATAAATAACATATTGTGTCACAAAAATAATGCTGTCTATTTCAGAATGTAAACACACACTATGAATTGGGGTTTTATTTCCTGGGTAAATCCTGAAGATATCTCAGGTAGGGTTTTGTCTGTAACAGTACCAGTGTTGTCACTGGTTCCACAAATAAGGCATGTGCCCCAAAGGCAGAGAGTCATAAAGCAGTGCTTAGTCTAAGTAACAGGGTAATCATGAACTCATCTAGGAAGGGGGGTACATTTCAACTTCAGAAGTGTGAAACCTAAAAATAAGCAGAATGTAAAATAAGGAAAGAGTCTCATAACATGGGTAAGCTGGGATTGGGTCTTTAGAGGCAGTATTTCAGGGAAGAGTTGTCGGCTAGTTAGGAAAAAAGAGAAAGATCCTAACAGTAATAAATTATTATTTATAATAATAAATAAATATTAATTATAATTAATTAATAAATATATTTATTTATAATCTATATTTATATATGTAAATAATAATAAATACAGAAAGCACCGGAGCTTGCAGGAATTTTTTTTTAATTAAAAAAAATTTTTTTTAAAGATTTTATTTGAGATAGAGTGAGAGAGAGACAGCACAAGCAGGGCAGAGGGGCAGGGGGAAAGGGAGAAGCAGACTCCCCACTGAGCAGGGAGCCTGATGCAGGACTCCATCCAAAGACCCTGGAATCATGACCTTGGCTGAAGGCAGACGCTTGATGACTGAGTCATCCAAGCACCCGGAAAAGCTTCTTTGCATAAGGCAACACAGCCTACAATTCATGCTTCTAATGAGCAAGCGGTAATTTTTTCCTATAACTGGTCTGGAGAAGGTCCATGTTTCTGACAAAAGCTAACTGGTCATTAAGAGGATAATACGTGACCTTCAGATACATCCTTTAATTGCATTAATTTCTCCTCTATAATACAGACATACAACAATTCTAGAAATAAAGCTGGGAAAACCATCCATGTGTAGTAAAAGCAATCTGACAGGCCTGGTTCAATATGCTTTATATAAAGGCAACATTCCCTTTTCTAAAGTTACTTCATACCAACCATGCATTCTCCACTCTGACTCCAACACAGAAGACTCCTTATCACATTACCAAGCTTTGGTGAAGACAGAAATTCACAGTTCACTTTCAAATGCCCTCCCTTTATTACATGCTAATACAATAACAATTGTAAGTATTACTTATCATGTTTTTAACCTCTTTGTTTCACAGAGTGTTAAGGATAAATAACCAAAGGGCAATGGAACTTCTCAAAGGCAAACTTTATGTCCAGTATCATCTACTGCCCAGATTCATGTGACCTTGACACATCCATTTTTCTCCATTCCTCAATAAAGTGATGCTAGAGCAATCTATCTTGGTACCAATGCCTCCCAGACTATCTAGAAACATCATTTTCTGATTTTACCCCCAAGTTATGAAATATCTGCGCTCTTGAAGACAAAACTTCAACTAGTTCCACGGCTGGCTTTACTTAGCTGTTTCCTTCTTTCTTTCTTTCTTTCTTTTTTTTTTTTTTTTTTAAAGATTTTATTTACTTATTTGACAGAGAAAGAGAGATCACAAGTAGGCAGAGAGGCAGGTAGAGAGAGAGGGGGAAGCAGGCTCCCCATCGAGCAGAGAGCCTGATGCGGGGCTCGATCCTAGGACCCTGAGGTCATGAACCGAGCCAAAGGCAGAGGTTCAAACCCACTGAGCCACCCAGGTACCCCACGTTTCTTTCTATACTCTCTTTGACATCCATGCAAAACTTCTATATTGCTGTTTATTCTGAAAACTTGCTACTGTGCTAGGATTCACATATTACCATAAAACAAAAATCTGGTAGGGTATGTAAAATCTATTTATAGAATTTTAATACTAAGATAAATGTACTCAACAACAAAACATACCCAAGCACAAAGTCCCACCCTAACATGTTCCCCTTCCACTGTTCTTTCAAAATTACATCAACTCAACCAAACCATGAACAGTGTTTTAGAAGCACAAATATGGTAAAAATATATAACTTTTTATTTTGAAATAATCATTACAGGATGTTCCAAAATTATTCTAAGAATCTCATGTACCCTTCACCAGTTTCCCCCAATGGTAATATCTTATATAGCCATAGTATAATACTGAAATCAGGAAAGTGAAACTGGTACATTACTGTTAACTACAGACTTTAACTTTCACCAAATTTTAAGCTAAATTCATTACTGTGAATGTATAATCTATGCACTTTTATCCCTTATGTATAGATTTGTGTAATCACTACCATGGCAAAGACACAGAACTACTTCACCGCCACATAAGAACTACTTATATTACCTCCTGTATTTGCACCCACCTGCCACTGGCTCTGTCTCCTAGCAACTACTAATCTTTTTTCCATTTCTCTAATTTTGTCATTTTGACTATATTACATAAACTGAATCATACGGTATATAATCTCTTAAGATGGACTTTTTTTCACTATACATAATCCCCTTGAGGTCCATTCAGAACGTTCTGTGTATTAACCATCCATTTCTTTTTATTGTTAAATGCCCAAAGTATTTTTAAACTTTAAAAGAGTAAAATAACTTTGAATTCCAATAAAAATTAATTGTAATATGACAATCAACTTAGAACTTCTGGGAAATTTAATACCTGTTTGGCTCTCTGAATTGAACTGACACACCCCAAAAACTTCCAAGATATTCACTCAAGCAAGAGCAGGCTATCATCCATAAATACCTGATTTTTAAAATGACAAATGCAATGAAAAAAATCACAGGACTTACCCCATCCAGGTGGCAGGGGACCAAGGGGATCAAATTCTTTATTTTGTGATGTAGTAAACAAATCTTGATTCTAAAAAGAACAACAACAACAACATCAAGAAAAAGGTGAAATAATGAACAACCTAATTAGAACCTTGAAAGCAAGGGTTATGAGCTCTGGTGGTTACCAGTCTTCCCTGGTCATGTGCAATATAACACCCTTTTACAGAGTTCATGTCTTAGAGATGGGTCACACAGTTAATGGATATATGCCAATATGCTCTGGAGGGAAAAAAAAAATATTTGTAAACATTAATGCTTGAAATTATGTGAAATTCAAATATTACAAATATGTAATCCTTACCCTCAAAAGATCATTTTCTTCTTCAGCCACAACTCAGTAAATTAGAGAAATACATAAATCCCCAAAGAGTCATTTATAAACCACAGTACTCAGGGTCACCAGATGGCTGAGACTAACCTTGTATTTCTCACTCAAAAAGAAGCAGCATATATAAAACATGGGGTATATACAAATATTGTGGAAAGAGTTGCGGGAGTAGGAAGAAGAGGCTATCAGATGAGGGAAAGAAAAGAATTTCAGTTGTAAAGAGTTGATAAATACAGATCTGTAAAGAAGATTTCTTAAACTTCTGTTTCTAATGACCACATTGGTAGAGACAGAAGTCTGGTTAGAAAAAAGGAAACCATTTTCAACCATTAAAATAAGAGAAGCAAAGGTCATAGTGACCATGTAGGGTTAATGGATATGTTTTGGTTTAAATGTATAATAAAGTGAAGATAACATGTGGTCTCTCAGGAAGATTTGGAATTAAACCCTTTCCCCTTTAGTAAGATAAAATGAGTAAATAATAGATTCTAACTGCCTTTTTTTTTTTTTTAAAGATTTTATCTATTTATTTGAGAGAGAGAAAGAGAGAGAAAGCATGAGATGGGTTAGGGTCAGAGGGAGAAGCAGACTCCCCACCAAGCAGGAAGCCTGATGTGGGACTCCATCCCAGGACTCTATGATTATGGCCTGAGCCAAAGGCAATTGCTTAACCAACTGAGCCACCCAGGCGCCCCATTTTCTAACTGTTTTTTAAAGAAAAATTATTAATGGAAAAAATGTACAAAAAAAATAAGGAAAGTAAACCCTATATATCCAGCACCAAGACTCAACAAGTATTAAGACTTTGCCAAAAAAAAATTCTTTTTTTCCCTCTTCTTTGCTGAATCATTTAGTCATTTCACCCTATATATTTTAGCATGTCTTTCTAAAATTTGTGGACATCTTCTTCTATAACCACAACATTGTTAATCACACCTGGCAAAGAATCTATGTTAATTTTATCATCTAATATCTGGTCACTAATTAAATGCCTATGATTGTTCATTCAAGTTGAAATTCAAAGTCCTCACATTACACTTGGTTGAGTCTCAAGTCTCAATCTATAGCAGTTCCCCCTACTGTCTCTGGGTTTTTTTCCCCACGTCACTGACTTATTATAGAAATTGGGTAACTGATTGAAAGTTTTAAAGGATATGACATTCTATCTCTGATTAAACAACTCTTGGAAGTCAGACCTATCAAGAATTGGCCTTGCTCCTCCTGACAGACACAATTATGAAAAGCACTGAGAGCAGAGAGACCAGGGATAAACACTTATAAAAAGGTTTGAATACTGGTTATGGAACAGGTCTGAAAAGCCTGGCATATAACAAACTATTGCGGTAATTTTCTAAGGCCCAAGCCTAAGATCCAAGGCTCTTCCCTGGTTAAGTAAATTGGGGACATACACATTGAAGCCATTGGCCAGGAAGAGCAATTACAGTGTTCCAACATCAACCATTTCCATTCTAAGGCTAAAAATGCTAGGTGTAGAGGTGTTTGGCTGGCTCAGTCAGTAGAGCATGTGACTCTTGATCTTGGGATTGTGAGTTCAAGCTCCACGTTGGGTGTGGAGCCCACTTAAGGAAAAAAAAAAAGCTAGGTGTATGAGAGTCTACTGACCTATAACCAGGGAAACAAAGACTCTGAGTATCAAATTAGTGAAGTTTACAATGAAGCAATATATACTGTTGGTGCCCTGGAAATATATGCTAAACCGGTGTTTCAAAACAATGTTTTAAAGATGATGTACTGTAAAAGTAAGATAAAGAGCACATTTACAATGTGGATATGAGGGAATGAAAACTAACATTTCTATCCATATAATAACATGTGCCAAACATATTAGGAACTTTATTTTATAGAATCCTCAAAAAAATTCCTCTCAGGAAATTTTGTAACAGATAAAGTAAATGAGCCCTGATGAGGTTAAGTGACTTTCTCAAAGTCATATAGAGAAAGTAACTGTGTTATTAGGACTCAAGCCCAGATGTGTCTGACTCCAAAGCCCATGTTCTTTCCACTGAACACCTATGTGGAAATTAGCTTTAAAGAAGCAGGCAAACTAGGCATTCAACCCTAGAAGAAATCTGGCCAGGTATATCAAAGCTATTATAATTTAGAAAGAAGGGAAGATGTAAAACAGCATAGGAAAAAAAAAATGGGTAGGGTCAGGTAGGCAAGAGACAAATTAATTTCACTTCTAAAACCACTGGGAAGAAATATAATGACTGCTGCCTATAGAAAGTGGCAGGAAAAACCGTTATATGAAAGAATCTTAGTCATAACTAGGTAGTGAAGGGAAGGCTGGTGATAAAGAAGAATTTGTTTAAATCAGTGGATGAAAGTGTTATGGCGATTAGATCCAAGAAATAGATAAAAATATGGAGAAAAGGGGGGAAATAACGCTCAGAGGACAGAAATTTAATCTGATGTATTCTAACAGGGATGATACCAATGGTGGTGGAGGGGAAGAGATGAAAATGGAGGTCAGCTTCTCCTGAACTCTTGAAGACCTTATTTTCTTTGGTTTTAAGTTCTACATAATACTCAAAACAAATCCCTTTTGTTTGGCCCACTGAATCCTATTTCTCCAAGGACTATTTTCCTCTCCTCAGAGAAAGGATCTGTAATACTTTATGATTTGAGAGACTATAAAATTCCTAGCACCAAAGACTGCATTAAAAAAACATTAATATATTTTGCTGAACTTACAGCTATTTTTGCAATATTATTCTGAAGAAAAATATGTACAATCTTAAACCATTTCCAAAAGGAAATATTTGCATACCAAAGATAATACAGTTTTGAAGCCAGAATATATAGTTAGCATAATCATATAAGGAATTAAATTTCCTTAATCTCCCAGAGCACTAATTAATTAGGTAAACTGTGCTTTCATGTTACAAAGTGATTCAATTCTGTCACTAGTTCTATATAACCACTTAATAGTCAGGTGCTCTTAGAGCCAAACCTTCAAATATTCTGCCAAGCTAGGGAGTATTAAATTCAGAACTGTCTTAATTCTCTTCAAACCACTTGGGTTTATTTTTATTATCCTTTTGTCCATGGATTTTAAGTTGTCCTAACTTCCTTTTTTATTTTTGACATTAACAAAGCAAAGGAGGTTGAACTTTAGAAGTTTTCAAAGAGTTAAGAATAGATCACATGCACAGAATACTCAAGACAAGATATAAACATAGTATCTATCAACAGCAACAACTGGGTGCCCTCTTGTCTTTTATTTTTTTTTTTATTTTTTTTTTTTAAAGATTTTATTTATTTGACAGAGAGAGATCACAAGTAGGCAGAGAGGCAGGCAGAGAGAGGGGAAGGGAAGCAGGCTCCCTGCTGAGCAGAGAGCCCGACGTGGGACTCGATCCCAGGACCCTGAGATCATGACCTGAGCTGAAGGCAGCGGCTTAACCCACTGAGCCACCCAGGTGCCCCCCTCTTGTCTTTTAGTACTTAACATTTCATATGCAAAAAAAAAAAGGTTAAAAACAAATACTTATTAAGTTTATAGTATAACAGGCTGCTTACCCCATAAATAAATCTCTGGTTAAACTGCTGCATTGCTCCTTGCAGCTGACTACGTTGGAGCTGCCACTGTTCATAGTTCCGGACGGATTCCAATGTTGGCCTCTGCCACGTTGTTGTTCTTGTGAAATGGTCAACATAGTAAATTCGTCCCATGTTGTCAACCCGACGTTCCCAGCTAAATCAGGACAAAACCAACCTAATTCAATAATTACTTGTGATACAGATATGAATTGAACAGGACTTTATCTTGGCCCTGGTGCAGGTTTGGTAAGATTTTACCTTAAATTACTTTTGATTTACCTGAACTCTTTCTATTTTATATGTTTTTAAATGGTCGTTAAGTGAACACAAAAGAAAGGCTTTTAAAAATTTCTTTTCTTAAAAGTTAAGATGTATCAATTTTAAAAATACAATGCATATTCAGTGGGTAAGTCTCAAACAGTAATTAAGAAAAAAGTTCTCCCACTTTCTTTCCAATGTTCTTTTGACTGTTGAAATCTTAATAGGAAGGGAAAGAACTGTACATACAGCTTTTCACAGATATCAAAAAGCACTTTTCCCATAAAATTACAACAACTGATCATGGGTGCATGGTATTTTTTTTTTTAATTTATTTAATTTAGAGAGAGGGAAAGTATGCAGGGGGTGGGGAAGAGGGAGAGAGACGATCTCAAGCAGACTCCCCACTGACATGGAGCCTGACATGGGGCTTGATCTTACAACCCTGAGATCATGACCTGAGCCTAAATCAAAAGTTGGCTACTTAACTGAGCCACCCAGATGCCCCTCAAATGGGTCCATAATATTAAGTAAACATTAAAACAATAACTTGTTGATTTCTACTTTGTTGTTTGTGGTTATTTCCAATATTCTCTATTATAAATAGTAAAATAATAAATACCTTTAATACATCAATTTTTTTCTCCCTTTGCATTACTTCTTTAGGATAAATTTCCTAGACAGAATTACTAAGGGTATGTGCATTACTATAGTTATATATACTTTCTGTAAGAATTGCAAATAATTTATACCACCACTAGCAATATTACGTGATAAAGTTCCTCTACAAACTCACCAACACTGGATACCATCTGCTAATTAGTAAGTAAAACAGTACCTTTTAAGTGTATATTTGAGATTACAGCAAGAGTAAATATTTCCCCATGTTTGCTACTAACTTACCCTGAATAAAAATATTTTCTTCCATTTTCTATAATGTAAATGTTAAATGCTTAATATCATGCATTAATATAGACTTTAATTCCCCAACTATTCTGCAATGACTTCAATATTATATATATATATAATAGGGACTTTATCTTCATATATATGATGGGGCTATAACAATTCTTATTCAGTTACATTAAAATTAATGAGTTAAATTAATTTATTAAAATTAATTAGAATTAATATAAATCTAAAACTAATTAAAATTAATCCATTAAATTAAAATAATTACTCTTGAAGAAACTAATTCTAAAACCCTATGGTTTGAGCCAGGTAAAATACAGAAAGGAAAACATGGAAATAGCAAGACCTATGGAATCTTTAGGTCAGAAATGAATAAAAATAAATCATCATGTTCAATCAATTCTCTCTCCTTTCTAGTTTGCACCTACCACAACACAAAGTGAATGCTTTGTGGAAGCTTCGGAAAAGACTGAAAGGAAAAGGAAAAGTAGGAATATAGGGAAGATTCTGTAGAGATATAATCTATAGTTCTGAATAAATAACTTTTCTTCTTCTTTAATTCAGATACTTACCCAGGAGGTAGAGGTTCTGGTCTATCCCATGTTGTTCTTTTTTCAATATGATCTACATAGTAAACTCGCCCATGCTGGTCCACTCTCTGCTCCCAACTTAAACAGAAAATTTAAAAAACTGATAAAGCACTTATCTTTGCTATCTTCTCTTATATGACCATATTACAGAATTAAGGCAAATAAGCATGTTAATATCTAAAGAAGGTATCAAAAGAAGTTAGGAATAAAGTAAAAAAATGTTATCCTGAGGATGACAGAGTGGATAAGACTTCTGCAGCAGTATCTGCTCAAGAGGTGCCTTATATTTCTGAAGAGATTTGAGGTACATGCACTCAGGAGACAAAGTCTAGCTCAATCTGATCATGGCATATGCAAGACTAGGTGGGGAAAAAAAATGCTGTAATTAATGTTTTGAAATCTGAAGAAAGACTGAACTAACCGAAAGGCAAAACACTATGTGTGTTCTAAAAGAACTGAAATCAGACTAAGATTTTGTCAGATGTGTCTCTGCACAGTCTAACAGACAAAATCAGTCTGGTTATTCTAGTCTCCTTGATGGGTTAATTTCCAAAGAGAAGAAGACAGAAATGAACCATCACAATTTAGAAGTACCAATCACTTTGGAGAGCACAAGTTTCTGTTTGCTAATCCCTTACACAAATAATTTTCTATTTTGGTTTCCCATGTAGGTTTCACAAAAGGAAAATGGCCCAACTACCCACAGATAATATCTGTTTAGCAACCAAAAGTTTCACCATGAGGGTTTCTTAATTTATCAAGCAATTAATTTTAATTAGATTCCAAGCTCTGGATTAACTAAATGCCACAATGTATATATATATGTACATAAAATATTAGAGTATTAATTTTTAAAATAATTAGTAGAGATTAAAATGGGATCATGAGTACTAAATTTCTCAGTTTCTTAAATTATTATTACTTTGCTATAATGACTCTATGATGGAAAAATTTTATTTTAAAAAGTGTTTTTTTTCCTCCTTCAAAGAGAAAGTAATCCGAATTAGGTGTCTATTTTATTACATTGCATTGGTTAACTTTCTATGGTCCAGAGTCCTTCAATTTAAAAAACACAAAACAAACAACAAAAAACTTTTGCCCTGGAAATGAGAGGGTGTGGATTTCTAATGTGGTGAGTTTTTTTGGTTCAGTTTGACTCTAGACACAGCTACCCAAAAATCAATCACCACTGCTTTAGGATGGTTTTTTTAAAGAATGAAGTTCAGTATTATTGTCCTTATTAGTAAGAAAATGCAGAAGCCTAAAGCAAACAAATAGTAACCAAAAACAGTTACTTACCCAGGTGGTAGGGGAGCCTGAGGTACAGGATTTAATGGCCGAGGGCCTGAGCCTCCAGATATAGTCAGAGGAATTATTAATCCAGATGCTGCTCCTTCAGATGTATTTGAATTTATATTTGTTGGTGGCAGAGAGCCTGTACTGGATCCATCACTTTCAGAAGTGGCAGATGGGGAACCATTGACAGATGCTATAAAAGATTTGTGGAAAACAACAATCTTTTATTTTCAGAATTCCAAATTCAGGATAGAATTTTAACTTTAAAAAATAAAAAGGTAGGGGCGCCTGGGTGTCTCAGTGGGTTAAAGCCTCTGCCTTCGGCTCAGGTCATGGTCTCAGGGTCCTGGGATTGAGCCCCACATCAGGCTCTCTGCTAGGCAGGGAGCCTGCATCCCTTCTCTCTGCCTGCCTCTCTGCCTACTTGTGATCTGTCTGTCAATAAATAAATCTTTAAAAAAAATAAAAATAAAAATAAAAAGTAAAAAGGTAGATAAATGACAAATAGAAAATTTAAGATATGGATATGCAGGTGAAAATTACTTAAACTTTTTAAATAACTTTTTAGGTTCTATCTATCCAATGGCTCTTTATTAATTATGAACCACATACAAATTCTGATTTCATGATACCACAAGAAATAAAAGCTACTTAAAAAAATAAAAAGGAAAGCACTGATACCCTTTGGTACTTTAAGTTCATTTTGTAATTTTTCATATTTTTAAAACTGTCTTTTCTATGAAACCCTGCAGATCAAAGACCAATTTTTTTATGTTAGTTAAAGAAGATCTGTTAAGCTATTGCATTATTACAAATTGTTATAAAGTACGTATTACGTCTTCAAGAGAGACTTGACATAACAATTCCTTAGGGAAGTCACCAATATTTTGACCAAGTAGCATATGATCGTAAAGGCTAGGAATATATTATTAACACATTTTTCTACCAAAAAAGGGGGAAGATGTATAATTAAAAACAAAGTTTTTTACTAAAATGATTTGTAGATACTAGTTTACTTTTCCAATAATATTTGGTTTAATTATTTTATATTGTCTGTCTACATACAGAAGGAAATATTAAAGATTAAAGATTCTATTCTGAGTAATTGGGAAAAATGGGTATTCTACCTATAGATGTTTACATTTTTACTACATGAAATATGTTCATTTGTTGTATAATTTTTGCTTCAAAATGTGAGTATCATTTCGCATTATTGGGTTACTTGTCATTCTTTTAAAAGATACAATGAAAATAAGCAAGCAGATCCTTGACAATATGATATGCTTATGTCCACACTATTACAAACCCTGCCAAAAAGTTGCAATCTTTTCTATACTGCCTATACTTTTAATAATGCAAATATGGTTCTCATTTTTCTTTTTCATTCTCAATAAAGCATTTCCCTCAAGAACTTCACCCTGGAGGAAAAACTAAGGGAAAAGGCACATATTAGTCTACCTATAGAAAGATCATTCTTGGCCAAAACTTAAATGTAAAAATATAGAGAAAACTGACACTTACCTGAGGTCAATTCCCAAACAGAACATTATTTACAATCACAGTATTGACAGCTACATCCCTAGTGCTGGAATACGCACCTGGTCTACGTGGGGTAGGTGGAGGTGGTCGTGAAGGTCTTGGAGGCCTAGAAGGTTTAAAACCACCATTTGAGAGTGATGGAGAATTATTCCCATTGACCTTCCTATTTTCACCAGCCCCTGCATCCTCAGGCTCATCTGATCCATTTGTGTTTGTTCTGAGTAAGAAAAGGCGAAAGGGAAGGGAAAACGAATGCTCTTTGAATTTAACAAAAATAAGACCAGAACTTAAAATTTCTGGCCAGCTTTATCAAATACATAAATAGCCCTTGGGCAGAGTCTTATATACAACCCTCAGAGCCCACCCAGATAGAGTGAGGGGTTGCCAAAGCACACAGAAACACTTGTGAGCCTTCAAAACTATTAGGTAAGGTGATTCCGATTTCAAGAAAGTCTTTGGAGGCCTTGTATAAGCAAGAACAGAGTCAAATTCTCAAAATCCAAATGTCTTAGGAAGGGCATTATTTTATTAGGACCACAGCTAATATCACCATCCTTTTCCTGGTTTCCACTGGCTCTTAACAGTATTCAGTTTTGGGATAGGGCTGACTGTTCTTTGGCAGAAGAAATACTTTTATCCCAAAGACAAGATGCTTTCTCTCCATCCCAGTAAATGATATATAAAATATTGAAAATTATTGTTCTGGGGTGCCTGGGTGGCTCAGTGTGTTAAGCCTCTGCGTTCGGGTCAGGTCATGATCTCAGGGTTCTGGGACTGAGCCCCGCATCGGGCTCTCTGCTCAGTGGGGAGCCTGGTTCCCACTCTTTCTCAGCCTGCCTCTCTGCCTACTTGTGATCTCCCTCTGTCAAATAAATAAATAAAATCTTAAAAAAAAAAAAAAAGGAAAATTAGTGTTCTAGAGCAGAGGTACCCACAGACCTTTTTTTTTTTTAAGGAGGTTATCATTTCTTCAAACCAATGACATTAATTGAGGGAAAGAGAAGAAAGGGGAAAACAATAGGAAATGTCAAATTGAAAGTCACTACTATGGTCAGCTAAATATAGTTGGTTCCTTTTCCCAGGGGGATCTTGTCATGAATTAGAAAGCAAAGAGTGAATGTAGCCAGTCTGAAGATGCCTCAGTTAAGACTGCTATCTACTACTTAGTAAGCAGTGAACTACTACACAGTATTAATTCAATACTCTACTGGACCTTCAAAATAAGACTGAACAAAGTAAAATCTACTTAATTCAATAAATTAAAATTGAGAGGCAGCACCAAAAATTAAATCATTTTAAAACTATGTTGCCTTAAAGTTCTTTAGGGCCTTTCTACTCAAAGTAGTCTTTGGAACAGAAGCAAGGGTAACACGTAAGAGCTTATTAGAAATGCACAATCTTGGGGCACCTGCGTGGCTCATTTGCTTGGTTTTGGTACAGTTTATGATCTTGGGGTTGTGGGATAGGAACTGAGCCCTGCATCAGGCTCCAAGTCAGCCTGTCCCTCCCCTCTCCCTCTGCCCTTCCCCTCACTTGGATGCATGCTCTATAACAGATAAAATCTTAAAAAAGAAAAAAAAGGAGAGAAATGTACAATCTTGCACTCCACTCCCAGCACCCACTATATCAGAACTGGATTTTAGTAAGATCCTCAGGTGATCTGGGTGAATAGTAGGATATAACAAGACTGCTTTGGGGGTGCCTCAAATGCTTACTTTGAATAGAAAAACAGTTCAGTAATTGTCAGTCAGCACCTGGGTACTGCTGACTGCCTACAGGAAGGCCAAGCCACCCCAAAATATGAACTGAAGGCAAGAAGAGTCAGCTTTGACACTGCTACACCTCCCCTAGGTGCCAAGTTCCAAACCCATTTTGAATAGTATACCTCTTTAAGACTCTAAGTATTGCCTCCCATACTATTTCAAGAGATTACTAATTAGTTCTTAATGTTTTTAAGAATATTTTAAAATATTTTTTAAAAGATAGACAACAAATGATAGAATGAACCAAAACTATGAAACTGAGGTTTCTAGCTCTGACTCTGCTGTTAAGATTTTTTGTTTGTTTTATTCATTTCAGAGAGATACAGAGACAGAGAGAGCACAAGTAGGGGGAGAGGCAGAGGGAGAAGGAGAAGCAGACTCCCCACCGAGCTGGGAGCCTGAGGCAGAGGGAGAAGGAGAAGCAGACTCCCCACCAAGCTGGGAGCCTAAGATACGGCTCAATCCCAGGACCCAGAGATCATGACCTGAGCCGAAGGCAGATGCTCAACCAACTGAGCCACCCAGGTGCCCCTCTAATTCTGTAGTTACATGACCAAAGAAAAGTTACTTCTCTCTTTTTAAGAGAGGGAGAGTAGGGGTAGGGTAGAGAGAGAGGGAGAAAGAATCTTAAGCAGGCTCCATGCCCAGCAAGGAGCCCATCACTGGGCTCTATCCCACAACCCTGAGATCATGACCTGAGCCAAAATCAAGAGTCAGATGTTAAACAGACTAAGCCACCCAGGCAATTCAGTTACTTAATCTCTTTGTACCTCAGTGCTAGTCAAGTTTTAGGAATATGTGAGTAAGTAGGAACACTCAGGGCACGAGGTAAATCTGTTATTACAAAGGTACAGCAAAACTGGTTCTCTTGTTGAGGATTAAAAGCTTGGGAAATTTTGGGGCACCTGGGTGGCTCAGTGGGTTAAGCCTCTGCCTTCTGCTCAGGTCATGATCTCAGGGTCCTGGGACTGAGCCACGCATAGGGTTCTCTGCTCAGCAGGGAGCCTGCTCTCCCCCCCACCCCCGCCTGCTGCTCCGCTTACTTGTCATCTCTCTCTCTCTCAAATAAATAAATAAAATCATTTAAAAAAATAAAAGCTTGGGAAATTTCAACATCCATGCTGTTTACCTTTCTAAAAACTTGGCCTCGTTTCTCAACATAGTTATCTGACAACCTGGAAATATGACAACTCCTTAAATTTCCTTGTTGGTTAGAATTGCTCCTGCTTCCTAGGTCTTTTAATTTTCAACTCTCTCTACCTACAGCCTTCTACTCTTACCTGCCTCCAACTTTATCTTTGATTCACTCTCATTATGACTTTTTTTTTTTTTTTTAAAGATTTTATTTATTTATTTGACAGAGAGAGATCACAAGTAGATGGAGAGGCAGGCAGAGAGAGAGAGAGAGAGGGAAGCAGGATCTCTGCCGAGCAGAGAACCCGATGCGGGACTCGATCCCAGGACCCTGAGATCATGACCTGAGCCAAAGGCAGCGGCTTAACCCACTGAGCCACCCAGGCGCCCCTCATTATGACTTTTAACCCCCTTTTAACTTCATAGTTCATCAGCTCCCTTCAAGTCCCACTTGGGCTCCACCATAGGCTACTACTTTCCCTAGTGCCTTTAATTCCTTCATTATTACCCATTATCCCCTAGCCCCAAGCAATCCTTCCACTACAACTAATCCTTCATTTACTTTTTACTTTTTCTACTACTCTTCTCTGGGGCCAAGAAGTAATGACAGATAATGTTCTGGTGGCAAAATCAGGTGTAATTTAGCAGAGTAAATAAACTAGTTTTAAAAAAAGTACCAAATTAAAGGGGCAGTCTGTTCTATAAAAGGTCCCTGTAAATTTTTCACTGTACCCAGTAAGAAAAAGTCCAGAGGTTTTCATTTCCAATGTCTAACAAGGTAGTCTTTTCTCCCTGCCCCTGCTTAGTTAAGTGCTGCCAAAGTGAGCACTTTTTTTCCTGTTAAAAAGGAAGAAATCACACCTCAAATCTCCTGGGAGCTAAACAATTAGAAATTATGGAGGACTATGACAACTGAACACCATGCATTCATTGGGATTGGTGTACTGATGTTAAAATTAACAGTAATAAAAAAATTGATAGTAATCTGGTAAGGCAAAGGACTTTTACTAGGTGCTGTAAAATTAAAGAGACCTACACAAAAAACAAAAAGAAATTAAAATTGTGTT
The DNA here is from genome assembly GCF_902655055.1 of Lutra lutra. NCBI lineage: Eukaryota > Metazoa > Chordata > Mammalia > Carnivora > Mustelidae > Lutra > Lutra lutra. Next base: position 119,923,131 of record NC_062286.1, on the reverse strand, counting down.
TCTTGAGTCTCCATCTTCTTATCCTGGCAGACATCAGTTTCTTAAAGCTTGCTCATTTTAGGGACTGAGGTAACAAAAGCTATTTAACAAAAGTTATTTAACAACTTCAACTGGACTACCCATACTGCTTGGATATCAATCATTTCCTACCTATCTAATCTACTCTTGACCACTTTCCCAATCTGTAGATGGCTCTGATGTTGCCTCTTCTCTAACATGATGATTATCTACTAACCTTCAACTGTCTAAACGTCTCTGTTCTGAAGGGGCAGCAGGTGCAATGTCTGGCCACAAGGATGGCAGAAGCTTCTGAAGTAGCCCAAAAAGCAGGCCAAGGAAATGTACAAGGAAGATAAGGCACTTAAGCAGAAACAGAGGAGGGGCAGAAAAAACTCAAGGAGCTAAAAGCAAAGGCTGCAGGGAAGGGCCCCCTGGCCATAGATGCAATTAAGAAATTTGACGAAAGTAAGCTGTCCCTTGTGTCTGAGACAAATGGTGTTCCTTAATTCTACTCCTGTTTAAACATCTGGATTCCCTGTCTGTTGTAGCATCTATTGTCAACTATAGCTAGAGTAAGTCTTAGATCCTGCTATACATTTAAGAATAAACTTCTGTTAAAAAATAATAATAAATCAATCATAAAAAATTCTCTGTGCCATTAATCACCTTCATTTCTTTGTTTCCCTTTTTTGGGGGAAAAAGAAATCTCTTCACTTCTTCAAGGTTAATTTGTGTCCTTGATTTCAGCCTATATCCTCTAGGACTTTCCACCATCATTTAACTCCTTATATCTTCCATCATCTTCCTTCTTCCAGCTCTTTCCTCTTACTTCACAAATATAATCAAACTCCTCAACCTAAACATTTCCTCAATCCTACTGCTCTTCAGAGCTGTTTTTTTTTTTTTTTAAAGATTGATTGATTGATTGACTCTCAATACCCAATGCAGGACTCGAACTCATGACCTCAAGATCAAGAGTCAAATGCTCTACCAACTGAGCCAGCCAGGTGCCACGCCAAAACTGTTTGTTCTTTCATTCTCTTTTCCTTCATTATAATTTCTTGTATTTATGTAATTAACGTATTTAGTAATTTTAATTTTCCAAAGACTTCCACTCTTTCAAAGTGAAAAATAGCTTCTAATTATAAAATCACCTTCCATCCTACATTCTGGAGATCATTCCCATTAAGACATGGATGCCCATTTCTTGCCAGTCCTATTTCATTGGCTGTGTCTGTGATGATTAAATGTTTCCTACCTTGAGCAAATTTGTGTTTGTTTTGTTATTTATTATATATGGGGCACTTCCCCCAAATTATTCAAAAATATTTATAATATCTAATGATTATAGAATAACATATAGACATGTCATCATCCCAACATTTTTTTTCTTTTCTTTTGGTGGTGGTAGTCGGGGGGAGGGTAGTTCTATTTCCCACAGACAGACTGTCAGAATAGAATACCTGGGTTAAAGTATGCAAATATTTTGAAGACTGAAATACTGACTGCTAAATTTTTTTTTTTAAAGATTTTATTTATTTATTTGACAGAGAGAAATCACAAGTAAGCAGAGAGGCAGGCAGAGAGAGAGGAGGAAGCAGGCTCCCTGCTGAGCAGAAAGCCCGACGCGGGGCTCGAACCCAGGACCTGGGATCATGACCTGAGCCGAAGGCAGCGGCTTAATCCACTGAGCCACCCAGGCGCCCCTACTAAATTTTTTAAAAAATATTTTCAAAGGTATTTTCCTATCAGTTAGTTATGAAAATGCCCATTTCACCATCAAGTATGTAAATATTTTTAAGTCTTTGCTAATCTGGTAAATAAAAATGTTAATGTTCAACAATATTTCACTTAGAAGCCATTTGAGTTTCTTCTTCCATGAACTGTATACATCTCCTGTAAATCTTTGTTATAAGAGAATCGTTTTCCTTATTATTTGTAAGATCTTTTTACAATCTGAGGATTTTTTTTAAAAAGATTTTATTTATTTATTTATTTATTTATTTGAGAGAGAGAGAGTGTAGAGCAAGAGAGAGAATGTAGAGTGCTCTCGCGAGCCAGGGGTGAGGGGTAGACGGAGAGAGAGAAGCAGACTCTGCTGAGCAGGGAGCCACCCAGGTACCCCAAGAGAAGTGTTTTTAAAATATGGGGTATTTAATGCTGACAAATACTGTAGAAGAGAATGAGGTCCTGGACTAAGCCAAGGAAAACTGGCTATGTGGAAAAAGAGAAGTCAGGTTAGAGGTTCAGCTTGTTCCAAGAACAGAGGAGATTCCAGGATGATTTAAAAACTGATTTCAAAAAAATGAAACTATGAGACCTTTAAAAGAAAATGTGAACATTGAACTTATTTCTGAATAAATTTAAATATACAGAAATCAAAAACTCTGGGTTAAGCCTCTGCTTTCATCTTGGGTCATGATCTCAGATCTGGCCCCACATCAGGCTCTCTGCTCAGCGGGGAGCCTGCTTCTCCTTCTCTCTGGCTGCCTCTCTGCCTACTTGTGATCTCTCTCCATCAAATAAATAAATAAAATCTTAAAATAAAATAAAATAATGACTTAAAGGCAAATGACAGATATTTAACAGTATGAAAAATGATAAACTGGGGTGCCCAGCTGGCTTAGTTGGTTAAGCGTCTGCCTTCAGCTCAGGTCATGATCTCAGGATCCTGGGATCAAGCCCTGAGCCCTACTCAGTGAGAGGCCTGCTTTTCCCTCTCCCTCTGATGCTCCTCTTGTTTGTGCTCTCTTGCACTCTCAACTAAATAAAATCTTTAAAAATAAATAAATAAATAAAAACATTTCTCTTAACTTCTGTGAGAGTGTTTTTCTAATCTTTTACTCCCACTTCTAACCATCTCTTCTTCAGTTTGTTTTCTTCCTTCCATTCACTAAATATAGTTCCCATTGTTCTTGTTCTTTCCTCTTCCATGACTTTTCCCCTAGAGTCTCAAATTTCATGATTTCAAATATCACCTCGGAAATGATTCCCAAATCAGAAATGGTCATCCTTGTCTCATTCTTATCCTCTGGTACCAAATTATCAACTAAATGCAGGAGATCTAGAATAACTCTCCAATTCTAAAACTATCATTCCTCCCATGTTCCAGTTCCATGAGTGGTACAGCTATCTTCCTGGGAAACTTGACTCTTCTTCTCTCCTGTGCCTCCTGATGCTAAAGTCTCACTGATTTCACTTCTACATTCTCTCTCTACTCTTCCACCACCAGTGTCCCAGTTCTAACCCTCCTTCTCTCTTATTGGATTACTGTAACAACTTCCTGCCTAGGTCTTCCCACCTTCATTCACCACCATATAATCAACTATACATGATTATCAAATAAAATAATTTTTCCAATGGAGTTCTGATCACACCAATGCCTCATTTAAATATTTTTAGAGACTTTCCTCTCCACAGAAAGATTCCATGAGCCTATACCAGCATACCTCAAAAATACTGGTTCCAGACCACTATAATAAGGCAAGTATTAAAGTCAATTTTTTTAAATTCCTCAGTGCATATATGTTTATACTATGCTACAGTCTATTAAGTGTGCGACAGTATTATGTCTAAAAAGAACAATGTACTAATCTTAATGTAAAAATACTTTGTTGCTAAAAAATGCTAACCATCATCCACCCTGAAAGTGATTCAAGTCTTAATCTTTCTGCTGGTGGAGGGTCTTGCCTTGATGCTGATAGCTGCTGACTGATAAGCGTGGTAGTTGCTGAAGGTTGGGGTGGCTGTGGCGATTTCTTTCTTTCTTAAAAAATTATTAACATATAATGTGTTATTTGTTTCAGAGGCACAGGCCTCTGATCCATAAGTCTTACAAAATACACAGCACTCCCCACAACACATACCCTCCCCACTGTCCATCACCCAGTCACCCCATCCTTCCCACTGCCCTCCATTCCAGCAACCCTTAGTCTGCTTCCTGAGATTAAGAGTCTCTTACGGTTTGTCTCCCTCTCTTGTTTTGTCTTGTTTCATTTTTTCCTCTTGTCCCCTATGTGGTTGTGGCAATTTCTTACAACAACAATAACGTTTGCCAGAACAACTGAATCTTCCCTTCACAAATGATTTCTCTGTAGCAATGCTGTTTGATACTGTGTTTACCAAAGTAGAACTTCTTTCAAAATCAGAATCAATCCTCTAAAACCGTCCTGCTGTTCTGTAACTAAGTTTGTGTAATATTCTACATCCTTTGTTGTCATTTAACAATCTGCACAGCATCTTTACCAGGAGTAGATTTGATCTCAAGAAACCCCCTTTCTTTAACTCATCCATAAGAAAAACTTCTCGTCTACTTAAGTTTTACCATGAGATTGCAGCAATTCAGTCACATCTTTAAGCCCGGGTCCTAATGCGAGCTCTCTTGCTATTCCTACCACATTTGCAATTACTTTCTCCACTGAAGTCTTAAGCCCTCCAAGTCATCCATGAGGACTGTCATCAATTTTTTTCAAACTCCTATTAATGTTTACATTGTGACCTCCCATGAATCACAAGTGTTCTTAGTGGCATTTGAATGTTTAATCCTTTCCAGAAGGTTATCAATTTATCTTGTCCGATCCATCAGAGAAATCACTATCTATAGCAGTCATTAAGAAATACATTAAGAAATGTATTTCCTGGGGTGCCTGGGTTGCACAGTAGGTTAAGCATCTGACTCTTGGTTTCAGTTCAGGCTGTGATCTCACATTCGTGGGACAGAGACTCCCAACTGGGCTCCACGCTCAGCACGGAGTCTGCTTGAGATTCTCTCCCAGCCCCACCCCTCCTGCTCATCTGTGAGCTCTCTTTCCCTCTCTCTGAAATAAATAAATATTTTAAAAATATATATAAATAAATGTATGTATGTATGTATGTATGTATGTATGTATGTATGGGATGCCTGGGTGACTCAGTTAAGTGTCTGCTTTCGACTCAGGTCATGATCCCAGAATCCTGGGATCGAGTCCCACATTGGGCTCCCTGCTCAGTAGGGAGCCTGCTTCTCCCTCTGCCTGCCATTCCCTCCTGCTTGTGCTCTCTCTCAAATAAATAAATAAGATCTTTTTAAAAAATGCATTTCTTAAATAATAAAACCTGAGGTCAAAACTACTCCTAGATCCATGGGCTGCAGAATGCATGCTGTGTTAGCAGGCATGAAAACATTAATCTTGTTGTACATCTCCATTAGGGCTCTTGGGTGACCAGGTGCACTGCCAATGAGCAGTAACATTTGAAAGGCATCTTTTTACTGAGCAGTAGGCTTCAACAGTGGGCTTTAAATATTTAATAAACCTTATAAACAGATGCACTGTCATCCAGGTTTTTTTGTTCTGTTTATACAGCACAGGCAGAGTAAATTTAAATTCTTAAGGGCCCTAGGATTTTTGGAATGGCCAATGAGCACTGGTTTCAACTTCAGTCACCAACTGTATTAGCTCCTAACAAGAGAGTCAGTATGCCCTTCTAAGCCAGGAACTAACTTCTCTCCAGCTATGAAAGTCTTAGATGGCATCTTCTTCCAATATAAGGCTATTTCAACTATGTTGAAAATCTGTTGTTTAGTGTAGCCACCTTCATGAATTAGCCAGATTTTCTGGATAACTTGCTTTGGCTTCTACATCAGCACTTGCTGCTTCACCTTGTACTTCTATGATAATGGATATGGCTCCTTTCCTTAAACCTCATGAACCAAACACCACTCACTTCAAACTTTTCTTCTGCAGCTTCCTCACCTCTCTCAGCCTTCACAGAACTGAAGAGAGTTATTAGGGCCTTGCTCTGGATTAAGCTTTAGCTTAAGGGATAGTTGTAGCTGATTTGATTTTCTATCCAGACTACTAAAATGGTCTGCATATCAACAATAAGGCTGCTTTGCTTTCATACCATTTGTGTGTCCACTGAAATAGCACTTTCAACTTCCTTCAAGAAATTCTCCTTTGCACTCACAACTTGGTTAACTATTTGGTGCAAGAGCCCTGCCTAGCTTTTGGCCTATCCTGACTTTCAAAATGCCTTCCTCACTAAGCTTAATTATTTCTAGTTTTTTATTTAAAGTGAGAGACAAGCAATTCTTCTTTTTCGCTTGAGTACTTAGAAGCCACTGCAGGGTTATTAATTGGCCTAACAGTTGCAACTCAGGGAATAAGGAGGCCCAAGAAGAGGGAGAGAGACAGGGAACAGCCTATCGGTGGGGCAGTCAGAACACACACATTTATCAGTTAAGTTCACCATCTTACATGGGCACAGTTTGTCATACTCCAAAACAATTACAACAGTAACATCAAAGATCACTGATCACAGATCACCACTACAAATATGACAATGAAAAAGTATGAAATAGTCCAAGAATTACCAAAATGTGACAGAGACACAAGTGAGTGAATGCTGTTAAAAATAATGGTGCTGACAGATTTGTTCAATGCAGGGTTGCCACAAACCTTCAATTTGTGAAAAACAAAATATTTGCAAAGCACAATAAAATGAAGTATGTCTGTATTTACAAACCAAAACCTCCATCTGGCCCCAACCTATGTAACATTAAAAATAACTGACATTTATTGAGGGTCAAGCACTTATGTGATTAAAAAAAAAGAAGTCCCACTTTAGGTCACAGTAAAGCATGACAATTATGAGTTCAGGCTCTGAAGGTCAGGTAATCCCAGGTTCAACTATGCTACCTTGAGCCTTATTAATACTCAAGCAAGTTCCTTTCCCTTTCTAAGCCTCAGTTTTCTCATCACCCATAAAAATGATATACACCTACCTACTTCATAAAAATGTTCAAGATTCACTGAAATGAGGGGAAACATGCTCAACACACTGCCTGACATATAAGAGGCAATAAACATTAACTGGTTGATTCCACTCTCAAATTCACCACCTCCCATTTTTCCCTTTCAATTACTCTATTTTTAGCTATTTATGCTATAACTGAAGACCCTGTTCCCCATCTCCATAACTGTTTTTCTTCCTTCCACCTAGAAGTCCTTCCCCTCTCCAATTCCCCAAAGCATGCAAAGCCAAATTATAATTATGCTTTATGGTCTTGGGTCAAATGCCATTTCTTCCATGAAGCTTTTAAACATTTTACATACTGATAAACATTTTTTAAAACCATCAAGCAATATTTTCTAATAATAAACAAAATTTTTAAAAGTTCAACAAAAGAAACAAGATTCAAACTAGTTCTGAAGTAAGAGTATGAGATTAAGGTAGAATGACAATTCTGCAAGGCGGGATTTTCAAGAAACAGATTTCATTACATAATGGAAAAATATTTCCCATACTAGTTAGCTGTAATCTAAGAAATAGCTGTATGTCTAACCATAGTGGTTCTCAAAGTATATGGCCTGGTCTAACATCATCACCATCACCTAGAAACCTGAGAAACACAAATCTTGGGCCCAAAACTAGACACAGCAAATTGGGAACTAGAGATTAAGACACAATCTGTAGTTGAACAAGTCTCCCAGGTGATTCTGATGCACTCCGAAGTTTGACAAACACAGCCATTTAGTTCCTTTAATAAATGGGTATGAAACTAAAACCTGAAATGGATTTTGAAAACCAACATGGAAACCTATTCACTATACAGAATTGTCAGTATGAATTTACCACTACCAACTATCTTTTAAAAGGAATTAGCTACAAAGTATGTGCTTTACTATGGCTTTGTTCCTCTGCTCCACAATCTTACCACAAACCTCTCCTTATCTCATCACACATATATATCTAACTTACACATAAGTTTGGATGTTTATGGACAGGATAAAGTACCCTGGAGAACCAAGATGCTAATACAATAAGGTCATAACAGTCAGAAAGGTACTCCTAATAACAAAATCTTGAGTACAAGGCAGCGATCACCTTGAACTTCATAAAAATGACAAAAAACAACACTGAGAAACACAAAACATCCAGACATGTTACAGAGAATAGAAGAGTAACAAGACTACAGTCACAGTATACATAGTGCCTGAATTAGGACAAAAAAGTAAAATAATCAAAAGTTGTTCAGTCATCTTCCTAAATGATAACTAGGGCAACGGACTGGAGGAGATGGGCACAAAGCCCTTGTCCACTGGGTATACATATTGCCCTGCTTTTTAATCTTATAGTTAGGAAGTCTGCAAATAAAAATAAAGGGGAAAAGCCAGTCATGGCCATAATTACTGCAGAGCACCATTTAAAAACATCTGAAAGGGGTGCCTGGGTGGCTCAGTTGTTAAGTATCTGCCTTCGGCTCAGGTCATGATCCCAGGATCCTGGGATTGAGCCCTCATCCGGCTCCCTGCTCAGTGGGAAGCCTGCTTCCCCCCTCCTACTCCCCCTGCTGTGTTCCCTCTCTCGCTGTGTCTCTATCAAATAAATAAAATCTTTAAAAAAAAAAAAAATGAAAACATTTGACAGTTTACAAAATGCTTTTCAAACCCACCATCTCAGAGGTATGCTCTCTGGAGTAAAGCTAATGCAAAGGAATTCACGCTTAACACAAAAGACAGGCTGAGAGATCATTCTCGCCATCTCAGAAATTTAGAAGACACTATTCCTCAGATTATTTTTGACAATGATTCACTTGGGAAGATGTAGAGCATTGATTAAATAAATGGCATGAAGCTAGGACTCCAGGAATGCCTTTGCAAGAAACTTATAGTTGTCCAGAGTAGTTTAAATAAAGTATTTTAAGAATGAGATTTGTAGGGGGCACTTGTCTGGTTCAGTTAGTAGAGCATAAAACTCTTGATCTCAGGGTTATAAATTTGAGCCCCACATTGGGTGCAGAGATTACTTAAAAATTAAAACAAACAAACAAACAAACTTGACATTGGCAAAAAAAGAAAATGACTTAAACTTTCAAGAAAGCATACAAAATTCTATCACATTCTCACTAATGGAAAAATATGGATTTATTATGCAAAAGTTCTCAACTCATGAATGAAAACTAAAATATTAATACATTATTATGCAGAAATTTTCAGGAATTCAAAAAACTTCTATTAAACATCTAACTAAAAAGAAGCACAAGAGGCCTATGTTGTCTTCCAGTCTACAGAGATATTTATATAATTTTAAAAACCTTTTCTATTGCTTTTTAATCACACTGAGCAATAAAAGTTATTATCCAGGGTGTCTGGGTGCCTCAGTTGGTTAAGTGTCTGACAGCTCAGGTCATGATCTCAGAGTTGTGAGACTGAGTCCTGCATCGTAGGGCTCCACACTGGGCGCGGAAGCTGCTTAAAATTCTCTCTCTCTCTCACTCCCTCTCCCTCAGTTCCTCCCACCCTTCTCTCTCTCTCAAAAAAAAAAAAAAAAAAAAAAAAAGCAGTTATTAATCCCTGAACAAGATGTTATTAGTCCTTAATTTTTCAGCTCTTGTGAGATTAGTATGAGAGATGAATCTTTGTTACAGAAGCGACTGTGAAGGTAGATCTCTATTAGATGAAAGACAACAGTTTCATATATTTTCATTTCCCCAAAGATCTTGCTGAGTTGTCTTTTTTTAACTTTTATTATGAAATTTTCCCTACATCACGAAAGTAGACAGACGGGTACAACAAACTCCCTATCAACTCAGCTTCAATAACCACCAACATTTTGTTCTACTTGCTCCACCTCTCCTCTCTTACAGCACTTGACACTGTAACACCCACCTCTCCAGATATTTTCCTTATGTTCTATGATACTGCTTTTCTATTCTTTTCCTCTGACCATGACTTCCGTGGTTCACCATCTTCCTATTTACTGCTTACTCAGTTTGGGAAAAACAAAGAATCCAATGGGATTTTCTAACTCTTTAAGATACATTACTTACTGCTTTAAGACTAGGAGCATTTCCTTTTCTAAGTTTATCTCCCATTACCAGCTTCTAGGACAACCACTATACACTTAAAATTTAAGTCAGGGTGCACTTGGTTGGCTCAGTCCATTAAGTGGCTGGGCCAAGTCTTGATTTTGGCTCAGATCATGATCTCAGGGTCCTAGAATGGAGCTCTGCATCAGGCTCTGTGCTCGGCAGGGAGTGTGCTTAAGATTCTCTCTCTCTCTCTCTCAAAGAAATAAATCTTTGAAAAAAAATTTAAAATAAAAGTTTAAGTCAGTTAACACAACCCAAGGCATTCAACATTTTTCAGACCCTAGACCTCAAGGCAGATAGGCACATGAAACTGCTGAATCTATTGGCACCTGGCTGGCTCAGTCAGAGCATTTGACTCTTGAACTGGGAATCATGAGTTTGAGGCCCACGTTGGGTACAAAGATTATTAAAAAAAATACATAAGCTAAAACAAATAATACATTATATATTAGTAAACAAACAAACTTAAAAAAATAGTGCTGGGGTGTCTGGGTGACTCAGTCAGTTAAGTCCCTGTCTTGGGCTCAGGTCATGCTCTTACGGTCCTGGGATTAAGCTCCTTGGGCTCCATACTCAGCAGGGAGTCTGCTTGTCCCTCTTCCTGTGCCCCTCCTTCCCGACCGGCCCCCTCATGCTCTCTCTCAAATAAATAAAATCTTTAAAAAAAAAAAAAAAAAAGTGCTCAATCTAGAGTAATAGTGAACAGCTGGTACAAATCTCTGCTCCTTCAAAAAAGGCCCAGAAGATACCACAGATCATGATGACCTTCTTATATACCCAAAGCTTATATCTCAGCTTTCCTAGGAAAAAAAATTTAACAGTCCAATGATGGCCCTAGGATTTGGAACTCCCTGCTGTTGGAAAAGTGACAATACATATTTATATTCACTTTCTATAAGCTGAAAGAAGTACTAGCAATTCAGGTATCCTTGTCCTAATCTGGAGAACTGCAGTCAGATGAGCTAAGAGTCCTGAAACATTCATAAATATTTCCTTTCTTACCCTGAGCCCTGAATTTTTTTTAAAGATTTTTTTTCCTAAACTAATCTCTACACGGAAGGTGGGGCTCAAATTCACAACCCTGAGATCAAGAAATGCATGCTCCAGCCACTGAAACAGCCAGGTGCCTGAGTCCTGAATTTTCTGACCCTCGTTTATTCTTGTAGCAGTCTAAACTTTGTTTTAGTCAAACTAAAATTCTGACTACAATTAATATTCATTCTCCCTTATCTCTTCTCATATTCTATAGTAAAGCAAAAAATGAACTCTTACCTTGTTTCATCCTTGGGTCTGGAGCCATCATCACTCTGTGAAGCACCTTTAACATCAATAAAATTTACACAGAAAATGAAATTCAAAAAGTGTTTTTCACCTTTTTCCTAAACATGCAAAGCCTTTCATTAAATATTGTAGAATATACTATAACTTAAATTTCAAGGAAAATGTGATATATGTTCATGGGACTGAAATCAGAAATGTTTTACCAAAATGTTGTTCCAATGCTTACTACATGTAAGAGATGTCAATTAGTCAAGGTATTATTACTCATGTCCTACTTATGCCTTTTGAAATGTATGTCTGCTTGATTCTTTTTTTTTCCTCAAGATTTGTATTTATTTTTTGTTTGTTTGATTCTAATTCAAATCTAATACTTCAGCCATCTTTTATATTCCAAAAACCTCACAAAAAATTCTGATCACCATCAGGATAATGGATAAAAAACAGATTCTGAAAATAAAAAAACTAGTAACATCTCTCTAATGCAAGGGCCTAGCAAACAACTACAAGAACAGGAAAGGTACCAATTAATCTCAAAGTGGCAAATTAATGCCACAAATTTCACATTTTCTTCAAATTTTATTCATGGTAATTATTCTAAGGATTCAGTAGGGGCCTGTGCACTAGAAAAATATTAAAGAGCAGGCACAGTGATTGTAGCAAAAATAGTAGGCAGAGAAGGAAAAACTATAAAATGCAGAAACAAGAATTCAAGTTTAACAGTCTGCCTCATTGTAGTTAAAGAACAATAGTCCCTTAATACAGTCGTAGTTTTAAACAGTAAAATTGTAACTGCTATTGCTCCAAGGCATAATTAATGAATAATTCATTTAAAAAATGCTGAATCACCACTACATTATATCACCTCAGCAATGTTGGCAGGTATATCATCTTGTCTAGAAATATTACATTAAAAAAAGTGAGGGCATAAAAAGCACAAAAGCATAAGGAAATAAAGTCAACAGTATTTTACTAGTGTTGTATGGTAATGAAATATTCAGAAAAGACAAATTTTTGGAGATAAGATAGATAAGTGGTTGCCTGGTTTAGAGGTGAGAACAGAATTTTGTGTAAATAAGAGGGATCTTGCCAGGGGGATAAAAATGTTCTAATCCTGATTTACAGTAATGGCTGGATCACTCAATTAAATTACCAAAAAGCATTAAATTATAGACTTGCAATGAGTACATTTTATGAAATATAAAATACACCTCAATCAAATAGTTAAAAATGGTTTTAAAAACATGGTACAATGAAATGCATTTTAGCTAAAAAGGGCACATTTCAGTTTTACAAGAATTATTTTTAGGGGGTCCTGGGTGGCTCATTTGTTAGATGTCTGCGTTCCGCTCAGGTCATGATCCCAGGATCCTGGGATCAAGCCCCGCATCAGGCTCCCTGTTCAGCGGGAGGCCTGTTTCTCCCTCTCCCACGCCCCCCTGCTTGTGTTCCCGCTCTTGCTGTGTCTGTCAAATAAATAAATAAAATCTTTAAGAAAAAAAAAAAAACCCTTATTTTTATATAGACTATATTCATCTAAAATAGCTGATGAGACAAATGAAATCAGAAAAGGAAATAAAAATATACAGTGTTACTAAAATAGGACAATTAGTATCCCACCTATCTCAAAAATTAAGAAAGTCATTTAGAATATTCTTTTTAAATCTACCAATAAATGCCGCTTCTAAACTTCTTATATTGCAGAGAAGCACAGTATTTAATCACATGGACTCTGAGGCCAGACTGCCTGGTCTGCATCATAGCTTCTATCATGTACTAACTTCATGACTTTAGAAAAGTACACTTAATTTTCCTGTGCTTTTTATTTTACCTCACACAAAATGGAGACAATAAGGATACCTACTTCATAGAATAGTTGTGAGGATTAAGCATAAATATTTAGAGCAGTACCCAGCACATAAGCCCTCTATAAGTATTAGGTATTACTGTCTCTCAAATTCGCTTCCTTTTTTTTTAAGATTTTACTTATTTACTTGACAGAGATCACAAATAGGCAGAGAGGCAAGCAGAGAGAGAGAAGGAAGCAGGTCCCTGCTGAGCAGAGAGCCCAATGTGGAACTCGATCCCAGGACCCTGAGATCATGACCTGAGCTGAAGGCAGAGGCCTAACCCACTGAGCCACCCAGGCGCCCTCAAATTTACATTTCATCAGTAAATATAGACAAGGGCCATTTTGTTCGATCTTTTATTTCACTTCAATACAGAGGTGAAGACATAACTATGAACTGTATGGCATAAATTAAATAGACCTAATCTTGTGTTTCCAGAGAATAGTTTTTTTAAAAGGCACAAAATATCTGACACTTATACAATGAATGTCCAAGAAGGAAACAATGACCATACTTAAAGTTTGTATTTTACAAATGTACTGTTCTTTTAAAGCATTCCTACTCCAAATTTCCTCAACAAAAAATGATCGTTTTTCTGAATGCACACATATTACCCACAGGACACTTTGGAAGAACATCTACAAAGATCTCTTCTATTCAGTGAGCTACCCAAAAGGGCTTTCCTGCCACAAAATAACTAGCTGGTAGACAAAGCTATTTAACACACTGTTCTATTTCCTGGGTGCCTAGCAATCTTAAAAGCCAAACAAACAAGTGAACTGATACTAGAGCAGGAACAGGGTATAGTAAGCAAATATGAGGGGGAAAAAAAAAGGTTATCCTGATGGCTATTATCAGCTCTGAGATGGATCAGAAACAAAGGTCTGGGATCCTCTAAAGGAGCTGAAGTGTTCCCAGGTATGTAGCACACCCTAGCACTACCAAAAGCAAAAGAAATTTTCTCTGGGGCAATTAATCCCCAATTTAGGCCCCTAAGATTCCCAAAGACTACAATAAAAAATAAACTGGCAATCAAAGAGTAGCAAACATGTAAAAAACAAGCCTCAAGGAAGGAGAGACATAAATACATATCTCCAAAGATTTCTGATACTGGAATTTTCTTTTTATATACACATCTATTAGAATTTTCAAATGGAGAACATTAAAAAAAAAGAATCAAAAGAAAATTAACAAGGAAAAAACAATAAACTATCAAACAAGCACCAGCAATTCCATTCCTAGGAATATACCCAAGAGAAATGAAAACATATGCACAAAGAAACTTGCACACAAATATTTATAGCATCATTATTTATGACTCATTAATAGGCAAAGGTGAAAAATAAGTCACATGTCCATCAGTGGATGAAAAGGATAAACAAACTGGCATATACATACAATGGAATATTATTCAGCCATAAAAAAGGGAAGTACTGATACATGCTTCAATTTGATAAACCTCAAAAACAATATGCTAAGAATCCAGACACAAAAGGTCACATACTATATGGTTTCTTCTTTATAATATACCCAGAATAGGCAAATCCACAGAGACAGAAAGCAGATTAGTGTTTACCAGGTGGCTAGGGTGGGGGGTGGGGATGGGGGGAGATGGGGAGTGATTATAGAATGGACAATGGTTTATTTTTCTGGGGTAATGACAGAGTTTTGAAATTAAAGGTGGTGGATAATTATGAAGACAATAAATGCCACTGAATTGTATTACTTTATAAGGTTAATTGTATGTTGTATAAATTTCACCACAATTAAAAGAATCACAACAAAAAAGGGCCATATTTGGAAAAACAATAAATGCTATAAATCTGAAAATGCACATATCAGTATGTACCAACAATTCCATTCCCATGTATACATCCTACACAGACTCTTCAACCTGTGTACCAAGAGACATATAAATGTACAAAGGCAGAAATATTCAATCTATGACTATCCATAATGGCAAAAAACTAGAAAGAAACCAAATGTCTTTTGACATAAAAATGGATAAATTGTGGTATATTCACCTAACAGATTATCATACAGCAATGAAAATAAGTTACAGAAACAGTAATATGGATAAATCTTAAAAGGCAAAATCTATATTCACAGAGCTCAAGAAAAAGGGCAAGTAATACACTGTTTAGGGATATGCATATGTATTAAAAATTTTTTAGGAGCATCTGGCTGGCTTAGATCACTTAAAAATAATTAAAAGATCTTTAAAAAATTTTAAGCAAGGAAATAATAAAATCAAAATTCAGAGTAGTGATTATCTGTAGGGGAAAGACAAGGAAGGCTATAGGGAGGGAAATACAGGTGGATGCCAGGATGTTATTAATGTTCTAATTTCTAAGTTGTGTAGTAGTTCATGTGTGCATAATTCTATTATGCTGGTTTATATATTATACATAATAAATAAAAGAATATGTTATAAAATGAGATATGTGTTTTATATATATGCTGTATATGAGAATATAAGTCAGTGTTTTGTAAATTTAAAAAAAAGGATGAAAAATACAGCAAAATCTTACTCTAAACCAACAATAATATTATAGCCTTAATACTTGGATTTTTTTTGTTTGTTTTTCTGGATTTCAAATATTTTATTATAGGAAAAAACTTAGGAAAAGGATGATATCCTTTTTTTGGTTTTATTCATTTGATAAACAAGTATTTATCAAGCATCTTCTTGTGTCAACCCTGATCTAGAAAACTGGGAAAACATCAGGAAAACAGAAAAAAACGACCCCTATCCTCAGGGAACTCACATTAAACTAAATATATTAAAGCTACATATAATGTAAAATATAATAGACAACAAATAGAAATAGAAATAGATAGAAAATAGAATTTTTCTATGGAGAAAAGTACATCAGGATTTGATGAGAGGGCTGTCGAAACATTAGACAGATGGCCAGGAACGACCCTGCAGAGAGGGTGACATCCAAGTAAATCCTGAAGTGAATCACACGGAATACTGAAGGAAGAGAGCTCAAGTCGACGGAAGAAACCTTTAATGGCCCTAAAGCAGGCATGTTCCTGGAGTGTTCAAGAAACCACAAGGAGAGTGGTGTCACTCAAGAAAATTGCATAAAAGAGTAAGTAAGAGATGAAGCCATCAAAGTCTGAGCTTTGGATGTCAGACTACATAGGCTTTAACGACTTCTAAGGTGCTACAGAAATCATTGGGGCAGGCATCTGACAAGGTCTTTCTTATGTTTTCTCAAAACTACTCTGGCTGTGTATTTAAAAAAAAAAAAAGAAAGAAAAAAAAAAAGCAAGGGAGAATAGGGGTGAACATCACTCTCCAGCCTTCTCTTCCTGCTCTATGCCCGACAGGTGTAACCTGTAGGACATACATTAATCACTAATTGGCTTCTTTGGCTCTACCTTGCATTGGGTTCAACTAATGAGACACAGGGGAGATTGGGAGGACACTAAGATTTAGCTCTTTATTACCCTCTTCAGCTGTTTCAATACTTGGATTTTAAAGTAGAACTAGTGGAGAGTTTTCCTAGTTTCTTGAGGAGGGCAAACTCGTTCATATTCTGAGCATACATAGAAAAAGTCAAAGATAAGTCAAGTAAGTTTCCCTCCATAAAATAATTAGTTGGTGCCCAGACCTTACTGAGATCTAGTAATTTCAAATAATATTTGGTAAAGCAAAAAATTTAAGCTAGTTTCTTAGAATTTATTACACTGATAAGCAAACATTACATATTCACACAAAAATGGCTATTTACATTAAAATTAAAAGAATCCACAAAAACTAGAGTCTAATGCAAGAAAGTAAGATAAAGTCAAAATGGAATGGAACACACACAATAAGAACCAAAGGTCTCATGTGCTGAAAAACTTATCCCTAAAATAATTTTATATATATCAAGAATACACATGGTAAAGAATAAAGATCTTTACAAGAGTATGCTCCCATTTTATAATCATGAATTTATAACTAAAATAGATTTTTGTCTTTAGGAAAAATAATGTCTTTGACAGCAATACTTTTCAATGGTATATTTGGGAAGACAGGTGTTAAATTAATAACCTACCACCACCAGCAGCCCAAGAGGTAAAAATAGATGAATGGGAAGTACTTGCAGATATGAACAACTGCCTACACTCAATTTGTTAATTTAGAACTGAGTGCTAAAACAATAAGTCTATCTAACTAAAGGATTCTTCCCAGAGATTCATAAAAGCCTATTAACGCTGTACTTAAGTAGAAGAAAACACCAGAGCAAATTATGAAATTATTTTCTAAACCAGAGAAATAAGAAAGACTATCAAAGAAAATGTGACAACTATAACTAATACTCATTTGCATATTAAAATTGTTCTCTGAGCCAGAGCAGGGGATGGGAAATTGGAGTGGGGATAGAAAGCTCTCTAGTTTTCAAATACAGCTTGAAGATAAGTGGAAAGAAAAAACAAACATGCTGAGAAAATTTTGCTTCACTTGAAAAAGGTCTACTTATGTAATTGACATTTTTAGAATATTTATCCACCAGGGGTGCCTGGGTGGCATAGTTGATTAAGCATCTGACTCTTGGTTTTGGCTTAGATTGTGATCTCAGGGTTGAGAGATGGGGCTCTAGGTTCGGTGTGGAATCTGCTTGAGACTCTCTCTCCCTCTGCCCCTCTCCCTGCCAAATAAAAATAAATCTTAAAAAAAAAAAATCTGAAAAACTAAAAAAAAAAAAAAAGAAAAAAGAAAAAAAGAAAAAAAAAAAAAGAAAATTTATCCACCAAGAACAATGACCAAAATTTCTAGATACCCAAAGAGATAATACTGTCCCATCAGGAAAACCAACTTTCACAGTATATTTAAATATATAGCAAGCTATTATTTGATGACTCTTACTACTAAAATTCAGACAGTGATTTCTTTTCATAAATATTATTTAAAACTTAACCAAAAATATTTACATCTATAAGAACAAATTTCTTCTAGGAACCATCCTATGTGTTCTTCCACAAAAATACTTCTAGGGGCACCTGGATGGCTCAGTGGGCTAAGCCTCTGCCTTCAGCTGAGGTCATGATCTCAGGGTCCTGGGATTGAGCTCCGCATTGGCTTTTCTGCTCAGCAGGGAGCCTGCTTCCCCTTCTCTGTCTGCCTGCCTCTCTAACTTGTGATCTCTCTCTCTCTGTCAAATAAATAAAATCTTTAAAAAACAAAACAAAACCCAAAAAATTTCTAACTGAGGCTCCTGGCTGGCTCAGTCAGTAGAGCATGTGACTCTTGATCTCAGGGTTGTAAGTTCAAGTCCCACGTTGGGTGTAGACAGTACTTAAAAATAAAATCTTTCTTAAAAAACAAAAACGGGGGGGGGGGGGCCGCTTGGGTGGCTCAGTGGTTTAAGCCGCTGCCTTCGGCTCAGGTCATGATCTCAGGGTCCTGGGATCAAGTCCCGCATCGGGCTCTCTGCTCAGCAGGGAGCCTGCTTCCCTCTCTCTCTCTCTGCCTGCCTCTCTACTTGTGATCTCTCTCTGTCAAATAAATAAATAAAATCTTTAAAAAAAAACAAAATAAAACAAAACAAAAACAAAAACAAAACTTCTAACATCCTTAGGGGAAAAAATCTAAAAATCATTAACAGTAGAAAATTACTGGAATACAAAAGCAATCTCCCTCATACCCCCAGTTCTCATCCAACCAAACAACTGCAGGTACTAGAAATTCAATTTTAGTACTAAACTCTAATTTTCATTTCTAGCTTGCAGTTAAAGTTACAGAAATGGAACCAAAGAACAATACAAGTGTAGTTTCTACCACACATGCTTGTGAAAGGAACTGGATTTTGTTTGTTTGCTTACAATTCATGATGTGATTCAAAATTTCTAGGTTTTTAAGTGTGAAACCAATTGGAAAGAATAGGAAACATCAATAAATATTTGTGTTTCAGTCTTGACTCTGCATCATACTAGCTGGTAGAGATGTTGGACTTACTATTTAAATGATCAGAACCTCACTTTCCTTATATGCAAAATATAGGTTATGCCTTACAGAGCTATGATGGTTAAATGAGTATATATGTAAACACACCAACATAGTGGTTGGCACACAGCAAGCATTCAAAAACTGGCAGCTATTTTATTTGGCAACCACTGTGATTTTCCAGTTAAAAACCTCTTTCTAAGTAGCAGGTTAAAATTCTATCATTTATTTTCCTAGCTGAGTGGAAAACTGGTGACATAGAAATGTTCACTTCCATGGGCAATAAACATTAAAGTAAGTATAAATATGCAGTTTAGGTTCTACTCTGAAATATGAAGGACAAATATGCTTTGTTAATTATTAAATATTCTGCATTAATAGTTTCAACTTGTAGGGGGTAAAAAACTTGGGAAGCTATAAATACTGAGTTTAGAGCAATTTAACAATGAAAAATTTTTTTTTAGACTTTATTTATTTATTTGACAGAGAGAGATCACAAGTAGGCAGAGAGGCAGGCAGAGAGAGAGGAGGAAGCAGGCTCCCTGCTGAGCAGAGATCCCGATGCGGGGCTCGATCCCAGGACCCTGGGATCATGACCTGAGCAGAAGGCAGAAGCTCTAACCTACTGAGCCACCCAGGCGCCCCTTAACAATGAAATTTAAGTTGTATATTATCTTCCAGAATTCTAATCTCTAGAAAAATTCGACTATTCAGAGTTCCTGTGAATGGCAATCAATTAAAATGAACCTGTCAACTCTGAAGCAGTACAGTATGATCATTTCAGAAATTTCTCTCCACCCTCATTAATCTCAAAGACCCAATCTGGAAGATACACTGAGACTATCTTGAAGGTCCTGCTACTAAAAAAGGTAATAAGTTGGGGGGCCTGGGTGGCTTAGATAGTTAAGCATCTGCCTTTGGCTTGGGTCATGGTACTGGGATCTTGGGATTGAGCCCCATCTTGGGCTCCCTGCTCAGTGGGGAGTCTGCTTCTCCCTCTCCCTCTGCCCCTATCCCCCTGCTCATGCTCTCTCTCTCTCTCTGTATCTCTGTCTCAAATGAATAAATAAAATCTTTAAAAAAAAAATTTCACAAGTTAAAAAAGTAGGAAGGAAGTTTTCCAAAGCAGAAACGGAAGAATAGTAACACTGCAAAATGTTTCATAATGTAGTTCCTAATAAATAAACAAAAACTTTGTCAGACTAATCAAGAAAACCATTAATCTTCTCTTTGTCTTGGGGCCTTTAAGTTTCACTTGAGTATCTAGAAGGAATCCACTAAGAAGTAGTTTTATTAAGCATGCTAGCTATACAGGCACTAATTCAGGTGCCAAACTTCTTTTAATTACTGTTGTTTCATGTTTCTTACTCCCTTTAACAAAAACTAGTAAATCATAATTTGTAAGATATAATGGCATACATATAATGAATTCATTTTGTTATTATTGTAACACAAAGACGGCTTTATAAATGTAGCCTACAGAAAATGGCATAGGAATGGCAAATGGACTTCAGCTTGTATTGGCAGTCTGGTACAGTACTAAGTAGGATTACTAAGCACTAAGCGGGATTTTGCGTCAAATTTATACTCAACCAGATATTGCTGCAGGCAAATTATGTCAGCCACTGGCACTGGAGGAGATGTGGCATCATAAGTCATATTAACTGTGATTACTGGCCTATAAAATAAATACTTTATAAATCAACTCATTACACAGTCAACTGTGATTCAACTTTTCTGTGGTTAGCTTTTCAACTTACAGAAAAATGTTTTATTCACAGAAACAACACAATAAAAGGAAAATGTTTAAAATAATCAATGTCTCCTTTCAAAAAGGAAGTAATTTTTTTAAGGTGAAAAAGAACAGCACTGATTACATCAGCATTCTTTGGTGGCTAATGTTAAGAATCATTAAAGAGCCTATAGAAAAAGTGATTACTTACTTTCTGAACATGTAGTTTCACCATTGGTAACAACTTCAGAATCTAACTGCAGCCCATCAAGACAAACTGACAAGTCTCCTATTGTCTCTGTCGGCTCTTTGTCACCTACAAGCTGTAAAGTCACAACTACTTCCTCAACTGTAAAAGAATATAATTACAGAACAAAATGATCATTTTTTCTTTAAGTCATCTTAACTGTTAAAAAGAACGTCAGAAAAACTTGATATTTATGTGTTTATAAATTGTTTTTAGTATATTTCACTGAGGTTTCAGGCCTTTCAACACAAAACATTTAAGAAACAGAACAAAATTTGCTAATGCTTAATATCCATAATGTAAAATACTAACTAGCTCAATCATCTGTTATATTCATTCCATCCTTGCATAAAATAAGTCAGCAGGATTATTCAGCAACATATACCTGAATTTTATTGAGTGAAAACATGTAACATAAGAATGGATTGTGTCTCAGAGCGCCTCAGTTGCTCAGTTGGTGAAGCTTTCAATTCTTGATCTCAGCTAAGGTCTTAACACTCAGGGTCATGAGTTCAAGCCCTGTGATGGGCTCCACGCTGGGCATGGAACCAACTTAAAAAAAAAAATGGATTATATCTCTTAAATGAGATTTAGGAAGTATGTTTTAGCTAGTCAAGGGGGAAGAAAAATATCTATATTTTAAAATCATAATACTAATAAAGACAAACATGTTTCAAGTTTATTATATCTGTATTTTATATATACACTCAAATAAAACCACAGCCATCTAAAATTAGTAAATTTTCAAAGTATTTGAAAAGAAAATCTGCCAAAATATTAACCCTATTTGTCTCTGAAATGGGATTACATTTTTCCTTCATTTCTGCTCTGTATTTTTTAGTTTTCCATAACTGAGTATGTAATATTTTAAATTTATGAAAAATACTGGGTCAAAAATGAATGGCTACACCAAGGTTATTTGGAATGCTTTAAATAAATAGTTCAAGGTTCTTCTCATTAATATTATAACCAAGTAAGCTTAAAAACAAATAGTGAACATAGTCATTCTGTATCTTTTACATACGAATTTCATATAGAAAAACAAATAGCCTAGCACAATTTCTGTTACTTTTACATACATACGTTTCATGTTGTTTGACTTTAAGGTTTCAAAGATATCTAATGCAGCAGTTCCCAACAAAACATCAGATTTCAGTGTCTGGTGACTCCATACACGAAAATGTAATTTACTCACAGGGGTGACGATACTAAAAAGCAAAGAAGGGTAAAAAGTATGTATTGTTTTCATTAAAATAATTACAATAGATCCTAAATAAATTGCAATTAAGTTTTAATGTCTAAAATATTTTAACTGTAGACCTTAAGAGTTTACTGTACAACCAATATTGCCCATTTTCTATAACCTAATGGAAAACACCTGAATGCTACATGCTCATATCGTCATTTTCACTTGTAGTTGAACTACAGGGGCAACTTCATGCATCATCAATAAAAGTAAAACTGCCTATTATGCTACAAACTGTTAGAAATCTAGTTTTATTTCAATAGTATAAAAAAGTTAATTTATAAATTAAATCCCTATTTTAGGTCAGGTAGTGATAAGCCTGAGGTTATATCATTTAATCCTCACAGCAACCCCAAGAGATGGGAATTACCACCCCATCTTCAGATATAGAAACTGCCATTCAGAGAAGTTTAAGCAAATTACCCAACATTGCACAGCTAGCTAGCTAGTCAATGGCAGGCTGTAATCTGAACAAAGTCTGGCATTAAAATCTGTATTGAAAACTTCCTCAGTCTTGGGACGCCTGGGTGGCTCAGTTGGTTAAGCAGCTGCCTTCGGCTCAGGTCATGATCCCAGCGTCCTGGGATTGAGTCCCACATCGGGCTCCTTGCTTGGCAGCGAGCCTGCTTCTCCCTCTGCCTCTGCCTGCCACTCTGTCTGCCTGTGCTCACTCTCGCTTCTCTCTCTATGACAAATAAATAAATAAAATCTTTAAAAAAAAAAAAAAAGAAAACTTCCTCAGTCTTGAGAAAAAAAGTTCTTCGGTCAGCTACATGATTTGAGGATTATGCTAGATACTCTAAATTTCACACTGTTAGAAGCAAAGTGTCTGTGATAACTGTCAAATATAGAATCACTTGCACCTTGCTAAATGCTTATATAGAATACTATCTGGGAGGGGAGAAGGAGGCACCTGGGTGGCTCAGTGGGTTGAGCCTCTGCCTTTGGCTCAGGTCACCATCTCAGGGCCCTGGGATAGAGCCCAGCAACGGGCTCTTTGCTCAGCAGGGAGCCTGCTTCCCCCTCCCTCTCTGCCTACTTGTGATCTCTGTCAAATGGATGGATAAAATCTTAAAAAAAAAAAAAAAAAAAAAGAATACTATCTGGGGACACCTGGGTGACTCAGTCCTTCTAAAAGGTGATCAAATCTGGGGGGACAAATAAACACTTTCTCAGAAGTCTACCTATGCCTAATCCCCCCATCATATTTCCACCACCATTTTAACAGTTTAAACAAACTAAAAAATCCTCATCTTAACACTGCCTCTTCTTTTGTGGGATGGGGAAGGACAATGTAGTCTTCTCTTTGAAATTCTTAGATGGGGGTGCTTGGGTAGCTCAGTTGTTAAGCAACTGCCTTCAGCTCAGGTCATGATCCTGGTTCCTGGGATGGAGCCCTGCATCAGGCTCCCTGCTTGGCGGGAGGCCTGCTTTCCCTCTCCCACTCCCTCTGCTTGTATTCCTGCTGCTGCTGTCTCCCTGTCAGATAAATAAATAAAATCTTGAAAAAAAATTAGAAATTAAAAATTAAAAAATAAAATAAAATTCTCAGATATTACATTCAGAAGAACATATCAAGAAAACATTCCTCCGTTAGTCATCTGGGAAATCATAGTGGGGATAGAATAAAATAAATGAGTAATTTTACTTTAATTTGAGAGAGGATAAAGTATACTGTCAAAGATGGTCTGACCTAAATTATTTCAATTCTAGAAACAATGTCTACAATGGAAGCCACATTAAAATTGCAGACCAATCTGTTGCAACTTAAAAATTCAAAACTTGGATTATGTGTTCCCCCAAACATCTGGGCTCAACAAGAGCACTACCTTAAGGGGCTACAGGGAGAGTTTCTTTTTTCTTAACTTTTAAACCACTAAAGAATTCACTTCATCAGTTTAAGAGCCTCAAAGTGCACATCTAGTAAACACAGCCAGCAGCTGGGAGAAACTAGATGAGTATTCAGTCAATAATTATTCTGCTGAACATCTCTAGTCATTATGGAGGCTCTGAACTTTAATAGATTTTATTTGCTTTTTTAAAAAAAAATTTTACTCACATAATTTAAAATTTAGAGACAATCTCTAACCCATCATTAATTAAAAACAAAATCTAAGAAACTTTGTTGAAATTAATACAAATAAGGGACGCCTGGGTGGCTCAGTTGGTTAAGCAGCTGCCTTCGCCTCAGGTCATGATCCCAGCGTCCTGGGATCGAGTCCCACATCGGGCTCCTTGCTCATCAGGGAGCCTGCTTCTCCCTCTGCCTCTGCCTCTGCCTGCAATTCTGTCTGCCTGTGCTTGCTCTCTCTCCCTCTCTCTCTCTGACAAATAAATAAAATCTTTAAAAAAAAAAAAAAGAAATTAATACAAATGAGAGCCATCAGAATGATACTTCTTAAATTTCATTCATTTGCTCAAAATCATCATAAAGTATATCAAGATATTATGGAGGGCACGTATTGCATGGAGCACTGGGTCTGGTGCATAAACAATGAATTCTGTTATGCTGAAAAGAAAAAAAAAAAAAGATACCCTAGAAATCCAAAAGTTAAAGAACAATTTAGGTATATCCAATTTGTTTTGTAATTTATTAGGAATAAATACTATACACATAAGTGTGTACTGTGTGAAGAGCATATAGTTTCAAATATCTTATCTCACCGTTTAGAAATAAAACTTATCTTTAGTCACTGGTTTACTTCTCTAAGGGAAAAAAATGCAAGAATTCCAAATGTTAGGTAATAAAAAACAATTTCTGTGTATTTGATGTGGTAACAACCAATTATATTTTGAACTACATTTTAATATAGTTGGTACCCAAACGAAATATGCTATTCTTTTGAAGTCCATTTGTTGTTAAATCACATTTTCTTCCATTTTAGTAAAAACATTAAAATTAATCTGTAATTCTCTTCAGTGAGTATTCAACACCAACACATGGGGCTCTGTCAGTAAGTGTTAAAAACTGAGCTATCTGCTACTTCCGTGAATTCATTCTACAGATAACAGCACCAAATTACAGACACAGGCACATGATGTATACTGCGATGTTGTGTAATAACACAACATTAGAAACCAAGTGATTAATAGAGAACTAGTAAAATAAATGACAGTCCATTCTTATTATGGAATATTATAGAACTATATAATGTATGTTAGATCTCTATATATACAGCTAGAGAGATAACCATACTATGTAAAGTATAAAAACAGTTATAGAATAAAGTTTGTAATTTTTTTAAGAGTATTTTTTTTCAAGATTTTATTTATTTATTTGACAGAGAGAAATCACAAGTAGGCAGAGAGGCAGGCAGAGAGAGAGGAGGAAGCAGGCTCCCTGCTGAGCAGAAAGCCCGATGTGGGGCTCGAACCCAGGACCTGGGATCATGACCTGTGCTGAAGGCAGCGGCTTAACCCACTGAGCCACCCAGGTGCCCCTAAAGTTTGTAATTTTTTTAAAGGAAGAAAACTCCCATGTAGGTTCTGTGTGGGCACTATAATTAAAAACACAAAAGAAAACTATTTTTTAAAAATTAAACTAAAAAATAAAGTGAGTGGGACACCTGGGTGGCTCAGTCGATTAAGCGTCTGCCTTCAGCTCAGGACATGATCCTAGGGTGCTGGGATCCAGCCCTGCCTCAGGCTCCCTCTTCAGCAGGGAGTCTGGTCTCCCTCTCCCTCTGCCCACCTCGACCACTCTGCCTACCCCTTCACCCCCTCATGCGAGTTCTCTCTTTCTCACTCCCTCAAATAAATAAATAAATGAGAATTAAGTGAGCTACTACTCATAGCTCTAAATTAAGGTAAGAGCTGATAAGAATCTTTCTAGGCCCATGACCATGGGCTCTCCCGATACTGTTCAGCAGCAGCAATGATACCATCATCAACTAACCTACAGAAGATAAAGGAGAGATTGGAGAAAGAAATATCTAAAGAGAAACAAAAGGAGACTAAAGAAAGTAGTCCTAGGAATAGGGGAGAAAGAAAAAAAAAGTGAAAGAGGAGGAGGAGCAAAGAAAACAAGCGAGAAATTTTTAAAGCTTCGTTTCTGTTCACCTACTAAACTAAATATACTATAGAAAATACTTTCAAACCTACACTGTAAGGGGTTGCTTCCATTTGGGACTGTTCGTATTGTTGCATTTTTCTGTCTTCTTTGACTGTCCATCTACTGTGACTTCCACATAAGGACTTGGTCCAAACCAATTCTTTTTATTTTCTTTAAGTTTTGCTGAAATGACTAGGCAAAAGAAAAGGGAAAATATTTAAATATTCAAGATGTTAGTTCGTCCTTCAAATCAACTTAATTTCATAAAGGTTACACAGAACATTATTACTTTTACTCAGAAAGGCAGTTTTGCTCTAGAATATTTACTAATTTCATTAAGTCATGACCTTTGTATTTCCTCCCAACCTAGTAAATAAACATAGTCCTTCCCCCATATAATGCATCCAAATTACTATTAATATACCTCCAATATCAGTATCAACAGTCTCAGAACTCTAATGTCAATTGGAAAGTACAGCAACAAACCTGGTTAACAAATATTTGAATGCTTACCATGTACCAGATACTGCTCTAACTATAAATAGAGCGGTTTACAATACAGAAAAGCCTCTGGCTCTCAGGGAGATAGTATCCTAGCTAGAGGAAGTCCGTATGCTGAAAAACAGGCTCCTGTGGCAGAATATGACCTGGTAGTAAGGAAGGCCTCTGAGGAAGCATTTTGAGCAAACATCTAAATACAGGGAATTAGCCATGAGAAGTGGGAAGAGCATTCTAGAGAGAAGCAAAAAAAACAAAAAAAAACAAAAACAACAACAACAACAAAAAAAACAAACTTGGCATATCTGAGGAACATATAGCAAAGAGGGAAGTATGAGGTGAGATCACATTTAACTTTGTAGGCCCAGATAAGGAATTTGGATTTTATTCTAAGCATGTTGGAAAGCCACCAGAGGAAGAGAGTTACAAAGTAGGATCATTTTTAGCATCTCCTATATCTCATATTAGCAAGAGCTTCCTACAAAATGCATCTTAATTAAGATACTGACTCCATCATTTTCACCCTTGAGTTAGTCACTTTTGCCAAAAAATAACCTTGTCCAAGCCCCTTGGAAGGTGTAACAAGTAGATATGTATTTAGCAGAGTACCCCATGGTTCCCACAAATGAGAAATTGTTCCCCCATAAATGAGGTGATCACAGCCATGGAAATATTCCCTTGCAAAGCACAGAGAATGCCAGTACCTATCAAGGTAAAGCGACCCTTGGAGTTGTTAGAGTCATCTGTAGAGCAGCTACCCAAGAAGATCAATATATAGTTCAAAGTACAGACAGTCTGGGCATCCTACAAGTCCAGTCCCAGGTAGCAGCCATGAATCTCCTGACATCACAAGTACCACAGACTTCTGCCCTTTGGTACTTACATGCCTTTTTTTGATAGCATGCAAGCCAGCTACAGGGTTAGTACTCCAACAATGTATTCACATTCTATAAATTAGAGCTCCATCAGTATTTTAGAATACTTGGTGTAATAAAGTTCAATGAGATTTGAAATCAATATGCAGTATCAAAAAAAGTATCTGTCAACAAAGAAAAAGAGCTGTAAGAGATATTACTGAGGTAGGCAATAAGGAGCCAGTGAGGAATTTTAAGTAAAAGAGTGCTATTCAACAAATTTACTAAGTGCCTACTACATATATCAGGTACTATCTGGGGCACTGAGAATACAGCGGTGATCAGACTAAAACTCAAAGATCATTCCACTGCTGTGGGAAAAATGAAAGGGAAACAAAAGTAGGAGTTAAGAGACTACTAGAGCCATCTAATCAAGAAATGACAGTGATCTGGTGGTGAACATGGATATGTTCATGGAGGAGTAAGGGAGGAGTAAGTATTTTCTAAGGAGAACCAATAGGATTAGATTACATGAGGAAGTTGGAGAAAAGAAGTAGCAAGGGTAACTCTCAGGTTTCCAGCATGATTAACGGAATGGAAGATAGTATCATTTAATAAGATGGAAAAGATCTGGGAAACAAGTTTGAGGGGAGTGGCATGGGCAAGAAGAAATCAAGAGTATTGTACTGAACATATAAAATTTGAGATTTGTGTGAGACATCCAAGTATAAACACTAAGAAGTCTTTTTCAGAACGGAAAATACTCAAGTGGGGACAAGACCTATCTCTGATTAATATGTACTATAAAGCTCTAGTACTTAATACAGAACAAAATTCAATCACAGGATTGCCACAGAAAAAATATAATAAAACCCTTGTTTTTAATATATTTCTGGTCTGAGAAAAGGTGAAACAGCCTAAACAATTATGCAAGGCCCACCATTGTATTTCAGGGGCTCTTGCGTTCCTCTAAAACTGATTAACCAAAGCAATGCAGGCCGGACAGGAAGGAAATGATCCGCCCTCAGTGGTTTTTTAGGGCACCTGGGTGGCTCGGGCAGTTAAGCACCTGCCTTCAGCTGAGGTCATGATTCCAAAGCCCTGGAATAGAGCCCCACATCAGGCTCTCCGCTGGGCAGAGAGTCTACTTCTCCCTCTCCCTCTGTCTGCAGTTCTCCCTGCTTGTGTGTGTGCATGTGCTCACTCTCTGTCAAATAAATAAAATCTTGGGGGATAAAAAGGATTCAAACTTTTGGAAGCTGTTTTGCCACATAATCCCATCCAACCCCAATAGAACCATTTTAGGAAACTTTAAATGGGAAAATAAGAAGGGTAAAGGAAACTAACACCAACCGTCAGTGTTTGCTATGTGTCTATACTTAAAACATTGTCATTTCAATAATCAAGACTAGTCTGTGAGATAGATACTATCATCTTAATTTTTACACATAAAAAGACAAACTCAAAAGAACTTAAGAGTTTGCCCAAGGGTCACTTGTGAAGCCTGAACAAGAGAAATTAAGTGCTCAAATCCCAGTTTGTTTGTTTGTTTGTTTATTTATTTGAGACAGAGAGAGAGAGAGCACAAGTGGGGTGGAGGGAGAGAGAGAGAGGGAGAAGCAGACTCTCCACTGAGCAGGGAGCCTGATGTGGGGCTTGATGTCAGGACCCTGAGATCATGACCTGAGCTAAAGGCAAACAGTTAACTGACTGAGCCATCTAGGCACCCCCAAAACTCAGTTTAGAATGCATAAAACCTTTTTTGTTATAGTCCTAGTATTAGGAAATAGATCACTTACTATTTCCGGAAATTTAAATTCCTAGAGTAAATAAGAAGAATAAAAACAGTCAACTGTATGACAGGGAACCAAAAAATTGTCAGTATCAGCTGTTACACAGGCTAATGCAAAGATCTCTAATAATTTTTCATTTTTAACCTCACATCTTCTAGAATTATCTTCCTAAAACAGATATGATCATGTAAATACTTTTCAAATACTTCTCTAATACCTGAAAAATGAAATTTAAACTCTGGAGTATTTTACATTGTTATGTACCTTTTCAGCTTCCTCCTATACCAAATCCCACCCAGCCCCCTGGCATTCTAACCACCCTTAGCTGTTTGCTGTCCCTCACAAGGGCTATGTATTTTCATATGCTACTCTGGAAGTTCCACTCACAATGATCCTTCTTCCTTTCCTACCTAATAAAATCCTACTTCTTGAGAAACAAGTGACCTGATTCAATGCTTCTTTAAACCTAAGAAGTTAAATTGCTACTGTCTCAACGTTTCCTCTGCATTTTCATATTTATGTATGGTTCCTACAGCTCTTCATTCTGCCTTAGCTTTTATTAAGTTTACTGGTTTTTAGTTTAACTAACACTGTAATCCCTGTCATGACAAGGATGTAGACAGTCTTTATATAGCATTTAGTAATTTAAACATGAGAGATATTTGACATATCTGTTGAACCCAATGATTAGTCATGGTAGAAAACAAGTTTCCCTGCTTTATTGTTACATACACACATACAGTATCTACTGTATATAGTTTCATGGCATATATTAATGTTCTTCTGGGGCACCTGGCTGGCTCAGTCAGAAGAGCATGCAACTCTTGATCTCAGGATCATGAGTTCAAGGCCTACATGGGGTACAGAGATTACTCAAATAAAAAACTTTTTAAAAATTTTAAAATTTATATTAATGTTCTTTTGATCCTTTCTGAAAGTCAATGCTTTGACATGATTTTGGTTCTTCATCCTAACTCTCCAGTACAAAAAACTCTGACAATTTATTATTTCTTTTAAAAGACTTATTTATTTATTGGGGGGGGGGTGCAGCAGAAGGAGAGGGAGAGAGAGTCCCAAGCAGACTCCCCGCTAAGCATGGAGCCTGATACAGGGCTCAAGATCACGACCTGAGCTGAAATCAAGCATCAGACACTTACCCAAATGCACTACCCAGGCACCCTAACAACTTAAATATAAAGAAATTAAAGTGAATCCTTAGCTTATCCCAACCTAATCAGTGAACAAGGTAAAACAAGTAAGGGTGCTGAGACCCAGTAAATTAGCAGTATGAGCTGAATAAGAAATAAAACCAGTTAAGCAAGGGCTAACTTTGTGGTCAGAGTTATGACAAGCCACAAAAGACCTCTGTGGCAGAAATATGTGTTGACTAGACAGAATTTTATATAAACTCTGAACTTCAAATTCAAGGAAAAAGGGCATTCCTACTATTCAAGCAATCAGAGATTACAGTCTTCTAGTAAATTTGGTAAAGTGCAATATTATTTAATTCCAATTAATAATAAAATCAAGATGCTTTTTCTTTTTCAAATGATCGGTTCTAAGTAAAGACTGAGGAAAGAAAGTTCTAGGAAATAGCAAAGTTACTTATTTTGCCCACATTATATAATGCTAGCACACAACAAGCATCAAATAAAAAACACAGGTGAGTTCAGAATACCTGAGGTTATGTGTACAACATAAATAGAAAATGGCTAAAGAGAGGGAAGGACATAAGAAAACAGACTTATGTACAATTAAGGGACCAGGCCATATGATTACAGGAAAAAAGAGTAGATGACCCAAAAAATCTAATTGTAAAAATCAGCAGAATCTGATGACAGGAATGTGACAGGAATGTGAAGGATACAGGACAAAGAGGTAAAGAAAATTTTAAATATGTGATCCACCAGTTAGCCTCCTCATAACAATGTTAACACTTCCATTCCGCCCATAAATTAAACTTTTACATAAACATCAATGATCTTTTACAAACACTGCCATTTTTGCCACTCGTTCTTTTAAACTTAAAATTAGAATGAAGGGTGCCTGGGTGGCTCAGTCAGTTAAGCATCTGCCTTCAGCTCAGGTCATGATCCTGGGGTCTTGGGATGGAGCACTGAATTGGGCTCCCTGCTTAGTGGGGAGTCTGCTTCTCCCTCTCCCTCTGACCTTCTCTCCTGCTCGTGCTCTCATTTGCTCGTGCTCTCTCTCAAATAAATAAAAAATCTTAAAAAAAAAAAAAAAGGAAAATTAGGATGATAAAGATAATGTAAAATAATCAACGACTTTATTAAAAATTTTAAGCTTGGGTTGCTGTTAAGATATTAAATTAGATGAGTAATACTAGAAGGAGAAAGAAATAAGGAATCAGGGGAAAGAGAATAATCTATACTTACACAGTGTTTTAGAGTTTTCCAACTCATATACACTGTCTCCCAACAACCATGTGACAAAGATGTTAACATCCTCAGTTCACAGCTAAGAAAAGAGGCTCAGAGATATTAGTGACATGCACAAGGTTATAAAACTATTAAGTATCAGAACCAAGACTAAAATCCAGGGCCATTAACTCCCCTGAAGATGGGAGTCATTAATCTATATAGATTTCATAACTAAAACTAGGGGTTGTGGGTTAGATGACTTCCCCAAGAGTTTAAGTGTAGAAGCTTTAATGGCACAACAGTCAAAACATTTGAAAGTATTTATTATTTCCTGCTATAATTTTTACATCTGATAAATTACACAGGAAAGCTACTGACCAATACAAAGAACAGTACAGAGACATTCAATATTCAATTAAAATGTGAACAGATGATTAAAGCTAACAGAAGTTCCCAAAGCAACTACCTCAACGAATTATCTAGATCCACATTAAAGAGTAGTACGAAAGACAATCTTTCTTACTCAACTCAAACTTGAACAGCTAAATGGCTACTCAGGATATTTCCATACATTAGATTCAAGTTACAGAAAGTGTTACTAATGCAGGGCATTTGGGTGGCTCAGTCAGTTAAGCATCCCACTCTTGATTTCTGCTCGGGTGATGGAATCAGGCTCTGTGCTCAGCAGGGAGTCTGCTTGAGATTCTCTTTCTCCCTTTCCCTTTGCCACCTGCCTTCCTCTCTCTCTCAAATAAATAAATCTTTAAAACAAAGTAAGTGTTAGTAATGCATCAATATTATACTTTTTTATTCTATGTAAATGCTGAAAAGGAAAGGTGACACTGCCTCTCCTTTGATACTCTTATAAAAAATTCAGTGAAATTAAAACTTACATCCAAGTTCTCTAAATAATCCAGTTAACAACAGCACTATGAATTTTTAAACATCTATGTTGCTACAGCTTACAAAAGTCATTTCTCTGAAATAAATTTTCTACTTGCCCTCAATCAGGTAAGGATGACCAATTAGCAAATATATATTGCAAATAAATAATTAACAGGAATTTATGTATGTCTGCATGTATGATAGAGGAGGTTAAAAATAGGGGCCCCTGTTTGGCTCAGTTGGTAGAGCATATGACTCTTGATGTCAGGTCATGAGTTCAAGCCCCATGTTGGGTGTGGAGACTACTTAAAAAAAAAAAAATTAAAAAAAGAAATAAATTTGAAAGAGGTAAGAAAATAGTAAGAGTAAGAAGCCATCTGCAGATTCAGTGCACTACCTATCAAGATTCTAGAAGCATTTTTTAAAAGAGATTTTATTTTATTTATTTGACAGACAGAGATCACAATTAGTCAGAGAGGCAGGCAGATAGAAAGGAGGAAGCAGGCTCCCTGATGAGCAGAGAGCCCAATGCGGGGCTCGATCCCAGGACCCTGAGATCATGACCTGAGCCGAAGGCAGAGGCCTCAACCCACTGAGCCATCCAGGCGCCCCTCTAGTAGCATTTTTGATGAACACAGAAAAAACACTCCTAAAATTTATATGGAACTACAAAAGACCCTGAATATCGAAAGAAATCCTGAGAAAGAACAAAGAAGGAGGTATCATACTTTCTAATTTCAAGCTATCCTATAAACCTACAGTAACTGGGGCGGCTGGGTAGCACAGTTGGTTAAGCAACTGATTCTTGGTTTCAGCTCAGGTCATGAACTCAAGAGTTATGAGACTGAGCCCTGCGTTGGGCTCTGCACTTAGCGCAGAGTCTGCTTAGGTTTCTCTCTCCCTCTGCCCTTCCCCGCCCCCATGTGCATGTTCTCTCTCTCTCTCAAATAAATAAAAAATACATCTTAAAAAAAAATAAAGCGATAGTAATCAAAATGATATGGTACTGACATAAAAACTGACAAACAGACCCATGGAACAGAATTAAGAGCCCAGAAATAAACACAAACATATAAGGTCAACTGATATTTGACAAGAGCCAAGAATACTCAATGGAGAAAAATCAGTCTCTTCAATAAATGCTGCTGAAATACCTGGATTTAAAAAAAGAAAAAAGAAAAAGACACAGGCACATGGGTGACTCAGTTGGTTAAGCATCAGACTCTTGATCTCAACTCAGGTTTTGATCTCAGGGTCATGAGTTCAAGAGCTGCGTTGGGCTCCATAGTCATAGTGGAGCCCACTTAAAAAAAAAAAAGGAAGGGGATGCCTGGGTGGCTCAGTCAGTTAAGCGTCTGCCTTCAGCTCAGGTCACAATCCCAGGGTCCTGGGACCAAGTGCCACATCACGCTCCTTGCTCAGTGGGGAGCGTGCTTCTCCCTCTGGCTGCTGCTCCCCCTGATGATGCTCTCTGACAAATAAATAAATAAAATTCAAAAAAAAAAAAAAAGGACAAGAAACTAGAGCAGAACCACAGAATAGGATTTTAACTATGACACTCAACTCTTATCAGTCTTTCACAGCAACCTTCTAAAACACAAACACAATTGATTACTCTTTGTTAAAAGCCCCAATTACTCTCCCTGTCTTCCAAACATGATTTTTTTTGTAGCCCTAACACACACCTTAAGGAGAGGACCCACTCCCCATTAAATTCTCATGGTTCCCCACTCAGCAGCAGTGGCTTTTAGGGGCACTGGTGAAGTCTTGTGTATTTCCCTGCTTTGTGCCTCTTGCCATATTGTCTCCTAAAAAGATCCCTTCTACTCCCCTCCATTTTTAAAAAATAACCTCCTGCATTTAAATAGTAACAATGCTTTAAGCACCAACTCCTTTCACAGCAACTCTGGTCAAATACTGATCTCTCTTTCCTGATCAAAGTTGTTCTCTCTTCTTGACATTACCATATACCATGGCATTTATTTTTTACAGTTGAATATTTATGCCCTCCTTGATTCTAGAAAGATGTTGAGGCAGCTTACCAAAAACAAAACAAAACAATACTATAACTGATCCATTTACATAGAATAAAAATTATAATGTCATTAAAGGGATCTGTGCAAAAAACTTAGTTCTAAGGTTTCTAGCATCAAAAGCAAAGAAGTAAACAATTATGAAGCACAGTTGATTTATTCAACTTGGCACATTACTCTTTATAATCTTATGCCCTCCGTTTGTCTCATATCTAATGATATATTTGCCAAATATATAATTTTTATCATTCTTTGTTTATATTAAACTGCTTTTGTCTTGTATTTGTGCATTCTTAGAAAATATAGACCCAAGATTAAAACCTTATAAATGCCAAGAATTTTGTCTTCATGAGGTACATTCAGGCATTTATTAAATATTCTTCCTACTATGGGGCGCCTGGGTGGCTCAGTGGGTTAAGCTGCTGCCTTCGGCTCAGGTCATGATCCCAGGTCCTGGGTTCAAGCCCCACATCGGGCTTTCCGCTCGGCGGGGAGCCTGCTTCCTCCTCTCTCTCTGCTTGCCTCTCTGCCTACTTGTGATTTCTCTCTGTCAAATAAATAAATAAAATCTTTAAAAAAAAAAAATATTCTTCCTACTATGATAATGATGATGATAGCAAATATGATAAGCCGTATGCAAAGAAAAATTCAAAAGGAGCATACACTGAAATCTGAAGAAGTAACAATATTATCTCTGAGGACTAAGATGATAAATAAGACCCTTGACTATTATTTTACTGAGTTTGTAAAACTAAAAAACATGTGCATTACTCATGTAACCTGAAAAGGTAAAGACTTTTTTTTAAAGATCATTCCAATCAAAGGTTTCAACATTAATCTGCCCCAAAAAAGAAAAATAATAAGAAGCTGGCTCAATTTAAATCAGCTACTCAGGCTAGCTTCAGGATGGGGAGCACCGGAAAACAATCAGAATCTTGCTTAACAAAGAAATATTAATACCTTTCACTGAGAATCAGACATCGCTAAGGAAAGACACTACAGTGAAGGAATCCCCCCAAATAAATTCTAAGATGCTGTCACCTTACGAAAGTGTTCTTATATAATTCACTTTTAGGTTTTGAGAAAGATAATAAGGATATGATTTGTGGCCCAATATTCACAATCCAGAGGTGGATCACAGGATCAAGGCCTGAATCTGGCTCCCTGCTCAGCAGGGAGACTGCTTCTCTCTCTGCCCCTCACCCTGCTTGTGCTCTTTCTCTCTCTCTCAAATAAATAAATAAAAACTTGGGGCACCTGGATAGCTCAACTGGTTAAGCAGCTACCTCCGGTTCAGGTCATGGTCCCAGGGTCCTGGGACTGAGCCCCACGTCAGGCTCTCTGGTCAGTGGGGAACCTGCTTCTCCCTCTCCCTCTGCCAGCTGCTTCCCCTGCTTGTGCTCACGTGCTCTCTCTCTCTCTCCCCCAAATAAAGAAATAAAATGTTTAAAAATAAATAAAGAAATAAATAAAATCTTAATTAAAAAAAAGACAGGTATAATAAAAGCTAAAATACTGGGGTGGCTGGCTGGCTCAAGTCAGTTGAGCATCCAACTCTTGGTTTCAGCTTGGGTCATGAACTCAGCGTCTTGGGATTGAGCCCTTTGTTGGGTTCTGTGCTTGCATGGAGTCTGCTTGAGATTCTTTCCCTTCTGCTTGCCACACCCCCCTACCCACTCATATGCTCTCTAAAATAAAAAAAATTTTTTAAAGCTGAAATACTATACAAAGAATAATTGTTCTATAAGAAATAAATGCCATTAAAAGGATAAAGGCCAAGGTTTCACTGTGTGATACAGACACATGCATGTCTAGAAAAACTGCAGTGACTCACCAAATAATTCATTTATAAATACCTACAAAGAGACCACATGGTGCCAGACTGTTAAAGCTCTTAGCCCAGGCTACAGAAATTCTATACTATAGCCAAATAGAAGCACTAATGGTTTCTGAGCAGGAATATAATCTAACAAATGGCATATCAGAGCATTAGGAATACTAATATGAAAGCGATATACTTGGTTAGTATGGTTAGAGAGAGAGAGAGAGAGATTAGTTAAGTAATAATAGCAACCAAAGGATTTAAACAGACATTTCTCCAAAAAATATATATAAATGGCCAATAAGCTCATGAAAAGATGTTCAACATCATTAACCACCGGAGAAATGCATATCAAACCCACAATGACATACCATTTTATACCCACTAGGATGTCTATAATCAAAGACAGACAACAAGCAATGGCAAGGATGTGGAGAAAGTAAAACCCTCATACAGGGCTAATGGGAATATAAATGATGTGGATGCTTTGAAAAATACTTCGGAGTTATTCCTCACAAAGTGAAACACATATACTATATGACCCAATGACTCCTCGTAGGTATATACTCAAGAGAACTGAAAAGACAAAATTTCACAAAAGGTTTTCACAAAAACTTGAACATAAATGTTCATAGCATTATTCACAATAGCTAAAGAGTAGAAACAACCCAAACATATACCAACTGATAAATAGATAAATAAAATATAGTATGTTCATACCTGCAATATTATTTGGCAATAAAAAGAAATGAAATACTAATGCATGCTACAATACAGATGAACACTGAAAACATGCTAAGAGGAAAAAGTCATAAACAAAAAGCCATACATTTTACAGTTCCACTTACATGAGAGATCCAGAATAGGCAAATCTACAGACAGGAAGTGTCTGCCTAGGGCTGAGGATGGCTAAGAGACATGGGAAGTCCTCCAGTAATTGACTGTGGTGGCAGTTATACAACAAAATGAGCATACTAAGGACAATGATCAACAATGATCCTCTAAATGAGTAAACTGTGTGCTATGTGAGTTACCTCTCAAGGCCATTAATACAAAACAAAAAACAATAGCAACTGACCAGACACCAATGTTTAATAGGAGAGAAAAAACAAAACCTGCAAAATACCCAAGAATATTCTGAAATAAAAACATAATTTTTATACAACTAAACATTCTTCATTCACCAAGCAAATATTAATTCAACACCTAAAAAAGCCACTGATGATTTTCTTAAGATTATTTTTATCTTGGGGTAAAAAAGTATAGATGTATATCTTTTTAAGACTTACCAGTGATCTGAAGTTGTGATTTCATGGTCAGGCTACCCATTGAACCAAGCTGTGATCCACTGCCAGACATACCACCAATAGGACGGCAAATCTGAGCATGGAAAAGGAGACACTGTAAACATCAAAAGATCCCATATAAAAAATATGTATAGTGCTAACCAGGCTATTTCCATGTCTCACCAAAGACCACACAATAATGGTAGCCTCAACACTGCTAAATAAAATTTCCAATTCTAGTATTCATCCTGTCTAAACTATCAACAAAATGACATTGCTTTCCATTCCTTCTTCCATCGTTTACATTCTTTCCTTGAATTCCCAAGACTCGTTCTCTAGGTTTATGTCCTACCTCACTGATTGTTCTAGGCTCCTTTGAAAATCCCTCCTGTTTTCTCCCCTCTCTTAAAGTTGGAGTGCCCTAGGGCTCAGTTCCTGGTTCCCTCTTAACTTCTCTACACTCATTTCCTCAAGGATATCATCCAGTATTATGGCCTTAAATGTCATCTATATACCAGTGAGTCCCAACTTTGTATTTCTATCCCAGATGTCATTCCTAAACTCCAAACAAGTTCACTTGGGTATCTAAAAAAACATCCCCCCAACACCCCGCCAAATTTCACATCAAACACATCAAACTAAACTGCTGATAGCAATTCCATCCTTTCATATACTTGGGCTAAAAACCTCCACCCCGCCTTTTTTATTTCCTTTCTATCTGTCAGCAATTCAACAGTCTCTGCAGAACATATCCAGAATCCAACCTTTTCTCACCAACTCTACCATCAATCTGTTCATAGTGGTCTCTGACAGCCTGACTTTTCTTCCTGGATTATGCTTCCCTCCTAAATTACTTAATTACCAACCAGTCTCCCTGTTTCTACCTTGTGTCTAGATTCAGTGCCTATTATGAACACAATCAGGATGGAAAGTGTTTAAAACCTGGGATGCCTCAGTGGCTCTGTCAGTTAAGCATCTGCCTTCAGCTCAGGTCATGATCCCACTATCCTGGGATCAAGACCCAAGTCAGACTCCTCGCTCAGCGGGAAGCCTGCTTCTCCCTCTGCCCTTCCCAGCTACTCTTCTGATTCAAAGTGCTTGTAATACAAAAAATCCTCCAAGACATCATTGCAACATTCTATGTAGTTATTACCTTGTCCTCAATGCCCAAAGGATGTATGTTAACAGTACTATGACATCAAGACAAGTGAATCAAGAGACAACAAGTGAAGTCCAATATCTGGGTGCTAATCTTATTATGCATGATACACTACCATTCTAGTTGCTGATCTAAATCAACAATTTATGGCTGGGGAAATATCCTTCTTAATGGTATGGCATACATTAATTATTCTAAGTTAAAATTACAAAGTTGAGAAGAAAATAAACTTAAGGTCTCTACAGAAATAAAATATATTTTAAAAACTCAAATTAACTTCATATAGAAAAGACTCATGGAAGTACAGAATACATTTTTAGGAACAGTGATTCTCCCCCAGATAATTACAGGGAATCACTGTAGTAGTAACAGATGCTCTGTAAAAACATGCTGGTAATTTTAATAATTGATGAACTTATACATATTACTTTTATATATCAAGTATTTTAAATTAAGAAAAATTAAAATAACCATACATATAATAATAAAAAAGAAAACCTAAAGAAACCAACTAATATATATTGGCAACCAGTTAAATCACATATTCGTACCATAGAACAGAATACTATGCAGCCACTGATACAAGTAACTTATTAATGAATGAAGCTAAATGATTACAAGAACATTTAAGTTACAAAATATATACAATATAGTGTATTTTTTGCAAACAAAAATTATATACTGCAGACAAAAATTATATATTTCTATAGGTACCCATAAATAAATGCAAAAAAGGTATACATCTGAAACTGGTCACAGTGGTTACTTTTGTGGAGGAGAAGAATATGTACAGAAGGTGGTCACGGGGATCTTTAGTTTTATATGTATTTTTGAGGTTTCTAAAAGAAAACATGTATCACAGATGATTTGCACAATTTAAAAACAGGCAAGAGAGAATCTATACTTCAAGTCCCATCTTTCCCCCTGAGCTCCAGACTCTTAGGTTTGACCATTATTTACAAATGCATACCTAACTGGTTAAAATGACTAAAATTTTACACTCACCCTGGCCTCAATAGCACCACCATCCATTCAGTTGCTCAAGCCAAACAAAATATGGGCTTTATCTTTCCCTCAATAAATTCCAAAGATTCTGCCTACAAAACATACCCTACTATATAGCTACTTTTCTCCTTCCCTTCTTAAGCATCCAAGTCCAAGCTACAAACATCCATTCCTTCCTTGGCAACAAATTATGAGAAGTTATTAAACTGGTCTCCTTGCTTCTGCACTTGCATCCAGCTCCTGCTCTCTCCCCGTCCCACCATTCTCCACAGAGCAACTAGAGTATGCTTTTAAAAATAAGTTAGATCAGGGGTGCCTGGGTGGCTCAGCTGTTTAAGTGTCTGCCTTCCGCTAAGGTCATAATCCCACAGTCCTGGGATTGAGTCCCGTGTCAGGCTCTCTGCTCACTGGGGCATCTGCTTCTCCTTCTCCCCCTGCAGCTCCCCCTGCTTGTGCTCTCTCACTCTCTCTCAAATAAATAAATCTTTAAAAAAAAAAAAAATCATATTCTACTCTGCTTAACCACTCAGTAACCTCCTATCTCAGTTAAAATAGAATCTAAACTTCTTCCCTGGCTTACAGATGCCTGACTCCATTCTACCCATGACTGACTCTCTGATCTTATCTCGTTATCATTCTCCCCCCTTACCCATTAAAAATCTAGCTTTCTTTCTATTTCTCAAACACACTAGGTCGTTCCAGCCTTACAGCCTTTGTACCTAACTGTTCCCTCTGCTGGGCATGCTTTTTCCTCTGTCTTTAAATAGGTGCACCTGAGTGGCTCAGTAGATTGGGCATTCTGCTCTTGATTTCCACTCAGGTCATGATCTCCCAGTCCTGAAATCAAGCCCCACATTTCTCAGTGGGGAGTCTGCTTGAGGATTCTCCCTCTGCCCCTCCTCCAGCTCATGCACACACGCTCTCTCTTGCTCTCTCTCTCAAATGATTAAATAAATCTTTTTTAAAAAAAATAGCTAACATTTTATATTCAGTCTTCAAGTTAAGTATCACCTCCTCACATCTGTCCGGACTTACCCAATCTAAAGTAGACATCCAATCACTTTATGTGACATTACTGAAAATTTTCTGGCTTATGGACTTTAAAGTCCATAAAAGCAGGCACCTTCTCTACCTTGTTATCAGTGCCTAGAATATTCTGGAAGTTTTGGTGTGTTCTTTTTTTTTTTTTTTAAGTCCACAATTTCACCTGTCACAATACCTAGCATCAAAAATACAAGAAATAACAAGTATTGGCAAGAATGTTCAGAAAAGGGACCCCTGTGCACTGTTAGTAAGAATGTAAATTGGTATGCCACTGTGGAAAACAATATGGAAGTTCCTTAAAAAATTAAAAACAGAAATACCACATGATCCAGTAATTCCACCACTGGGTATTTACCCAAGAAAACCTAAAACATTAATTCAAAAATATATAAGCACCCTTATCTTTACTGCAGTATTATTTACAACAGATAAAATATGGAAGCAACCTAAATGCCCATCAGTAGATAAATGGATAAAGATGTGGTATGTATATACAACAGAGTATTAACCATATTAAAAAAAAAAATCTTGCCATTTATAAGAGCATTGATGGTCCAAGAGGGTATTATGCTAAGTGAAATAAGTTAGAGAAAGACAAATACCATATGCTTTCACTTATACGTGGAATATAAAACACAAAACAAATGAACAAACAAAAAAAGCAGAAGCAGACCCTAAATACAGAGAACCAGCGGTTGCCAGAAGGGAGGGGGTGAGGAGACAAGGCAAAATGGGCAAAGAAAGTGGGAGATACAGACTTCCAGTTATGAAATGAATAAGTCATGGGGATGAAAGGTACAGCATAGGAACACATCAATGGTGTTATAATAGTAACATAGGGTGAGAGATGGCAGCTACACTTGCGGTGTGCATAGCATAATATATAGAGCCATCAAATCACTATGTTGTATACCTGAAAATACTGTAACATTGTGTGTCAACTATATGTCAATTAAAAAAAAAAAAAAAAAGAAAAGTCCAGGGGCGCCTGGGTGGCTCAGTTGGTTGAGCCTCTGCCTTCACCTCAGGTCATGATCTCAGGGTCCTGGGATCGAACCCTGCAACAGAATCCCTGCTCAGCAGGGAGCCTGCTTCCCCCTCTCTCTTTGCCTGCTACTCTACCTACTTGTGATCTCTGTCAAATAAATAAATAAAATCTTTAAAAAAAAAAAAAAAAAGTCCAGGGGCACCTGGCTGCTCAGTCTGGAGTACCTGACTCTCGATCTTGGGGTTGTGAGTTTAAGCCCCACATTGGGTATACAGATTACTTAAAATCTTTTTTACAAAATTAATGAAACTTTAAAAATTAAAAATAAATTAAGTCAGTCAGTGCAGGGATGCCTGGCTGGCTCCGTCCATAGAGCTTGCTCAAGCAGTCGGTAGAGACTCTTGATCTCAGGTTGTAAATTTGAGCCCCTTAAAATCTGACATCTTAATGTCAGGTAGGTGGAATCATACAATTTGAGGCCTTTTCAGATTGCATTCTACCACTCAGCAATATTACTAAAGGTTCCTCCATACCTTTCCATGGCTTGACAACCTTTTCAAATTGCTGAATAATATCCATTGTGTGTTTGGTTTTTGTTTTTTTTTTAAAGATTTTATTTATTTATTTGACACACAGAGATCAAAAGTAGGCAGACAGGCAGGCAGAGAGAAGGGGAAACAGGCTCCCTGCCAAGCAGAGAGCCCAATGCAGGATTATGACCTGAGCCGAAGGCAGAGGCTTTAAGCAACTGAGCCACCCAGGCACCCCTCCACTGTGTATGTGTACCACAGTTTATCCATTCTCCTATTAAAGGACATCTTACTAGCTTCCGGTTTGGGGCAATTATGAAAAAAGCTGCTATAAATATTCATGTACAGGTTATTTGTGGACTTAAGCTTTTAATTCAATTG
The DNA here is from genome assembly GCF_902655055.1 of Lutra lutra. NCBI lineage: Eukaryota > Metazoa > Chordata > Mammalia > Carnivora > Mustelidae > Lutra > Lutra lutra. Next base: position 119,880,274 of record NC_062286.1, on the reverse strand, counting down.
AATAAATAGGTATACAACTGCTGGATAATGGTAAGCCTATGTTTTAACCCTGTAAGAAACTGCCAAATCATCTTCCAAAGTAGTTGTACTATTCTGCATTCCTACTAGGATTGAAGGAAAATTCCTGGGGCTGTTGGGTGGCTCAGTCAGTTAAGTGTCTGCCTTCAACTCAGGTAGTGATCTCAGGGTCCTAGAATCAAGCCCCGGGTCGGGTTCCCTGCTTCGTGGAGAATCTGCTTCTGCCCCACCCCCACAACTCATGCTTGCTGTTACTGTCTCTAATAAATAAATAATTTTAAAAAATTCTTATTGTTCTGTATCTTCACCAGCTTTTGGTATTATTAGCTTTTCAAAATCTTGCCAATCTAACAGATGTACAGTGATATTTCACTGATGGTATAATTTGTAATTCCCATGATATTGAACATCTTTTCATATGCCTATGTGGCATCTATGTATATTGTTTGGTAGGGTATCTCTTCAAAGCTTTTGCTCAATTTTTACTTGTTTCTACATTATTACATTTTAAGAGTTCTTTATGTATTTTAGAAACAAGTCCTTTAACAGACTTGTGTTTTGCAAGTATTTTCTCACAGCCTATGGCTTTCTCCTTTCATTCTCTTAACAGTGTAAATGTTCCAAACTGTGGGTGTACGTGGGGGTGGGGGTGGGGGTGGTTTCCTCACACCAACAACCAATTCTCTGACACAGCTGGGTGTCTTACAGCTTAATTCTTAATTCTTATTCACCCAGACATAGTGTCAGATCCCACAGGTTAAGTGATCAGTCCTACAAGCTCCCCCGACCCCACTTCAGATGCTAGTCTCAAGTCCAGGATGCCTTGTGCTGACTAACCAGCTATATACCAGAGGTTCTAATGACCACCTCCTTGGGTTTGATTAATTTGCTAGAGTGGCTCACAAATTCCTAGATTACCAGTTTATTATAAAGGATATTACTAACAGCCAGATGAAAGAGATGCACAGGGCACAGTATGGAGAAAAGGTATGAAGTTTCAGATCCTCAGCCAGTGCACTACTCTCCCCAAATCTTCCTGTATTCACCAACCTAGAACCTCTCCGAACTCCATCCTTTTAGATTTTTCTGGAGGCTCTGTTACACAGGTGTGGCTGATTAAATCACTGACCATTATCAATTGAACTCAGATCTCCAGCCCTCTCCTCATTGGGGGTGGGAGGGAACTAAAAGTGCCAATCTCTAATCACATGGTTGGCTCCAATGACAACCAGCTTCCACCTTAAGACAACTTTTTTTTTTTTAAAGATTTTATTTATTTATTCATTTGACAGAGATGACAAGTAGGCTGAGAGGCAGGCAGAGAGTGAGAGGAGGAAGCAGGCTCCCTGCTGAGCAGAGAGCCTGATGCGGGGCCTGATCCCAGGAACCTGGGATCATAACCTGAGCGGAAGGCAGAGGCTTTAACCCACTGAGCCACCCAGGCGCCCCCTTAAGACAACTTCTAAAAGTCACCTCATTAACCTAAGAAAAGATACTTTATCACTCTCATCACTTAGGAAATTCCAAGAGTTTTAGGAGCTCTATGTCAGGAACAGGACTGAAAAGCAGATACATATTTTTTATTATAAGATCACAGTATCACATAGTGCATTTTTTAAAAGAGATTTTATTTATTTATTTGACAGAGAGAGAGAGAGAGCGAGAGAGGGAACACAAGCAGGGGGAGTGGGAGAAGGAGGCTTCTTGCTGAGCAGGGAGCCTGATATGGGGCTCAATCCCAGGACCCTGGGATCATGACGTAAGCCAAAGGCAGACACTTAACAACTGAACCAACCAAGGCGTCCCTCACTTAGTGCATTTTAATAAAGTCCAATTTGTTAAGTTTCATCTTTCATGGATTGTGCTTTTGGTGTCACATCTAAAAACTCACTGTCATCTCTTCAACAAATGGTGCTGGGACAACTGCACAACCATATGTAAAAAAAAAAAAAGAAAAAAAGCTGGACCCCTACAAAAGAACTGTGGTTGTATGTTTTGACCTGTCCAGAAGTTACATGAAGGACTGATAGGCTCAAGGACTTCTCTTGCCTTTGTTCTCTTGTATGGCAGCTTCCTTGGGGCTGAGATAGCCAGGCAGTGTTTGCCAAAAGTATTTAAAAGCAAAGGCAGTAACCGATGCTTCCCGGGGAAAGGGATAATAGGTGGGGCGCACAACAGATATACTGAAAAGACTGGGAAGAAAGAGACTAGAGAATAAGACATATTGGGGCAATGAGGGCTTTGAAACACTCTTGGGTATTATGTTAAATCTAGAAGTCCCTGCAAAGGCCAAGGGGTGGATTGGTGCTCAGAAGGGCTAGGAGAAGATCCTGGCCCTTAACTCTGATTGACCTTCAGGCTCCATGCAAACAGGAAATAAAGGCTAAGACAGTTTTAAATTGCCTAACCACAGGAGTGTCCAAACACAGCCAATCTGCAAACATGGTAGTGTTTGGGGGTTTTTTGGTTGCAAGTTTTTAAGGATATCCGTCAATCACTAGCTGAACACTAATCTAACAGAACACAGACTTCAGTGGCCACACATGACAAAGAATACAGACTACACAAAATTAGTTTGGAAAGGTCATCGAATAAGCAAACAACCACAACGAGCAGCAATAAGAAACCATGAAATAGGGGGCACCTGTGTGGTTCAGTTGGCTAATTGTTGGGTTTTTATTTTGGGCGCAGGGTCATGATCTCAAGGTCCTGGGTTCGAACCCTGCATCCTGACTCATGCTGAGCAGTGTCTGCCTGGTTCTCTCTCCCTCTCCCTCTGCCCCTCCCCCTGCACACACGTGCTCTAAATAAATAAATCTTTAAAAAAAGAGAGAAAAGAGAAGAAACCATGAAGTGGCAGATGAATTTTATTTCCAGAACATTAATAATGTTCAGTTTTTCATACTAGCAAACCAAATTCAACAGCACATTAAAAGGCTTACTACACTATGACCATGTGGGATTCATCACTGGGTTGCAAGGATGGATCAACATATAAAAATCAGTGTGTTATAATTAAAACAAAGCTAAAAATCACATGATCATCACAACTGATGTAAAAATAAGTATTTGACAAAATTCAATAGTCTTTCATGATAAAAACTGTTGAACTAGGAACAGAAGAAAATTACCTCAACAAAATGAATGGTATATATTGAAAGCCCACAACTAATATCACACTCAGTGGTGAAAAATTAAAAGCTTGTCTTCTAATACTAGGAATAAGACAGAATGCTAACTCCCACTGCTTTTATTTCATATAATACTCCTAGCCAGAGCAAGCAGACCAGGAAAAAAAAACAAACAGAACAACCCCACTTACAACAGCACCAAAAAGAATAAAATACTCAGGAATAAACTTAAGGAGATGAAACTGCAAAACTTAGGGTGTCTGGGTGGCTCAGTCGGTTAAGCATCTGCCTTTGGCTCAGGTCATGATCCCAGGGGCCTGGGACTGAGCCCCGCACCCAGCTCCCTGCTCAGTGGGGAGTCTGCTTCTCCCTCTCCCTTCTCCTCACTCATGTTCTCTCTCTCTCATGTTGTCTCTCTCTCATAAATAAATTAAAAAACTACAAAACTCTGCTGAAAGAAATTAAAGAAGCCACAAATAAATGGAAGGACATCCATATTCATGGGTTGAAAGATTTACAGACTCAGTGCAATCCCATTCAAAATTCCAATGGCATTTTTTTGAAGGAAAAAAACCTAAAATTCAACTAGAACCAGATATAAAAGCAAAAGTAAAATAAAGTGGATATAAATTAAAAATTAAAATTTTTGTGCTTCAAAACTACCATCAAGAAGCGAGAAGCCAGGGTACCTGGGCGGCTCACTTGGTCAAGCAACTGCCTTCAGCTCAGGTCATGATCCTGGAGTCCCACATCAGGCTCCCTGCTCAGTGGGGAGTCTGTTTCTCCCTCTGATCCTGCCCCCCAATGCTCGCTCTCTCTCTCTCTCTCTCTCAAATAAATAAATATATAAATCTTTTTTAAAAAAAGAAGTGAGAAGCCGGAGGTGCTTGGGTGGCTGAGTTGGCTTAGTCTCTGACAGATGATTTCAGCTCAGTCATGATCTCACGGTGGTGAGATCAAGCCCTTCACACTGAGCCCCGTGTGGGGAGGGATCCTTACTTAGAAGGGATTCTACTTGGGATTCTCTCTCCCTCTCCCTTTGTCCCTCCCCCAAAGCAGAGGCGGATGGGCCGGTGCACATGCACACTCTCTCTAAAATAAATAAATCTTGGGGGAAAAAAAGTGAGAAGCCAACCCACAAAATGCAAGATAATTTCTGTAAATCATATATATCCAACAAAAAGTATCTAAATATCTAAGGAGCTGTCACAAAAGGCAATGACTGAAAAACTGGCAAAATACCTAAATGGACATTTCTCTAAAGATACACAAATGGCCAATAAGCACATGAAAAGATACTCAACATCATTAATCATCAGAGACATGCAAATTAAAACCGAAATAAGATACCACTTCACACCTACTAGGATGCCTATAATCAAAATGACCAATAACTACTGTTAATGAGGATATACATAAGTTAGAACTTTCATACAGTGCTAATGCAAATGTAAAATGATGCAACTGCAATGGTTCCTCAAGAAGTAAAACACTGAATTACCAGGTGATATAGCTATTCTTCTCCAGGGATACACCCAAAAGAAATGAAAACATATGTCCACACAAAAACCTGAACATGAATGTTGACAGCATTATTCATAATAGTCAGAAAACAAATAACCCAAATGGCCATCAAATAATGAATGGATTTTTAAAGTGTGGTATATTCATACAATGCAATATTATTCAGCAATAAAAAGAAATGAAGCACTGGTAAAATCTGTATCACAAACCCTGAAAATACTAAGCTAAGTGAAAGAAGCCAGTCACAAAGGACCAGATTATTATAGGATTCCATTTACACAGTATGTCCAGAGTCAACTAAACTATAGAGACAGTAAGTAGATCATTGGTTGCCTAGGGCTGAGCAGACGTGGCACTTGGAGTGAGAACTAAGAGATGCAGAGAACTATACATTTTCAATGGGTATATTGTATGGTGTGTGAACTACATATCAATAAAACTATTTAAGACAAAAAAAACAAAAAAAATTTAGGACAATTTTTTTTATTTTTCTAGGCTAAAATGTTTTATTACCAATGGATCCTCACTAGAAGAAATTCTACACTTGATCTTAGCTGAAAGGCCAAGAAGTTTTAAGAAATTCTAAAGGAGGGCGCCTGGGTGGCTCAGTGGGTTAAAACTCTGCCTTCGGCTCAGGTCATGATCTCAGGGTCCTGGAATCGAGTCCCGCATCATGCTCTCTGCTCAGCGGAGCCTGCTTCCCTTCCTCTCTCTCTGCCTGCCTCTCTGCCTACTAGTGATCTCTCTCTCTCTCTCTCTCTCTCTCTCTGTCAAATAAATAAATAAATAAATAAAATCTTAAAAAAAAATTCTAAAGGATGTACTTCAGGAATAAAGACAATGATTCTTAAAAGAAGTTCTGCACCTCAAGATAAAAAAGTGACTAAGAAAGTGGTAAACATTAGGTAAATATAAAATATGTGAAAGAACATCTAATTCGAGGATTTAAAAATATAAAGCTAAAATACTGAAATGAAAATCAGGAATGAAGATAACTGGAGTTTATTTCTAAGATCTTCCTATTGCTCAGCAAGGCAAAGATACTGATTAACTTTTGTGAAGTTAATATGCAAGTTAAAATTTCAAAAGGAAGCAGTAAAAAAATTAAAAACAGAGTGCACATATTCCAAACCAGTATGGAGAAAAGAGATTTGAGAGAAAAAGAAATACAAATCTAAAAGAATGCAGGAAGTAAACAAAAAGAGAAAAATGAAATATGTAGAGAAAGGTCTTTAACAAAATGATAGATTACACATGCATGTCTGAATCCCCTTTCAAATTCCCTCTAAACTCTGCAAAAGAGACACCTGGGTGGCTCAGTTGATTGGGCATTTGCCTTCAGCTTAGGCTGTGAACTGAGGGTCCTAGGATAGAGCCCCACATCAGGCTCCATGCTCAGCAAGGAGCCTGTTTCTCCCTCTGCCTGCCACCCCCCATGCTTGTGGTTTCTCTCTGACAAGTAAATAAAATCTTTTCTAAAAAATGTCCCCCCCCACCCCGGGGCGCCTGGGTGGCTCAGTGGGTTAAAGCCTCTGCCTTAGCTCAGGTCATGATCCCAGGGTCCTGGGATTGAGCCCTGAGTCGGGCTTTCTGCTCAGCAGGGAGCCTGCTTACCTTCCTCTCTCTCTGCCTGCCTCTCTGCCTACTTGTGATCTCTGTCTGTCAAATAAACAAATAAATAAATAAAATCTTAAAAAAAAAAGTCCCCCCAAGATCCTTACCTCCTGATATTAAAACTCTTGTGTAATTCCCCTGACAGTGACACATGGTTGGCTTATACAACCAACAGAATATGGTGGAAGTGTACTATATTTAAAGTGTACTATATTTAAAGCTAGGTCATAAAAAGGCATTACAAATTTTTGCCTTGATCCCTAGGATTGCTTATTCTGGGAGAAGTCAACTACCATACTATGTAGACATTTAAGTGGTCCTATGGAGATTTCTAGGTAAAAAGGAAATGAAGCCTCCCACTAAAGCCAGCACCAATTTGCTAACCATGAGTGAGCCACCTTGGAAGTAGATCTTCCAATTCCAGTCAAGACTAAAGATGAATGCAGCCTGATATCTAACTGATTTCAAGAGGTACCTTAAGCCACAACTGCTCAGCCAAGCTACTCCCAAATTTCTCAACCATAGAAACTGCAGAAGATACTAAGTTATTATTATTTTAAGCCCCAGAACTTCAGGATAATCTATTGCATAGCAACAGGACACTAACAGAGAAACCATGGTATAATCTTGGCTAAGTACTAGGGTAATATAAGATCTCTGCTCTAAATTCCATGAAAAAAAACTTACACTGAAGTACTAGCCTAACATGCTTAGAACCTATCCTTAAGTTTTTACAATTCAAATAGAACAGTATGTACTTATTTTACATTTGGTAATGATTTATTTCTTAAAAGGCAAAATAAAGGGTAGGATGAATTATGTGACAGTGACCATTTAATTTTTCATACAAACTGGAAAGGTTTTGATTGTGAACAGGGACAAGATGAGATGCTGTGTCAACAGGAATAAACCAGACCTATACTAGGCAAACCATGACATAAAGCCACCCTAATTATGCATTATAGGTATGGAAATTTAAACTGCTAAAATAAGGTGGTATAAAAGAAAAAGTATTAAATTCAGGAGACTGCAATAAATTACAAGCATCATCATAATAAAAAATTATTAGTTTGGGCACCTGGGTGGCTCAGTCAGTTAAGCATCCTACTTTTGATTTTGGCTCAGGTCATGACCTCGGGGTTGTGAGTCCTATATCAGGATCTGTGCTGGGCATGGAGCCTGCTTAAGATTCTCTCTCTCCCTTTCCCTCTACCCTTAAAAAAAAAAAAAAAATTAGTTTGAGGGCACCTGAATGGCTCAGTCAGTGGAGATGCGACTCTTGACCTCAGGTTTATGAGTTCAAGATCCACCTGGGTGTAGAAATTACTTAAAACCAAAATCTTAAAAAAAAAAAAAAAAAAAAAAAGGCACCTGGGTGGTTCAGTCATTATGCGTTTGCCTTCCACTCAGGTCATGATCCCAGGGTCCTGGGATAAAGCCCCTGGGTTGAACTTCCTGCTCAGTAGGAAGCCTGCTTCTCCCTCTCCCATTCCCCCTGCTTAAGTGTTCCTTCTGTTCAGGTATCTCTCTCAAATAAATAAAAAAAAATCTTAAAAAAAAAAATAACTAGTTTGGTGAACAATCATGTGCTGGGAACCATTTTAAAGAATTTTACACGTACTAATCCATTTAGTATAATCCCCCCGTAATGAGCTGAGTAGTGGCTCCCAAAATATGTTCACATCCTATTTCCTGAAACCTACAAATGTGACCTTACTTGGAAAAAGGGTCTTCTACACATCTAATTAGGAATTTCTAGATGGTGGCATCCCAGATTATCCAGCTGGACCTTAACAGATAGTAACAACTGTCCTGTTAAGAAACACACAGAAAGTAGAAGAAAAAAAGGCCATGTGAAGACAGGCAGAGATTAAAATTATGTAGCCACAAGCCAAGAGACACCTAGAACCACCGGGTGGTAGCAAAAGGAAGGAAGGATTCTCCCCAAAGCTTTTAAAGCAAATGCAGCTATCCTGACATCTTGCCTTCAGACTTCTAGCCTCCAGAACTGTGAGAAATTCTCTATTTTAGGTCATCAAGTTTGAGGTAATTTGTTATAGCAGTCACTGGAAATTAATACACTCCCTATGACATAGATACTACTATCAACATTTTGCCAATGATGAAACAAGCACAGAAATGTTAAGTAATCAAATAAACCAGAAGATCTGGGGATAAGAATAAAAAGTAATAAGATGTAATTAAAAAAAACTTGTTTGGAAATAGTATTTGGAGGCTGGTCATATGGACTGAGTTTGCTGTCAAAATTTAGCTGAGCTTAATAAATGAAGAAGAAATGAAAGAATCAGTATTTTGCAACCTGAACAGATGATGGCATTTTAATATATATCCACAAACTATCTGATATTCCTCCCTTCAAAAGATGGAACCTAATACCCTGTCTCTTGAATGCAGGCCAGATTTAGTTACTCTCTTATAATGAACAGAATGTGGCAGAAAGGACAGTATGTGACTTCCACGGTGAGGGCATAAAAAGCAATGCCACAACAATGTATAAAGATACAATTCTGTAACATAGATAACTAAAATGGGTACTGACAGAGCTGTAAAGGAACAGCTTTTGTATATTATTGAAATTAAGTGGTTATCAACCCTACAGGAAATACTGAAAATGGTCCTCTAAAATAGGAAGCTTAAAAGTAACATACACCAGAAAGGAACAGAGACAATATATAGTAACAGTCACCTTACAGGCAATACAATAGCACTAAAATCCTATCTTTCAATAGTTACCCTGACTGTAAATGGGTTAAATACCCCAATCAAAAGACACAAGGTGGGGCGCCTGGGTGGCTCAGCGGGTTAAGCCGCTGCCTTCGGCTCAGGTCATGATCTCAGGGTCCTGGGATCGAGCCCCGCATCAGGCTCTCTGCTCAGAAGCCTGCTTCTTCCTCTCTCTCTGCCTGCCTCTCTGCCTACTTGTGATCTCTCTGTCAAATGAATAAATAAAATCTTAAAAAAAAAAAAAAAAAAGACACAAGGTACCAAAATGGATAAAAAAGTAAGACCTATAGATATGCTGTCTGCAAGAGACTCAAAGACACCTCCAGATTTAAAGTGAGGGGGTGGAAAACCACTTACCATGCTAATGGACATCAAAAGAAGTCTGGGGTGGCAATCCTTGTATAAGACAAATTAGATTTTAAACCAAAAACTATAATAAGAGATGAGGAAGGACACTATCATACTTAAAGAGTCTGTCCAACAAGAAGATCTAATAATTTTAAATATCTATACCCCTAACATGGTAGCAGCCAATTATATAAACCAGTTAATATCAAAGAAATATATTGACAGTAATACAATAATAGTAGGGGAGTTTAACATCCCCCTCACTGAAATGGACAGATGATCTAAGCAAAAGATCAACAGGGAAATAAAGGCTTTAAATGACACACTGGACCAGATGGACATCACAGATATATTCGGAACACTCCATCCCAAAGCCACAGAATACACATTCTTCTCTAGTGTACATGGAACATTCTCCAGAACAGATCACATCCTGGGTCATAAATAAGGTCTCAACCGGTACCAAAACATTAGGATCATTCCCTACATATTTTCAGACTGCAATGCTTTGAAACTAGAACTCAATCACAAGAGAAAAGTTGGAAAGAACTCAAATACAGGGAGGCTAAAGAGCATCCTACTAAAGGATGAATGGATCAACCAGGAAATTAAAGAATTTTTTAAAAATTCATGGAAACAAATGAAAATAAAAACACAACTGTTCAAAATCTTTGGGACACATCAAAGGCAGTCCTGACAGCAAAGTATATAGCAATACAAGCCTTTCTCAAGAAACAAGAAAGGGGACGCCTGGGTGGCTCGGTCGGTTAAGGAGCTGCCTTCGGCTCAGGTCATGATCCCAGCGTTCTGAGATCAAGTCCCACATCAGGCTCCTTGCTTGGCAGGGAGCCTGCTTCTCCTTCTGCCTCCTACTCTGCCTGCCTGTGCTTTCTCTCTCTGAAAAAAAGAAAGAAAGAAAGAAAGAAAGAAAGAAAGAAAGAAAGAAAGAAAGAAAGAAAGAAAGAAAGAAAGAAGGAAGGAAGGAAGGAAGGAAGGAAGGAAGGAAGGAAGGAAGGAAGGAAGGAAAGAAAGAAAGAAAGAAAGAAAGAAAAAGAAACACAACCTAACCCTATACCTAAAGGAGTTGGAGAAAGAACAGCAAAGAAAGCCTAACCTCAGCAGGAGAAGAGAAATCATAAAGATCAGAGCAGAAATCAAAGAAAAAGAAACCAAAAGAACAATAGAACAGATCAACGAAACTAGGAGCTGGTTCTTTGAAAGAATTAGTAAGATTGATAAACCCCTGGCCAGACTTGTCAAAAACAAAATAGAAAAGACCCAAGTTAATAAAATCATGAATGAAAGAGGAGAGATCACAACCAACACCAAAGAAATACAAACAATTATAAGAACATAGTATGAACAACTATATTCCAGCAAATTTGACAATCTGGAAGAAATGGATGCATTCCTAGAGATGTATAAATGACCAAAACTGAACCAGGAAGAAATAGAAAATCTGAACAGACCCATAACCAGTAAGGAAATTGAAGCAGTTATCAAAAATTTCCCAACAAGGGGAGCCTGGGTGGCTCAGAGGGTTAAGCCTTTGCCTTCAGCTCAGGTCATGATCTCAGGGTCCTGGGATCGAGCCCCACGTTGAGTTCTCTGCTCAGCAGGGAGCCTGCTTCCCCATTTCTATCTGCCTACCTCTCTGCCTACTTGTGATCTCTCTGTGAAGTAAATAAAAAAATCTTTAAAAAAAAAAAATTTCCCAACAAGAGCCTAGGGCCAGATGGCTTCCCAGGGGAATTCTACCAAACATTTAAAGAAGAATTAGTACTTATTCTCCTGAAATGGTTCCAAAAAATAGAAATGGAAGGAAAACTTCCAAACTCATTTTATGAGGCCAGCATTACCTTGATCCCCAAAACAGACAAAGACCCCATCAAAAAGGAAAATTACAGACCAATATCCTTGATGAACACAGATGCAAAAATTCTTACCAAAATACTAGCCAATAGGATCCAACAGTACATTAAAAGGATTATTCACCATGACCAACTGGGATTTATTCCTGGGCTGCAAGGGTGGTTCAACATCTGCAAATCAATCAACGTGGTATAGTACATTAATAAAGGGAAGAACAAGAACCATATGATACTCTCAACAGATGCAGAAAAAACATCCCTTCTTGATTAAAACTCTTCACAGTATAGGGATAGAGGGTACATACCTCAATATCATCAAAGCCATCTATGAAAAACCCACACCAAATATCATTCCCCAAGGAGAAAAACTGAGAGCTTTCCCCCTAAGGTCAGGAACATAGCAGGGATGCCCACTATCACCACTGCTATTCAACATAGTACTAGAAGTCCTAGCTTCAGCAATCAGACAACAAAAATAAATAAAGGCATCCAAATCAGCAAAGAAGTCAAACTCTCACTTTTTGCAGATGGTATGGTACTTTTTGTGGAAAACCCAAAAGACTCTACCCCCAAAACTGCTAGAACTCATAAAAGAATTCAGTAAAATGGCAGGATATAAAATCAATGCACAGAAATCGGTTGCCTTTCTATACACCAACAGCAAGACAGAAGAAAGAGAAATTAAGGAGTTGATCCCACTTACAATCACACCCAAAACCATAAGATACCTAGGAATAAATCTAACCAAAGAGGCAAAGTACCTGTACTCAGAAAACTATAAAATACTCATGGAAGAAACTGAGGAAGACACCAAAAAAATGGGAAAAAGTTTCATGCTCATAGACTGGAAGAACAAATATTGTGAAATGTCTTTGCTACCTAGAGCAATCTACACATTCAATGCAATCCCTATCAAAATACCATCAACATTTTTCAAATAAATCCAAATAATCCTAGAACTTGTATGGAACCAGAAAAGACCCCAAAAGGCCAGAGGAATGTTGAAAAAGAAAACCAAAGCTAGTGGCATCACAATTCTGGACTTTAAGCTCTATTACAAAGCTGTAATCACCAAGCAGTATGGTACTGGCACAAAAAAGACACATAGATCAATGGAACAGAAGAGAGAGCCCAGAAATGGACTCTCAACTCTATGGTCAACTAATCTTCAACAAAGCAGGAAAGAATGTCCAATGGAAAAAAGATAGTCTCTCTAACAAATGGTGTTAGGAAAACTGGACAGCCACATGCAGAAGAAACTGACCATTTCCTTACACCACACACAAAAACAGACTCAAAATGGATGAAAGACCTAATGGTGAGACAAGAATCCATCAAAATCCTTGAGAACACAGGCAGCAACCTCTTCGACCTCAGCCACAGCAAATTCTTCCCAGGAATATCGCCAAAGGCAAGAGAAACAAGAGCAAAAATGAACTATTGGGACTTCATCAAGATCAAAAGCTTTTGCACAGCAAAGGAAAGAGTCAACAAAACCAAGACAACCAACAAAATGGGGGAAGGTATTTGCAAATGACATATCAGATAAAGGGCTAGTATCCACAATCTATAAAGAACTTATCAAACTCAACACCCAAAGAACAAATAATCTAATCAAGAAATGGGCAGAAAACACAGACAATTCTGCAAAGACATCCAAATGGCCAACAGACACATGAAAAAGTGCTCAACATCACTCGGCATCAGGGAAATACAAATCAAACCACAGTGAGATACCACCTCACACCAGTCAGAATGGCTGGAAACAACAGGTGTTGGCGAGGATGTGGAGAAAGGGGAACCCTCCTACACTGTTGGTGGGAATGCAAGCTGGTGCAGCCACTCTGGAAAACAGTATGGAGGTTTCTCAAAAGTTGAAAGTAAAGCTACCCTATGATCCAGCAATTGCATCACGGGGTATTTACCAAAAGGATACAAATGTGGTGATCTGAAGGGGCACGCACACCCCAAATGTTTATAACAGCGTTGTCCACAATTGCCAAACTATGGAAAGAGCTTCAATGTCCATCAACAGATGAATGGATAAAGAAAATGTGATACACACACGTGCGCACCTACATACACACATAATGGAATATTACGCAGACATAAAAAAAAAAAAAAAAAACAAAACCCTGCCATTTTCAACAATGTGGATGGAACTAAAGGGTATTATGCTAAGTGAAATAAGTCAGAGAAAGATAATACCAGGCCGCCTGGGTGGCTCAGTGGGTTAAGCCGCTGCCTTCGGCTCAGGTCATGATCTCAGGGTCCTGGGATCGAGTCCCACATCGGGCTCTCTGCTCAGCAGGGAGCCTGCTTCCCTCTCTCTCTCTGCCTGCCTCTCTGTCTACTTGTGATCTCTGTCTGTCAAATAAATAAATAAAATCTTAAAAAAAAAAAAAGATAATACCATATGATCTCATTGGGAATCTGAGAAACAAGACAGAGGTTCATAGGGGAAGGGAAGGAAAAATGAATCTAAACAAAACCAGAGAAGCAGACAAACCATAAGAGACTTAATCTGAGGAAACAAACTGAGGGTTGCTGGACTGGAGGGGGATAGGAGGGATGGAGTCACTGAGTGATGGGCACTAGGGAGGGTATGTGCTATGGTGACTGCTGTGAATTCTTTTTTTTTTTTTTTAAGATTTTATTTATTTATTTGTCAGAGAGAGAGAGGGAGAGAGAGCGAGCACAGGCAGACAGAATGGCAGGCAGAGGCAGAGGGAGAAGCAGGCTCCCTGATGAGCAAGGAGCCCGATGTGGGACTCGATCCCAGGACGCTGGGATCATGACCTGAGCCGAAGGCAGCTGCTTAACCAACTGAGCCACCCAGGCGTCCCGACTGCTGTGAATTCTGTTAAGACTGATGTATCACAGGGGCACCTGGTGGCTCAGGGGGTTGAGCCTCAGCCTTTGGCTCAGGTCATGATCCCAGGGTCCTGGGATCGAGTCCCGCATCGGGCTCTCTGCTTGGCAGGGGGCCTGCTTCCTCCTCTCTCTCTGTCTGCCTCTCTGCCTACTTGTGATTTCTGTCTGTCAAATAAATAAATAATCTTTAAAAAGAAAAATAGACTGATGTGTCACAACTGTACCCTTGAAACAAATAATATATTATATGTTAATAATAAGAAAAATTAAGCAGTTATAAATTCAAATTAGAGTATTATAACTTTAGGACTTTAAATGTAATCCCCATGGTAACCACAAAAGAAAACAGTTACAGAATATACACCAAAGGAAATAAGAAGACATTGAAAATGTTTCACTATCAATTAAACACAATGACAGTAATGAAGGAAATGAATGACAAAAAAGCTCTAACACATATGGAAAACAAAGAGTAAAATGAGGAAGTCCCTCTTTACCAGTAACTAGTTTACATGAAAATGGGCTGAACTCTCCAATCAAAAGACAGAAATTGGCAGAATAGATTAAAAACATCATCTGATCATATGCTGTCTATAGGAGACTCATTCTAGATCCAAAGACACAAATAGGCTAAAAGTAAAAGGATGGAAAAAGATATTCCAAGTAAACTATCAATAGTAACCAAAAGACCGCTGAGATAAGTCTACTAAAGTCACACAAAACAGACTTTTTAAAAAATATTTTATTTATTTATTTGATAGAGAGAGAGAGAAAGAAAAGAGTATGAGCTGGGGGAGGAGCAGAGGAAGAGAGAGAAGCATACTCCCCAAGGAGCAAGAAGCCCTATGCGGTACCCAATTCCAGGACTCCGGGATCATGACCTGAGCCACAGGCTGACATTTAACTGAATGAGCCATCCAGGCACCTCCAAAACGACTTTAAATCAAAAAAAGTTGTGAGAGCCAGGCTGGCTCAGTCAGGGGAGCTTGAGACACTTGATCTCAGGGTCGTAAATTTGAGCCCCGCATTAGGTATAGAGATTAAATTAAAAAATACATAAACAGAACTTTAAAAAAAAGTTTATGAGACAAAAGATGTTACAATATTAATAAAAGGCCCAAAACAGCAGGAATACACAGTAATTTATAAACATTTACACAATTATAAAAATTTAGTAATAACAGACCATCAAAATAAATGAAGCAAAAACTAACAGGTTTGAAGGTAGAAATAAACATTTCTCAGCATATTCAAAGGATTATATATGAAGTGGGTTTATTCGTGGCATTCAAGGATGGTTCAACATACAAAAATTAATCAATGTAATATACCATATTAAAAGAATGAACGGAAAAAATCACAATCATCTCAATTGATAGATAAAAAGCACCTGACAAAATTTAACACCTTTTTATGATAAAAACATTCAACAAAGTAGGAACAGAAGGGAACCACCTCAGTTCATTAATAAAAGGCCATATATGAAAAACGCACACTGACATCATATTCAATGGTGAAAGAATGAAAGCTTCTTGAAGACCAGGAAAAAGGCAAGGATGCCCACTCTTCCCACTTCCATTCAATACAATCCTGGAAACCCGAACCAAAGCAATTAGGCAAGAAAAAGAAATCAAAAGCACCCAAATAGGAAAGAAGAGTAAAATTCTGTTTGAAGATATCTTATATATAGAATACCCTAGAGATTCCACACACAGAAAAATTGTTAGAACTAGTAAATTCTGCAAACTAGCAAGATACAGAAATCAACACATAAAAACCTGCTGTATTTCTGTTCATTAACAATCAACAATCCAAACAGGAAATTAAGAAGACAAATCTAATTATAAAATCAGTAGGTTAAGCATCTGCCTTCCATTCAGGTCATGATCCCAGGGTCGTGGAATTAAGCCCCAGTCAGCCCCACTCTGCTCAGTGGAGCCTGCTTCTTCCTCTCCCTGCCCTACCCCTACTCCTCTTTTTTCTCTCTCTCCCAAATGTATAAAACCTTAAAAAACAAAACAAAAACAAACAGTAAGACACAAATTAACCAGTGAGGTAAAAGACTTGTAACACTGAAAACTGTAAAACACTGCTGAAAGAAATTAAAAGACACAAATAAATGGAAAGACATCTTGTGCTTATGGATTAGAAGTCTTCATATTAAGATATTAATACTACCCAAAGCAGTCCACAGATTCAATGTAACTCCTATCAAAAAACCAAGCATGTAAAAACAAACAAACAAACAAACAAAAAACAATGACGTTCCTTGCAGAAACAGAAAATCCATCCTAAAATTCATATACAATCTCCAAAGACCTTGAATAGCCAAAATAACCTTGAAAAAGGACAACAAAGTTAGAGGATTTAGATTTCCTGATTTCAAAATTTAGTACAAAGCTGCAATAATCAAAACATTGTTGTGCTGGCATAAAGACATATAAACTTATTCCACTGGACTAGAATAAAGAGCCCAAAAATAAACTCTTACAGATAAAGTAAAATGATTCCTGCCAAGGGTGCCAAGACCATTCATTGGGGAAAGGACAGTCTTTTCAACAAATGGTGCTGGGAAAACCAAATCTCCACTTGCAAAAGAATAAAGTTGGACCCTTACCTAACACCATTTACAAAAATTAAAAATGGATCAAAGACCTAAATGTTAAGACCTAAAAATATAAAACTCTTAGAGGAAAATAGGACAAATGTTTCACAACATGGATTTGGCAATGAGTCCAATGACACCAAAGGTATAGGCAACAAAAGAAAAAAATAGATAAATTGGACTTCACAAAAATTTCAAACTTTTGTGCAAAAGAAACTATCAACAGAATGAAAAGGCAACCTACAAAATAGGAGAAAATATCTGAAATCATTCATCTAAAGGATTAATATCCAGAATATCCAGAGAACTAAAACTCAACAACAAAAACATAATTCAAAAATGGACAAAGTGTTTGAACAGACGTTTCTCCAAAGAATGGCCAGTAAGCACACTAAAAGACACTTAACACCATTAATCATTAGGGAAATCCAAATCAAAACCACAATGAAATACCAACTCACACCCATCAGGAGGGCTACTATCAAAAAACCAAGATATTAACAAATGTTGCCAAAGATGTGGAGAAATTATAACCCTTGTGTACCAATCCTGGGAATGTAAAAGGATATAGCTCCTGTGGGGAACAGTATGGTTGCTCCTCAAAAACGTAAAAAATAGAATTACCATAAGATCCAATAATCCCACTTCCTGCTATATACTCAAAAGAATTCAAAGTAGGTTCTAGAAGAGGTGTTTACACACACAAGTTCACAGCAGCATTATTCACAATAGCTAAAATATGGAAGTAACCCAAGTGTCCATCAATGAATGGATCAATGGATAAACAAAATGTGATCTATACATACAATGGAATAATATTAGGAAGGAAATTCTGACACATGCTAGAAGATGGATGGACTTTGAGGACATTATGCTAAGTGAAGTAAACCAGCCAGAAAAAGATGACTCCACTTATATGAGATACCCAGAGCAATCAAAATCAGAGACCAAAAATACAGCAATAGTTACCAAGGGCTCAGGGGAGAAGGGGATGTGGATTGTTGTTCAATGGCATAGAGTTTCAATTCTGCAAGACAAAACGTTCTAGAGATGGATGGTGGTGATGACTGCACAATGATATGAATGTACTGAGTACCAATGAACCACAGACTTAAAAATGGTTATGATGGGGATGCATAGGTGGCTCAGTTGGTTAAGCTTGGTTTCAGCTCAAGTCATGATCTCCAGGTCCGGAAATCAAGCCCTGCAACTTACTTTCCTATGGTTCAGCAAAATCAAAAGTATCTACCTAGAGAGAGAAAGTAAATGTCACAAGATGTTATTAACTGGTCAATCTAGGCCAAGTGCTTACAAGTATTCACTATACTATTCTTCTGACTTTTCTGTAGCTTGGATTTTTTTCAAAGTAACGTTTTTTTGTTTTGTTTTGTTTTGTCTTTATAAATGTCTTTTTTTTTTTAAGATTTTATTTATTTATTTGACAGAGAGAGATCACAAGTAGACAGAGAGGCAGGCAGAGAGAGAGAGAGAGAGAGAGAGAGGGAAGCAGGCTCCCTGCCGAGCAGAGAGCCCGACTCGGGACTCGATCCCAGGACCCTGAGATCATGACCTGAGCCGAAGGCAGCGGCCTAACCCACTGAGCCACCCAGGCGCCCCTGTTTTGTTTTTAAAGAATATAGGGGCGCCTGGGTGGCTCAGTGGGTTAAAGCCTCTGCCTTCGGCTCAGGTCATGATCTCAGGGTCCTGGGATAGAGCCCTGCATCAGGCTCTCTGCTCAGCAGGGAGCCTGCTTCCCCTTCTCTCTTTCCCTACCTCTCTGCCTACTTGTAATCTCTCTCTGTCAAACGAATAAATAAAATCTTTAAAAAAAAAGAAGAAGAAGAATATAAAGAGTACCCCATCACAATGAGATACCTGACACTCCTATCAGAATGGCTACAATAAGAAAATACTGACAATAACAAGTGTCTGACAAGGATGCAAACACCCTTATATATTTGTGGTTGGAATACAAAATAGTAAAGTGAATATAGAAAATCTTTTCCCTACTTCTTATAAATTTCAACACATTTACCATACAACCCAACAATCCCATTTCTAGGTATTCACCTTAGAGCAGAGTTCTTAACTGGAGGTTATTCTGCACTATGCAACCTTTTTTTTTTTTTTTTTAAACAACTGGCACAAGGTGCAGGTGGCTACTGTTATCTAATGGGTAGAAGAAGCAAGGGATGCTGCTAAACATCCTACTGAGCTCTCCACAACAAAGAATTAATTTTCCAGCCCAACATGTCATAGTACCAAGATTAAGAAACCCTGCCTAAAGAAATAAAAGCAACATTCACCTAAAAGCTATACGCAAATGTTAATAGTACCTCTGCTCATAATTACCAAAAATGTCAAACAACCCAAAATCCCTCAACAGATAAACTGATAAACTGTGGTGCAACAAAAAGAAACAAACTACTGATACATGAAACAACCTGGATGTATCTGGAACACATCATGCTCAGTGAAACCCAGTCTCAAAAAGTTACATAAGTTTAAAAAAAAAGTTACATACGTATTATTCCGCTTACGGTGACAATCTCCAAAAGACAAAACAACAGAGATAGGTAACGAATCCATGGCTGTTAAGAGTAGAGGGTGGGGGGATGCCTAGGTGGCTCAACGGGTTAAGCCGCTGCCTTCGGCTCAGGTCATGATCTCAGGGTCCTGGGATCGAGTCCCGCATCGGGCTCTCTGCTGCCTGCTTCCCTCCCTCTCTCTCTGCCTGCCTCTGTCTACTGTGATCTCTCTCTGTCAAATAAATAAATAAAATCTTTAAAAAAAAAAAAAAGAGTAGAGGGTGGGTAGGACTATAAAGTGCAGTACAAGGGAGGTTTCTAGTATGATGGAACAATTCTATATCCTCATTATGGTGTTACAAAAATCTGTACATGTGTTAAAAATTCATACAACTGTACACCAAAAGAAAAAGCCAATTTTACTCTGTGATTTTTTTAAAGTAGCATTAAAAACATTTAAAAAACCACATTTTAGGGGCGCCTGGGTGGCTCAGTGGGTTAAAGCCTCTGCTTTCGGCTCAGGTCAGGATCCCAGAGTCCTGGGATCGAGCCCCGCATCGGGCTCTCTGCTCGGCGGGGAGCCTGCTTCCTCCTCTCTCTCTCTGTGCCTGCCTCTCTGCCTACTTGTGATCTCTGTCTGTCAAATAAATAAATAAAATCTTAAAAAAAAAAAACAAAACAACCACATTTTAAAAAAAGAGGATTTATTTTAGAGAGTGTGGGGGGGAGGGGCAGAGGAAAGAGAATCTCCAGCAGACACCTCACTGAGCATGGCGCATGAGGAGGGGCTTGATCCCACTACCCTGAGATCATGACCTGAGCCATAACTGAGTTAGATGCTTAAACAACTGAAACACCCAGGTACCTCCCAAAAACACACTGTTTTAAAAAGGCTACATCCCCTATGTGCTATGCTGAATAGTGTCTCCCCAAAATTCATGTCCACCTGAAATCTCAGAATGTGACCTTATTTGGTCTTACAGGATCTTTGTAGATGTAATCATTATGATAAGATCATACTGGATTAGGGTGGGCCCTAGTTCAATGACTTGTGTCCTTATAAGAAAATTTGGACATATAGGCATGCACAGAGTAAAGCTGATATGAAAACACATAGGGAGAATGCCACACAAAGACAGAGGCAGAAAGAAACAAGGATGGCCAACAACCACCAGAAGCTATGAAAAAGGCATTGCACAGATTCTCCTTCTGAGAAGTTCAACCCTACTAACACCTTGTTTTGGTCTTTTAGACTCCAATACTGTGACAGAATAAGGTTCAGCTGTTTTAAACTAACCAGTATGTGGCAACTTGTTACAGCATTCTAGGAAAAATGATATATCCTATGACTCTATTTATATGACATACTGAAAAAGGCAAAACTATTGGGACAGAAAACACATCAGTACTTCCTAGGGGATAGAGCTGGGGAGAAATGTATGATCACAAAGGAACAAAACTGTCAAAATTCAAAGACCTGTACACTAGAAAAGGATGAATTTTACTATGTCCAAGTTACATCTTAATAAACTTAACTACAGGGGCACCTGAGTGGCTCGGTCAATTAAGCGTCTGCCTTCGGGTCAGGTCACATACCAGGGTCCTGGGATCCAGCCCTGTGTCAGGCTCCTTGCTCAGTGGGGAGCATGCCTCTCCCTCTCCCTCTGCCTGCCTGTGCTCTCTCTCCCTCTGTGTCAAATAATAAATAAAATCTTTTAAAAACAAAAATTTAAAAAAACCTTAAAAAAAAATTCCCAATGTGATGACCCCTCCCCAAAAAAATTCCTAATCTAGTTTGTACAATAAAAAAAAAAAAAAAAAAATTTGACTCTAGCTCTCCTGTGCATCTTGGGGAAGTCTCTCCAGGACCCATCTATCCTTTCTAGTACCACCCTTCTATCTCCGTATCTCACTGCTGCATTAGCTTGTCTTTTCTAACGTCCCTTTCATTTTATAATCTATCCTTTAGCCTCCTCTTCCTCTTCCTAACACTCAATTTTTAAAGCAATTTCAAAACTTTGCTTCCATCTACAGTTTTAAAATTCATTAAGATATAGAGACATGGGGCACCTGGGTGGCTCAGCTGGTTGATCATCCAACTCTCGATTTCGGCTCAAGTCATGATCTCAGGGTCCTGGGATCAAGCCCCATGTGGGTTCCATGCTCAGTGCAGAGGCTGCTTGAGGATTCTCTTTCCCTCTCCCTCCTCCCACTCACGTGCTCTCACTTACTCACTCTAAAAATACATTAAAAAAAAAAAAAAAGATATAGAGACGAGATGGATGCCTCTGTTTGAATTTCCTATAAAAAATAACAGGGAAGGGGCACCTGCGTGGATCAGTTGTTAAGTGGCTGCCTTCGGCTCAGGTCATGATCCCAAGGTTCTGGTACTGAGCAGGCTCAGTGCTGGCACTTAGCAGGAAGCCTGCTTCTCCCTCTCTAACTCCCCTTGCTTATGTTCCCTCTCTCGCGGTCTATCAAATAATAAATAAAAATCTTTAAAAATAATAATAATAATAATAACAGGGATGCCTGGGTGGCTCAGCTGGTTAAGCATCTGCCTTTGGCTTAGGTCATGATCCCAGGACCCTGAGGTCGAGTTCCACATCCAGTTCCCTGCTCAGTGGAGAGCCTGCTTCTTCCTCTCCTTCTGCCTACCACCCCCATGCTTGTGCTCTATTACTCTCTATGACAAATAAATAAAAACTTTTTAAAAAAATAAAAAATAAAATAAAATAAAAAAATATATAAATAAAATAAAATAAGATAACAAACTTAATTTTTACATCATTAAAAAAAAAATTTTTCACCATCAAGTACAATGGAGCCTCTATCTTTGCCTGGTAAACCACTGTGACTTGAACCACTGAAGATATCAGTTTGAATCTAAGATATAGCACAATATTAATATAATCTATTACCTATTAGTCTATCAGTTACAAAGAAACTTAAAATAGGGTCAATTCTTAAAACTTTTATATTGTTTATTTTGAGTAATGTTTACTATCACACTAGAAAAATGTGACAGAATGTCTAATGTAGAAAGGATGTGCTAAAACACTGCCATAGGTAAAAACTAACCTTAACATCTTCCTGAAAGGCAACAGAAATAAAAATGTGGAAAAAAAAAAGACACATTTCACATGATTATTTTAGTTATATCTTGTCCCACAAGCAACAAACAGCAAACTACATTTCTAGCCTTATTTTAAAACATTATCTTATTCATAGAAAAATTGTTAGTCAGGACATTATGAAATTTGCTTGGTTTACTTTCAGAAATAACAGCCAACATAATCTGTTTTTTTCTGTAGGCCACCATCTATTTTGACCTAGAAAACTTTTCAATAAATTAATATGGGTCTATAATTCTTAAAAGAAGCCATCAAAAAGACATTTCAGAAAACACACTATGGGGGCGCCTGAGTGGCTCTCAGTGGGTTGAGGCCTCTGCCTTCAGCTCAGGTCATGATCCCAGGGTCCTGGGATCAAGCCCCGCATCGGGCTCTCTGCTCAGTGGGGAGCCTACCTCACCCACTCTCTGCTTGCCTCTCTGCCTACTTGTGATCTCTGTCAAATAAATAAATAAAATCTTTAAAAAAAGAAAAAAGAAAACACACTATGGGCAACTGGGTGGATCAGTCAGTTAAGTGTCTGACTCTTGCTTTCAGCTCAGGTCTGATCTCAGGGTTGTGAGACTGAGTCCCCCACTGAGCCCTGCATACTCAGGCTCTGCACTAGGCATGGAACCTGCGTTAAGATTCTCTTTCTCCCTCTGCCCTCCCCCCCACACCTCACTCTCTCTCAAAAAAAAACCAAAAACAAACCCCAAAAAACCACACTAAACTGGTAAGGAGAAAAACTGCTTGTCAAAGCACAAGTACATTGCTCAAAGAGCTAAAGTACACAGTGGTATTCAGAGAACTAAAACCTAACGAAGTCAAACTCTCAAACAGCCTTACTATACAATACAGAAGTGGGACACCTGGGTGGCTCAGTCGGTAGAGTGTCTGACTCTAGATTTCAGCTCAGGTCATGATCTGAGGGTTTTGAGATCTAGCTGAGTTGGGCTCCACACTCAGTGGGGAGTCTGCTTGAGATTCTCTCCCTCTCCTCCTGCCCCCCCTCAAATAAATACATCTTTAAAAAAAAAATAAAATAAAATACAGAAGCATACATCGTAACTGTCAATACTGAGCAGTCTCCTTCGAACAAGGCCACTCAACCATGTTCTTAAACCACCACTCAAGCAAAATGGCTATGTCTAAAAGGATCGGTTTTTTAAAGTCTGTTATTTATTCACCAGCCACTACTGTGAAGAACAGAGCCTCAATCCAGATGGAAGTAGAACCATGAAGGTGATAATGGTTCTTATGTATGCCACCAGGAGCCACACTACCCAGCCAGGTTGAAAACTAGATCCTGCTCTCTCAGTCATAGTAGCAGAGACTTACCAGAAGGAACCACCTTTAGATCCCATTTTCTACTAATGATGGCAAGAGAACTTAACTTGTAGGAGTTGGAGGTATTATCAGAGCGGATAAGAGTTCTTTGGGTTGGGGTAGAAGATAAATACTCATTTCCATAACATTCTCAATAAAATGAGAGAAAATGGAACTCAAACCCACTGATGATGGGGAAAAACTGCTTTCTTATTGACTAGAGAAAGTTACCTTAACAGAAAGGTAGGGCATAGACCATTCTCCCTCTCAAAAGTGACACCCTGGCTCTGAACATCATGTAAATAATCTCAGATCATTGAAAGCTCCTTTCCCATTTTCCAACCAAATCTATGCGTGTGGATCTAAAGCATAAACAGACAATTATCTTATTCAAAGAGAAAAACAGAAAGTTGTAACTTTCAAGGTTCAAGAATATGGCAAGAGAATTTAAGGAAACTGGCACTAAAATCAAACTTTTAGTATTCATTTGCTGGTTTGAACTCTGTACCCACTACTTCAGATGGCAATTTTCTCCCTCTTCTCCCAAACAGCTAACAAACATTTTAATATCAACTATTACAAGCTATTTCCTGGTTTTAACTATTTACTGCTGAATTTTAAATGATATGATATGCCACAATAAATATAACTACCATTGTGCTACAATAAGTATTGCTCTCTTTTGCAAACAATGCTTGTGTGAAATTATACAATCTAATTACGTATAAAGGTGAACTCCCTGGCTCCCAAGAAACTAGTTTCTGACCATCTCTTAATACCTACAGATTGTCCTCAAAATACAAAATTCTGATGGCCACCATCCCCATCCTTCCAACAAACCTTTCTCAGATCATTTCTGAACATAATTTTAAGAACTCTCAAGTAAATTAAATATCAATATTAATGAATCACTGAGTAACATGTATGTATACTTTACAAATTTATATTTTTATTAAAAGGAGCCAAAAACCATTATTATTCAGACTGTATTAAAAACCCAGAAAAAAATCAAAGAGAATCATTTACAACCAGGAGCCCCAAATATTTGTGGCAGGAGAGGAGGAGAGAGACAAATTACCACTTACCCATTAGGAAACAAATAGGATTATGAAAGCACGGCCAATTCTATATTCCAATATGGGTCTATAGATTTTCACCTTAGTATTCTATTCCAAGACTACCTTCTCTACTTCGAACTTAAAAAGGCACTGAATAAAAATATTATTGCAAAGAAGTCAAAATACACAAACATCTTATTTGTTCTTATAGGTAAACAAACTGAAATCCAGAAAAGTTAAATGGGTTGCCCAGTTAGGCAAAGATTTCTTATTATGACAAAAGTACTACTCATAAAAGAAAAAACTGAGAAAAAAGCCTCAACAAAATTAGGAACTTCTACTTTTCAAAAGACATTATGAAGAAAATGAAAAAAAAAAAAGACAACCAAAAGCCTAGGAGAATATATTTGTAAAATGCATATCTAATAGAAGACTTATATCCAGAATTTACAAAGAATTCTTACAACTCAATAATAACCCAATCAAAATGGATTATCCAAGGTCAGAACAAAAGATGTGGCCAAAAGAGAGATCTCTAGCCTTGTTCAACATTAATTTCATGATTTAAAACCATGGTTCCTTAAAGGAAACAAAAAAGACAACAGGAAAACAAAGAAACAGGAGGGGAGGGAAGTGGGGGGATGGGGTAACTGGGTGATAGTAAGGACGGCATGTGATGTAATGAGCAATGAGTATTAATAAGACTGATAAATCATTGACTTCTATATCTGAAACCAAACATAGATTATATGTTAATTAGCTGAATTTAAATTTTAAAAAATATACTATGTCATTGCTATACTTGAATTTATTCAGGTTGATCCTTTTTAAAATTATTAACATATATATTGAGTCTAGGATCACTCCTAATCCCCTCTTGCCTAAAGCAAAAACAAAAAACAAACAGCACCTTCAAAATAAGAAATTCCAAATCATCACACAAGAAAAAGTTAAATAAGAAGTGAATCACTGAGAGGCACCTGATTGACTGAGTTGGTAGAGCATGAGACTTTTAATCTCAGGGTTGTGAGTTCAAGCCCCACATTGAGTATACAGATAACTGAGGGGGAAAAGAAAAGTGAATCACTGAAATGATTAAAACAGATTTTCTTCCTTCGGAATCACAAAAAGTAAAATCCTTCTTTGGATACCTCAGGTCAACTTGTATTTAAACATTAATAGTAAGCTTCTCAGAGAAGAATAAAATTTCTTTTAAGACCTTACATTTTCCTTCTCTAAAATGCAATCTAAATGACACACAGACTTCTTTCCCTAAAAACATAATCTTTCAAAAATGCCTACCCAACTGGGGGGCACCTGGGTGGCTCAGCTGTTTAACATGATCTTGGGGTTCCGGGATGTTGCCCTGCATTGGACTTCCCACTCAGAGGGAAGCCTGCTTGTGGATTCTCTCTCCCCCTCTCTCTCTGCCTCTCCCCCGTGCTTACCTGATCTCTCTCTCTCAAATAAGTCTTAAAAAAAAAAAAAAAAAAAAAGTTTACCCCACCAAGTAAATGTTTAAAAGAGAACAGGGAACTCTAAAACTTGAGAAAAATGTAATGAAGGTCTTGCCCCAACCAACATTTACCTTCCCAGAAAGCCCTACTTTTAACCTTTTATCATCAAACATTTACTGAGGGACTATCCATCGGAGAGAATGGTTCTAGCTGCTCTTCAACAATAGGAAAGGAGAAGAGCAGTAGACTAAGAAGCAGAAAAGATATGGGCAGAAGCCTACAAAATAATTAGGACACCAAATACCAAACAACCCTCATTTTAAAATGGGAAAAGACTTGAGCAGACATTTCTCAAAAAATATACTAACAGCCAAAAAGTGCATGAAAAGACACTCAGTATCACTGATCATTAGAGAAATGCAAATCAAAACTATAATGAGATACCAATTTACTCACTGGGATGATTACTTAAAAAAAAAATGCCAACACAGCAAGTAACAAATGGTATGTGTGTGGAAAACTGGAATTCTTGTGCACTGCTGGTAGGAATGTAAAATGGTATAGCTGTTGTTGAATAATACGGTGGTTCCTCAAAAAATTACACACAGAATTACCATCTGATCCAGAAATTCCATTTCTGGTAATATACGTAAAAATACTAAAAAAAAACAGTCATTTGTGCACCCACATTCATAGCATTATTATTCACAAAAGCCAAAAGGTGAAAGAAAGCTAACTGTCCACCAACAGAAGAATGAATAAACAAAATGTGGTATACACATAAAATCGAGTACGAGTCAGCCTTAAAAAGGAATGAAATCATGACACATGCTACACCAATGAACCCTGAAGACATTATGCAAAGTGAAACAAACCAACATAAATGACAAATACTGTATGATTCCACTTACATTACTTAACAGTCAAATTCTATACAGAGGAAAAAATAGCACAGTGGTTATAAGGGGTTAAGGGAAGGAAAATGGTGAGTTATTTTTCAGTGGGTGCTGAGTTTCAGTTTGGGGTGATGAAAAAATTCGAGATGTGCACAATGGTAATGGCTGCACAACAAAGTGAATACACTTTTTAAAAAGATTCTATTTATTTATTTGTCAGAGAGCACAAGCAGGGGGAGCAGCAGGCAGAGGGAGAAGCATCATGACCTGAGCCTAAAGCAGATGCTGAACTGACTGAGCCACCCAGGCATCCCAAAGTGAATGTACTTAAACTGAACACTTAAATAAATGTTTACAATAGTCAGTTTTACATCATGTGTATTTAACCACAAAGAGAAAAAAACAAAGGGGCACTGGGTGGCCCAATGGGTTAAGCCATTGCCTTCGGCTTGGGTCATGATCCCAGAGTCCTGGATCTAGCCCCACCCACATGGGGCTCCCTGCTCATCATGGGGCCTGCTTCTCCCTCTCCAGTTCCCCCTGCCTGTGCTCTTCTGCTCTCTGTCAAATAAACAAATAACATCTTTTAAAAAAAGAAACAAAAAAATAATCAGAACAGATAAGTTAATCATTTTCATTGTCCCTCAGAGATGAAAACATCAACTGATAAGAGTAAAATCAACTAACTGGACTGACTGAACATAAGAACTCCAACTCCATTCCCTCCCTAAAACACCAGCAAAATTAAATAAAGTCAAAACAGAGACAAAGGGCAAGGAGATGACAGCAGATAAATGTCAGCAACATTCTAGACAATGAAAAGCAGTAGTAACTAGGTTCTGCACATTTCAATATACATAATAGCATATTGTTTTTAATTAAGACCTGTAGTAGATATCTTTCCTCCAAAAAAATGAAGAACAGAAAAAGATAATTTGGGATTTCCTCTTAACGACTAACTTTCCACAGAAACAAATGCAGCTAATCCCTCTCTCGTGTTCCTTACCTTCCTACTTCCAAAACAGATGTATAATTAAATGAACCACCTGAAAATCCCTTTCAATATTCAGAACAAATGAATTCCAAAAACTAGGTTAGACCATGCTTTAAAAAAAAAAAAAAAAAAAAATCCCTTCTCCATTAAATGAGATTTAGATTTAGTTCAAATCTATTTGACCCTATTGCTGCATCTCTCTGACGGGCCCCAGTTTTTTGTACTTTTCAGAGGCTCAGTTCAGGACTTTCATTCATCAGTGAGGGAAATATTACTGCACCTCAACTATTCTTAATACTCAGGCTATACCTAACATACTACTCAGTTTACTCATCAAAAAGACTACTTACAATAACTACACTTGGCATTTTAGCCAAGAATAAGAAATAATTTCCCTGTATATGTCAAAATTCTCAAGAGGAACTATAAAATAAATCCTGGTGAAAATAAGATCCTAAAAATCACTTTCTCAAGTCACAGAGAATAAACACATTCCACCTTTCTACAATGTTTATCACTTTCTTTAAACATTCTAAATCATGAATTAATTATTGTGTCAAGCTTCTGCAGCAAAATTCTACATCTTTTCCATGAGAAAACTGCCAGTGTTTCCAAACTTTGGTAAATACAAAAATTACACGTATAAAGTCTAATGAAACTTATCAGAGGTTATCCAAGATCACCAAAAATCCAAAACTAGAAATGTGATAAGCAGCTGAACTACTTTACTTTAGTTCCTCTTTTTTCTATTCTCTTTGTGCAAGCTGGGAAATCATAAGACTATGTACACGATCCATAATTAAGCTGGGGTGGAGAGAGTGATAAAGCAAGATCCACAACACGAAAAAGGAGAGATAACAGTATTATTCTCACAAACCCCAGTTTTTACAAAACAACTAGGGGAAAAGCTTTCAAAATTGGCTATCTTTATCTACTGCAGGGTTCCACTGTCACAGAGTGACCCATATACATGCTTTTGTCTCTTATACAAGCTTTTGTCCCTTCCTTTCCATTCCCACTACCAACTACCTCCCAAGCCTGTTTTTCCAGCCTCCAGAAGCTACCACCCTAGTAAATACTGCAGGCCTCGGTATTACCTAATAAATCGCCACAAAATACCATTTTATTCTGTCAGCCAACAGGACTTAAGTTATCCCAAAACAAGAAGGCTGGTCTCTTAACTTTCAAACTTTCTTCTATTACCAGGCCCATTAAACCCTCTTGAAACTAATCTAAACTCCAACTAATCTATTGCCTGTACTACCACCATCTCAAGTCCATTCCTGCCTCCATACTTTTGACAATTTTGAATCTGTCTTAAATAACATCCCTCCTCCTCTCTGCCTTAATAATTACCCTGTGTACCTCTCATTCAGCCCTAGACTGCTCTGAGGTATTGCCTGAACAGTTTTAAATCTGTATGTGTGTAAGGACTTTCTTCCTGGAAGACAGGGAACATAGGTTTTGATGCAAAAAGTCAAGCTCCAGAACAGAGGTTGCAAAGCAGCAACCCACAAGACAAATCCTTCCTGCAGTGGTGATTTGCTTGGCCCACAGCATTTGTGATTTCAAAAGTTGTCAACATTTTAAAATAAAGATTTCTCAAAAAATCTGGATTCCGGGGCACCTGGGTGGCTCAGTGGGTTGAAGCCTCTGCCTTCGGCTCAGGTCATGATCCCAGGGTCCTGGGATCGAGCCCCACATCGGGCTCTCTGCTGAGGGGAGCCTGCTTCTTCCTCTCTCTCTCTGCCTGCCTCTCTGCCTACTTGTGCTCTCTGTCAAATAAATAAATAAAATCTTTAAAAAAAAAAAAAAATCTGGATTCCCAGCTTCTGTTTAGAAAAAAGTTAAGATGTTCGGCCCACACTTGGTCCTATACTCCCCACTAGATCAAAAGTGAGGCAACGCTGAATTATATATTTTTTAATGGTAAAAATGGTCAATTTTACCTTTAATTTTTTAAAAAAGCAAGACAAAGCCACTTAACAACTACCCCATTAGAGGAACACAAATTCCCTGGTTCACTTTAGTCTCAATTTGATCTTTACTATTTAAAACGTCCCATTCAGGGGCACCTGGGTGGCTCAGTGGTTAAGCCTCTGCCTTCAGCTCAGGTCATGATCTCAGGGTCCTGGGATCGAGTCCCACGTTGGGCTCTCTGCTCTGCAGGGAGCCTGCTTCCTCCTCTCTCTCTCTGCTTGCCTGTCTGCCCACTTGTGATCTCTCTCTGTCAGATAAATAAAATCTTTAAAAAAAAAAAAAAAAAAAAAGTCCCATTCAGGGGCACCTGGGTGGCTCAGTGGGTTAGGCCTCTGCCTTCAGCTCAGGTCATGATTTCGGGGTCCTGGGATGGAGCCCTGAGACAGGCTCTCCGCTCAGCGGGGGCCTGCTTCCCCCTCCCTGCCTGCCTGCCTCTCTGCCTACTTGTGATCTCTCTCTCTCTCTCTCTCTGTCAAATAAATAAATAAAATCTTAAAATAAATAAATAAAAATGTTCCATTCAAATTTATAATGCTCACCCTAGATAAGCTTATTTAATGAATTAAAGAATTGAGATAATAATTTTAAGACAAGGTCGGTGGTAATGATGATAATAAAAAAACAGTAATAGCAATGAACACTTCATACTTATTCAGCCAACTATTGTTCAAGCAAAAATATATTATTTAATCCACACAACAACCCTATGGATATATGCAATTTCTAGTCCCAATTTATGGATGAGGAACTTGACCAAGGTTATACTCCCAGTACACAGGAGAGCCAAAAAGTCAAAACCAGACACATGCTCTCCTCTGTGACCAACTGAACTAATTCCCTGGAACAAAGAAGGCTAAATTTTAGATCACCCTCTTTCTCTGAATGATTAAGAAGCAAACCAAAGTTCACCTACACATGCTATCCAGACAGCATTTGGATTTTTTCCTTACCCTAAAAGAAAAATTTCTGTCACTGACAGAGAAAACAATACAGATCCAATGAAATAATACACATTTTCTCAGAAAGTATGTTATTTAACATTTCTGGATTGAGGGAAGCCAATATGCAGACCAATTCTTAGTTGAAAACTATGAAGTGATGATACAGTACAAAACTTTTTTCCTGGGACAGAAATGTAAATCTATTAGGGTAAGCAGCTCCCAGACATGAAAAAAAGCCTGCAAGTTTCTTGAGGTCAGGGACTTTTTTTTCATCATGAGTCCCTGCAACACCTAGCACAGAGCAGCACTTAGCATATATTCATTTATGTTAAAAGAACCAAGAAATCTAAAGCTTCTACCTTAAATTGCAATGCAATGTAATCCTTATTATAGCACTTATCACCCTGCTTTTTACAAAAATTACTGGTGAGCTCATCTGTTTTCCTGACAAAATCACAAATTCCTTTAGATAGGGGTTTTATATTTACCTGTTGGGACCTAGCACAACAGGAGCTCAAATAAATACTTGCTGAATATTACAAACTTAACATTTCTGTACTTAGGTTTTCTATAAATCTCTCTTTCTGCCAATGTTTAAAGTAGAACTTAAAATATAATGGCTTCTCGCTTATAAGGTAATAGATATTATGAAGTTCTACTATAAGATATTTCTAATACCAATCATATATTGTGGAATCAACAAAATCCTGAAAAATTAGTGAGAAAACATAAAGCACAAAATATAATCAAAGAGTGAGCTAGAAGAAAACAGAGAGATCATCATGTTTGATACCTTTAACATACACATGAGAAACAGAGGCCCAGAGACATTTAAGTGAACTGCCCAAGATTTCAGAAGTAAGCAACAAGAAATAACCAAGGCTAGAACCCAGGTTTCCTGGAATGTTGCCCTAGTTTTCTTTCCACAAAGAAATACTCTGTGAGTTCAGGATGCAGTGGATACTTTTAGAAATATTTTAAAGATACTTGGTATGGGGGCACCTGGATGGCTCAGTAGGTAAAGTGTCTGCCTTCATCTCAGGTCATAAACCCAGGGTCCTGGGATCAAGCCCCACATCATGCTCCCTGCTCAGTGGGGAGCCTGCTTCTCCCTCTCCCTCCGCTGCTCCCTCCGCTTGTGCTCTCTCCCTCTCTGTGTCAAATAAATAAAATCTTTAAAAAAAAAAAAAAAAAAAGATTCTTGGTATGAAGAATCATCTTTCCCAGCACATAACTTTTTGTGAGGTATTATATCACCATTAAAGAAATGAAAGCTGCCTTGTTCCTTAACTGGAAATAACACCATTTCCTTTCCCCCCTTTTTTTTTTTTGCACTATGTATTTTTCATTTTCATGTATTTCCTTTATTTTTTGAGAATTCTTCTTCTTACTACATTTATTTATCTACTTTCCCTCTTAGCCACTTCCTTTCCTACTACCTTTCACAAAGATCCCACTATCTCCTTCCTTTCCCTCCATAATTATAAAAAAAGAACAGAGTAGGCACACATTTGACTACAGCAATGGCCTGGGACACCATAACAAGCAAATGGTAGTCTTGGTCTCTAAGCATTTAGAGGGTAATTATTGAACAAAAATATAAACTAAATGCAAAGGATCACGCAGAGGTATGAGTAATAAATACTGACATTTACAGTGAGGACAGGAATCTAAGTATGGAATCTAGGACATTATGTGAAGGTAGTAATGACAATGACAACGAAGAGTTGCAAGGTTAAAATTAATAAAAGGGACCACTCTCTACAGTACTCAGCTTTCTAACCTACCAATTCATTAGTTCTACTTCATTCACTCCTTACTCTCTTCTTGAGTTTTTCCTGCTCTACTTTTTTTTCTTATCGAGTCTTCCTTTTCTCTCTCCTAATCCGTTAAAGTCAATCTGTCCTGTCCTCATGTTTTCCTTCTCAGTATTACTCCCAACTTCTCCTACCTTATAGACCTAGATAATGTCTTAAGTTGTGAATTCATTTTTTTCTAAAGCTTTAGTATGTATTATTTTATTTGATCCTCACAACAATGTCAGGAAGGCAGGTAGGAATCAATACATCTATTTTACAGATATATAAACTGAGGCCAGTCAAGATTAAATAACTGGCCAAAAGTCATACAGTTTGTCAGTGGGAAAATCAAATCAGACCTTTCTTTCCAAATTCTCTTTCTCCATTGCATGTTGCCTTCTTTTTACTTCTTAACTTTTTAATCATAACGCACATATCTGGACAAGTATACAGAGATAAATGTTTATAAAATAGCACAAGTGGGAAAAATGTGTGTATGTCCAAGAAAAACAAAAACAGAAAAGTCAGAAGACCAAAAGTAAGAGCAAAATGTGGCTCACAAGCTAATCCTTATAGAGGAGACTATGAGTTTCAAATCCAAGTGCAAAGTGCCTATCTCAACCAATTGATGTAGTCAGCATCAACATCCTCTTTTCCCCATACATCCCCACAGCAGTTATATGACCAGAGCTCTCACCCTCTGCACCATTCCTGTCTCCCAATCTCTTTCACAGGCCTGCCACCATACCTGAAGTTCTCACCGTTCGAGTCACTTCTTTGGGTTAAGGTGTTGTCTCCAGAAGACCGCTGTTAAATGCATGTTACCTGAGAGGGGAAGGAGGGTCCATTAACACATTATTCTTATAGTTAAACACATCAGATTAGCAATGACCTTGGGAATTTGACAGCACAATAGCTTTTTAAGTTTCATGGGATAAGGGTACCTGGCTGGCTCATCAGTAGAGTTTGTTAATTCTTGATCTTGAGGTCATGAGTTCAAGAACCACGATGGACACAGAGATTACTTCTAGAAATTAATAAAATAAATGTAAAAGTTTCATGGGATAGATAATTTGGGGAGGCACAGATAATTTTTGATGGGGCAGGCAGGATAAGAAGGTGAGTCATGAAAAATGACTCCTACAGAGTATGCGGTGATGCCCACTTGGGTATGATGGCTACATGGTAAAATGAAGACAGCCATAAAACACACACTCTATGTACTGGGGTCACTATAAGAATGGTCCCTGCAACTTGGGAGGCTCCTAAGGATAGGAAAAGAAAAAGCACTTCAAGGATCAGAGTACAGTCAGTTCGGAAAAGAAAAAAGCTGAGGTGGCAGCAATTTTCCAAGGACAGTACACTGCTAGACTGAAGGAGGAACAGCTCCTGGTTAATGACTACTAGTTGTGAAGCTATTTCCAACCCAACATTTTTAGCTGAGGGGTCGACCTACCAACCAGATAATGCTGCAATTCAATTCTGCACGCGTGCGCAAACACACACACACCACTAATTTATATTAACTCAAAACCAATATCATGTACAGCCACAAAAATCAACATGCCCTTACTAAGAGCTTATTATGAGCCTAGAATTTGGTGAGGTGCTACAAATAGAGGAAAAAATAACTTTATACACTTTGCCTTAACTCATATAAATAAAACCAATCCCCAGGGCGCCTGGGTGGCTCAGTGGGTTAAAGCCTCTGCCTTCGTCTCAGGTCATGATCCTAAGGTCCTGGGATCAAGCCCCACATCGGGCTTTCTGCTCAGCGGGGAGCCTGCTTCACCCCCCCTTCTCTCTGCCTGCCTCTCTGCCTACTTGTGATCTCTGTCAAATAAATAAATAAAATCTTTAAAAAAATAATAAAATAAAATAAAATAAATTCTTCAGAACCAAAGCAGACCTACTAAATCAACCTTAGGAAGGAGACCCTGGAGCTTCTACTTTTTAAAAAGCTCCCCTAATTATTCTACTGGGCAATTCTGGGAGCAATTAGTTTGTCTATCTCTTCCAATAGGTGAACGAATGTGTTTTTTAAAAAGAATTTAGAAATCATCTCTCTACAACACTGTGAAAAAGCATTCTGCACATGTTTTTTATTTCATATTCTTTTTTACTTGATTCCTATACTAAACATGAAGGAATTCCCTCTGGATTCACATCCAAAAAACTTACTTTCTCTGTTGGTAACTGTACCTCGAGTAACTCTGTGAATACATAGTGAATATGAATACATATGAATATGAATACATTGCAGGCTCTCAGCATTATATGCCATGAGAATTTTATTTCAGCTGAGAAATCCTTAGCTGATTTTGAGGATAGAAATACACTGCCTTTACACACCTCCTTAAAATCGAATTATATTAGGAGTAGATACGGGAGACCCCAACTTAGTGCAATGCTAAGTGGCTGGTCCCAGTACCTCAAAAAATTTCCGAAGGAAAAAAAAAAAATCCCGCTTTTCCTTCCCCAACCCTCACTCCCAAAAAAAATACACTAGCGCTGTTGAATTACGGCAGAAAATGTAACAAGATTAAAAGGCGAATATAAGCAAGAAAACAAGTTGTGATTGGGGAATCGTGAATTGCGGGTAGTTTGCACGTTCACCTGGTTACATCTCTAACTTTAGGCCTAACGTCTACCTAGAGCGCAGAGACCCGGCGTCTCTCAAGTCGTGGCCCGGGACTATGTCTGAAAACTTGAGTTCCCCCACTTAGTTCCCACTAAGTCATGTCCTCATCACGTTTCGACCCTTAGAATACTTTCGCGGCTACTTTTTTCTCTTCTCTGACGAAAAAAAAGGGCACTCAAAAGGGAGGGCAGTGACAGCTCCACGTCCGCAAAACTCCGCGCCGGGAGGTGCCGGCGGGGTCGTGGCACCGGGCGCGGAAAAGGGCGCCCGGGCCGGGACCACCACGATGGGGGACAATGGAGGGAGGAAGGGAGTGGAAGGAGGAGGAGGCAGCCGCTGTGCTGGGCCCGCCTCCCGACTGGGGGCTCCAAAAAGTCTCGTGAAGGCCAGCCGAGTGGCAGGTGGGCCCCGCCACCGCCCCTCACAGGGCCACGTCGGCCGCTCCGGCCGCTGCCGCGGGGCCCCGCGCGTAGGCCGGGCCGCGGGAGACTGGCCCCCGGGCGGGGCTGAGGGGCGCGGGGATGGACCCTGCTGGCGCCCGCCACGGCCCAGCCGTCTCACAACTTGGCGCCCGCGAGGCGAGGGGCTCCCCATACCCCGGCCATTAGTGGCTGGTCGGCGCCTCCGGCCAACCTACCCCTCGGCCACTAGCCCGAGCTCCCCGCGACCCCCACGGGCACCGGCTGTGAGGGAAAAGAGAGCAGTCGCGGCTCTGGGGTCCTCCGCCCGCGCGCCGCACTCTCACCCCTGGTTCTCCTCGGACACTCTCATGCGGGCTCCCCGCTCTACCCAGAACTACCCCCGGCCAGCCAGCGAATGTTTACCGGGACTCCGGGCGGCGGCGACTCTTCGGTCCCTCGACTAAGATGGCAGCCGGTCCCGAGCCCCGACCACAGCAACTAGAGCTAGTTGGAGGCCAACGCGCAGGCGCCTCCAGCTCGGAAGGAATGTGGACCACAAGCCCCAGAAGGCCGTTCGCGCCGGCCGGGAGAGTTGGCAGAAGCTTTGGAGAGCTTCTAAACCGGAGTTTGCTCGCGCTTAGGTGGGAGGGACCCTGGGAGTTCTCCCAGCAGCTCAAGGCTTTTTTTTTTTTTTTTTTTTTTTTAAAGCTACTCCCCACCCCCGAACCTCTAAAGATTGTAGCTGTGGTTCCCAAACGCTAATGTGCATCAGAATTACCTGAAGAGCTTGTTGAAACTTAGGGGCCCCGCCCCTAGAGTTTCTCTTTCAGCAGATCTGGGATGGATGTAATAATTTGCATCTCTCTAACTCTGGTGTGCTCCTGGTGGGGGATCACACTTTCAGAACCACTGGATTATAGTTTAGTCCTTAAGAAAGTACACTAGGGAGTTTGATTGATTGGGTTCAAATCCACCTTTTCTTTTTAACAAGGTGCGGTTAAGGATATGGAAACAGTCTACATATAAGTGATGCCAACGTGGCAGGTGTTCGAAGAGCTTATCCGTAAGCTCTTTCAGCTTCACAACAAATCTATGACAAAACTACCTCCATTATCCTCACGTTGCAAATGCATAAACCAAGTCACAAACTGGATAGAAACCCAGGCAGGGGGCGCCTGGGTGGCTCAGTGGGTTAAAGCCTCTGCCTTCCGCTCAGGTCATGATCCCAGGATGCTGGGATTGAGCCCTACGTGGGCTCTCTGCTCAGCGGGGAACCTGCTTCTCCCTCTGCCTCTGCCGGCCTCTCTGCCTACTTGTGATCTATTAAGTAAATAAATAAAATCTTAAAAAGAAAGAAAGAAACCCAGGCAGTCTGGTCCGTCCTCTTAACTTCTTGTTTGTGAGAATTAATAGGCTGTACAAGTAGACTCAGAGACCCAGCTAAGGGCTTAGTAATTGGTGACCTTCACTATTATTGTTTAGCCTGTCCTTATGAACATATTTTACCACCTGGCAAGTCACTTGCATTTTTTCAAAGTACGTTCAAATCTCTTTGTCAATGTTGGCTGCCATATGGCTTAGGAGAGCTGGTTAAAGGTCCAGACTCAGGGATCTTACCCCAGTCAGAATCTCCAGGGCAGTGGTTCTCAAACTTTAGTGCCCATCAGAATCTCCTGAAGGATTTGTTAAACAATAGATTGCTGGGCCCCACCCCCAGAATTTCCGATTCAGTAGGTCTGGAGTGGGACCTGAGAATTTGCATTTTTAACCACAGACCACGCTTGAAGAATCATTGCTGTAGGGCAGTGTTTTTCAACCTTTTAGAAAAAAATTATCAGCTCTCTAAAGAACATTTTTAGACATGTTTCCCTAATTATTCCCCCATGAAATTTTAATACCACAAATATACTGTATATCTATTAATGTATTATATGTGCTTTTAATATATATATATATGTGTGTGCTTTTACATAAGCAAGGAAAAAAATTTTCCTCTCTACCCACAACCAATTTTTGTCCTATTAAGAATGTATGCTCTGGGGAATGTGGGTTTTTTAACTAGTGCCCCAGGTGATTTTTGACACCACACAAGTTTAAGAAACACACTGTCCCTTTAAGGTTTGAGGTATTTCTATGAGCATTATACAGAGAAGGAGATTAGATGACTGGTTGTAGATCAGTTAGTAGGAAACCAGGGGATCCAGTCAAAGTCCTCTGGTTCCAGATTCTGTCTTCATCTACAATTTTTTTTTTTTTAAGATTTATTTATTGGGGAGAGGAGGGGTGGGCAGAGGGAGAGGGAGAGAGAGAGAGAATCTCAAGCAGACTCCTAGCTGAACAGGGAGCCCCACTCAGAGCTTGATTTCACAATGCCGAGATCATGCCCTGAGCTGAAACAAGAGTGGGTCACTTAACCGCCTGAGCCACCCAGGCATTCCATACCTTCATCTATAATTTTTAAAACCATATAATGTTAGGCAAAACTAATCTACAGTGTTCGAGGTCAGGATAGTGATTATCCTTTGAGGAGAAGTAATACCAGGAAGGGGCACAAAGAGGCTTCTCCAGGTTGGTAATAATGTTCTGTGTCTTGAGCTGAGTGCTGGTACACAAGCATTCTCACTGTTTGAAAGCTCACTGAGCTATATACTTATGATGTGTGTCTTTTTCTGTATTTATATTATATGTCAGTAAAAGTTTACTTAAATACGCTTTAAATATATGCACTTTTTTAATGCACCTCTTTCTATTGTACATAAAGATTCTCAAACTTCAGAGTGCATCAGAATCACCTGGAAAGCTTATTAAAACCCGATTGCCAGATATTAGCCACAGAATTTCTGAGTCAGAAAGTTCTGTTATCAGTAGGCCCAAGAATTGCATTCCTAACAAGTTCCCCGGTGATGTTGATGCCCAGGGGTCACATTTTTTTTTTAATTTTATTTATTTGACAGACTGAGATCACAAGTAGGCGAGAAGCAGGCAGAGAGAGGAGGAAGCAGGCTCCCCACTGAGCAGAGACCCCGATGTGGAGCTCGATCCCAGGACCCTGGGATCATGACCTGAGCCGAAGGCAGAGGCTTTAACCCACTGAGCCACCCAGGTACCCCCCAGGGATCACATTTTGAGAACCACTGGACTCTGCTATCCTAATTTGCAGATTCCAACAGGGTGGATTAGCTCTGATCTGGGAGGCAGTACCTAGCAGAAGCTAATAACTTATGTCTCTCCCGAGGCATATAGATCAAGGATCTAGTCCTGACAGTCAACAATTTAGGGGTCTTAGGCCAGTCCCTTCACCTCAGTGTCTGAATCTCTAGATGGAAATAATAGATTCTACCTTGTAAGATGTTGTGAAGGTTCTGGGAAATCTACAGTAGGTAGTTGGTGGTTCTCAAAGGAGAAGCTGAATTCGTGAGAACAGAGAATCCCAGTGTGACCACTTCTTCCTCTCCCTTACTGTGGATCTGGCTCCCATGGTCCCTGATTCAGAAGTCAGTGTAGACCTGGTCGGAATGCAGACCCTGTGACTGATAAAGCCTTGAACCACCGACACCCTTCTTCTGCCATGGACACCCAGGTCAGCATGGGACAGGACCCAGTCCTGCCAGAGCAGCGCTGGAGGAAGCCCCACCAGCAAGGGAAGGAGCTTTCCAGGCCTCTGAGGGGAGAAGGAGGGAAGGAAGCAGGGATGCAGAGCTGGAAGGAGTGGGTAGAGAAACCCCAGCAGCCCACATGCCGCCTGTCACTTACTGGCTTTCCCTACAGAACACTTAGTCATGTTGCTGCCCCCGTCTTCCCTGAAGCCAATCTGCATTCAACTGCCAGAGGCAGGGGAAGACTTGAAAAGTGGCAGAGCTGTGCATTGATGGAGACCAGACACTAAATGGAGCTTCTAGGAGACTAAGATCTGGATCCACTTAAGACCTCATGGCTCTCTCCTTTGCC
Organism: Lutra lutra; assembly: GCF_902655055.1. NCBI lineage: Eukaryota > Metazoa > Chordata > Mammalia > Carnivora > Mustelidae > Lutra > Lutra lutra. The sequence continues at coordinate 119,840,459 of NC_062286.1, read as the reverse complement.
CTCTTTAAGACTGTTTACTCATCTGCAAACTGATGTGCACAAGTTCTGTCCCTAGTCACCTTAGTCATTTCCTGCAAGGTAAGGTTGCCATACTTAGAAAATAAAAATAGAGGAGGCTGGATTAAATTTGAATTTCAGATAAACAACGAATCACTTTTTAGCATTAATATGTGACAAATTTGATGTAATATAGTTAGGCTAAAATTATTTTCATTGTCTATCTAAACTTCAAACTTAACTGGACATCTGCCTTTTATCTGGCAACCCTATTCTCAGGGTTTTATACACTTTCTCCATTAAAAGTAATAAACTTAGGGGTGCCTGGGTGGCTCAGTGGGTTAAAGCCTCTGCCTTTGGCTCAGGTCATAATCTCAGGGTTCTGGGATTGAGCCCCACATCGGGCTCTCTGCTCAGCAGGAAACCTTCTTCCTCCTCTCTCTCTCTCTCTCTCTCTCTGCCTGCCTCTCTGCCTACTTGTGATCTCTGTCTGCCAAATAAATAAATAAAATCTTTAAAAAAAAAAGAGTAATAAACTTAAATTCTCCCAAGAGGGACACCTGGGTTGCTCAGTCGGTTAAGCGTCTGCCTTCTGCTCAGATCATGATCCCAGGGTCCTGGGATGGAGGTCCCCATCAGGCTCCTTGCTCAGCAGGGAGCCTGCTTCTCCCTCTGCCTACCGCTCTCCCTGCTTGTGCTCATGCATTGTCTCTCTCTGTGTCAAATAAATAAATAAAATCTTTTTTAAAAATCTTAAAAATTGATTGATTGATTGATTGATTCCTCTAAGGGCCAGTAAGGTAAAACGAAAAATAACTAATGTTTATTGTCTACATTGTAGTTACAACACAGAGTCCCAAGTGCTTTCCAGACACTAGTTCTTTGACTACTTCCCCCAACTAGGTGGAGTGTTCAGTTTCCAAATCTATAAAATGGGAATGGTAATAAACCCTATCTTGTGGGTCATTATGAGGATTAAGTGATTATGTAAAACACTTGGAACAGGGCCAAGCAAGCACATGGCAAACATTTAATAAGCAATAGCTGTCAGTTTTCCCATTATGCAGATTGGGAAAACTGAATCTCAGACAAAGTAACCAGCACATACAACACATACAACAGAGCCAGGATTTGCAGCCAGGCATACAACACTGGCAACCAGTACAAAGTGTTTAAAACTTCTGTGTGGGGGCGTCTGGGTGGTTCAGTGGGTTAAAGCCTCTGCTTTCCGCTCAGGTCATGATCCCAGAGTCCTGGGATCCAGCCCCGCATCGGGGTCTCTGCTTAGCAGGGAGCCTGCTTCCTCCTCTCTCTCTCTGCCTGCCTCTCTGCCTGCCTGTGATCTCTGTCTGTCAAATAAATAAATAAAATCTTTAAAAAAATTTAAAAAAACCTTCTGTGTGTTCCATCAACAGGAAAATGAATAAACTCTGTTGTAGTCACTCATACAGTGGGATACTACTAGGCAATAACAACATTACTAATATGCAAAAAATAGATAAGCCTCAGACATCATACTAAAGGAAAGAAGCCTTATGCAAAAGAGTATATTTGTATAAATAATATTCTATTTGTAAAATGTTCTAGAACAGGTAAAAACCTAATCGATGGTGGAAAAAAATCACAATAGCGGTTGCCTCTGGCAGGAGGGAGTTTTCTGCTGTTGAAAATGTTCTCTCAGTACCTTGTGAGGGGTGTGGATTACACAGTTGTATCCATTTGTCAAAACGCAGCAAATGGTTTACTTGAGATCTACACATACCACTGTATGTAAATTTAACCTAAAAACAGAAACAAATATTGAGCTCTAATGATAGAGGTGCTGAAGTGTCTAGAAGGAGAGTGAACTCTGCAGCTTTTGTGAATTGCATCAAATAAGATGGATGGATGGAGAGCTAGATAAGTGAATAAACACATGACAAAGCAAACATAGCAAAGGGTTAGCAACTATAGAATTCAGATGGTGGATACATGATGTTCACTGTACAAGTGTTTCAACTGTTCTATAGGTTGGAAAATGTTCATAACAAAATGTTGGGAGGAGAGGGGAAATCCTGCACGAACAAAATGCAGTCCACCTTCAGGGCTGCATTTGTAACCCTTGATTCATTCGTAGACATCTCCCTCTCCCACCTGTCCCTCTGTCCCCACCTTCTCTCTCTCTTTTTTTTTTAAATAGGCTCTACACCCAGTGTGGGGTTTGAACTCACAAGCCTGAGATCAAGAGTGGCACCAAGATCAAGTTCTACCTACTGAGCCAACTAGAGAGGTGCTCCTCTTCCTCTCTTTTGAACTACAAACTGGCATGATTTTATTTCCAAAATTCCTTTCTCCTTGCTTCTGTCCCAATATTCCTCTTAATTGTGTTCCAGTCCCCTCCCTACTACTTACTTGTTGTATTTCTTGTCCTCTCTGGGCCTCTGCTGACATGTGAAAATTGGAGTCATGTATCTATTTTATCAAAGGCAGTGGCCTAGACCATTTAATCTCTCTTTCCCCAAATCATAAGTTCTTCAAGGGCAAGGACACAGTCTTATCCATCCCTGTATTTCCTCTGGCCTGTAATAACATTTTAAAGATGCTCAGAAAATGCTTGAATGAAAATTTCTTGTAAATTGTGAAAGGAGGAGACAGAGACATACTGAGTGCCCACTGTATGCCCTGAACTAAATGTGTCTATATTCATCCCCAATGAGGGAGGCGGTATTGTGATTACCACTCTTCTAGAGGAGGAACAGAGGTCAGAAGGGTTGGGTGACTCGCCAACTCTGTTAGCAGAATGCAAGAAACAGACCTGATATTTAAACCTGGGACTGTCTTTTTCACTTATTCCACAACTGCCTCTTTGAATCAATGCCAAAAAAAGACTTTGTGCTTCTCTGTATCCTTCAGATTGTCTGTACTGAATTTAGAAGTAGAAAAAAATGTCATAAAAATAAATAGCCATAAGGAGCTCTGAGCACCTCCTCCTGCAGTTTTTGGGAGGACTAAAATTTGGATGAGCAACTGTAGGACTGAAGAACTCCCTTGGATAATAAACAGTATGTCAGAGCTTCTGTTCCTGCTCATTATCCCCAGTTCCCTCTTTTCTTGCTCTCAAACCTAAAGGTCTCCTTCTCCTAGTAAAGCCCCATTACCCTATCTCTACAAATTGCCAGTCAGAATCATTTCTTGCCCATGGTATTGGAAATGTCTGTCCTAAACCAGAATTTCTATCTCTTAAAAAGAAAATCTAATTCATGCCTGCAAATTCCTCAGGCAAAGATAGAGTCAAGCAACAAGCATCCAGGTCACCTTATGCAAGCTGAGAATATGTCAGACCAGAAACAATCCTGGGAATCTTAGAACTCAGCCTCCATTTAAGCAAACTTCTGAGGTGGCAAAGGGCACAATCAAATATACAGGGAACGTGACTTTATTTTCAGTCCTGAGGACCTTCTAAGGTTGGAGGGAAGGAGGGGCAGGTCCTACAAGGTCAAATGGTCCAGTCACCCTATGTGCCTTCGTAATATATGCTAAAGCAATAGGTAGCTAATACACAGAGCTAATATATTTCACAGTAGTGATTAGGTTGTGGCTAAAGCTGAAATTTAGCAAAGTAAAGCTATGAGATGCTATATTTTCATGATTAGATTGGCCAAAAACAAAAGTTTGACATCTCAGTTATGTTGCAGTTGCTAAGTGTGAGAAAACCGCCATGCTCGCTGCTGATTGGTGTGATGCCAGTTGTGTGGTGGGGAGACAATTTGGTCATCTCTATTGAAATTTAAAATATGTATGTCAGGATATCCACATGTAAAAAGATGGGCTTATAACACTATTTTACAGCATACACAAAAAATAACTTAAATTGGATCAGGAACCTAAAGAGAAGAGTCAAACTATAAGACTTTTAGAAGATCCTGGAGAAAAATCTTTGAGACCTTGGGTTAGGAAAAGTTTTTTTAGATATGACACAACAAGAATTATGGATAAAAAAAATTAATAAATGAGACGATCAAAATTCAATTTTTTTCTTCAAAACACATCATTAATGAGTTGGTAATTTTATTTTTTAAGATTTATGTGTGTACGTATTCTCTACACCCAACATGTGGCTTGAAGTTATGAACTTGAGATCAAGAGTTGCATGTTCTTCCAACTGAGCCAGCCAGGTACCCAGAATGGTTCAATATTAAATGGTTGATTTTATGTTTTGTGACTTTTCCTTCAATAATTTTTTTTAAAGACATCATTAAGAAAATGAAAGATGGGGTGCCTGGCTGGCTCAGTCAGTATAACATTTGACTCCTGATCTCAGGGTCATGAATTCAAGCCCCACATTGGGTGTGAAGCCTACTTAAAAAAATTAAAAAAAAAAAAAAAGGATGAATACTGTCTTAAAAAAAAAGAAAGAAAGAAAATGAAGACACAGACTGGGAGAAAATTTGCTCAGAACACATATATTGTAAAGGATTTGTATCCAGAATATATAAAGAACTTGCAAAGCTCAATAAGACAAAGAACCCCATTTTTAAAAAATGAGCATTTTTACCATTTCACTAAAGAAGGTACAGGAATGACTAATAAGCACATGAACAGATTCCCAATATCATTAGTCATTAGTGAAATGCAAATTAAAACCACAATGACATGTCATTACACCCACTAGAATGGTTATAAGAATAATAATAAAAAAAAAAACAGACAATAACAAACGTTGGCAAGAATGTGGAGAAGCAGGAAGTTTCATACATTGCTGGTATGAATTAAAAAATAGTACACACACTTTGGAAAACAGTTTCTTGGTTTCTTAAGAAGTTGAATATAAATGTATCACACGATCCAACAATTCTACTTCTAGGTATCTACCCAAGAAAAATGGAAATAAATGTCTACCAATGACCTGCATGTAAATGTTCACAGCAACATTATTCATAATGCCCAGAAAGTGAAAATAAAAAGAAACAATTCAAATATCCATTAATTGGCGAAGGAATTAAAAAAGTATTTTATTCATACAATGGAATACTACTCAATAATAAAAAGGAATGAGTTATTGATACATGCTATGATATAAATGAACCTCAGAAACATTAGGCTAAATACAAAAAGCCAGACACAAGAGATCACATATTGTATGATTCTGTGTTCAGTACATGAAATGTCCCAAAAAGACAAATCTGTAGAGACAGAAAGTAGAGATGAATGGTTGCCCGTGGTGGAGAATGGGAATGGAAAGTAATTGTAAATGACCACAAGGGATCTTATTGGAGTACTGAAAATATTCTAAAAATAGATTATGATAATGGTTGCACAACTCAATAAATATGCTACAGATCATTGAACTGTATCTTTAAAATGGGTGAATTTTATGGCATGTTCATTATACCTCTACAAAGTTGTTTTAAAAAACACATATATAGGGGCATCTGGGTGGTTCAATGGGTTAAGCTTCCAACTCTTGATTTCAGCTCAGGTGATGATCTCAGGATGGTGAGATCTAGCCCCAAGTAGGCCTGCATTCAGGCTCCAAGCCCAGGGTGGAGCCTGCTTTAAGATTCTCTCTCTGCTCTTCCTCCCCTACTCATGCATGCATGGGCACTCGCTCTCTCAATCTCTCTCTAAAAAAAAATCTCTCCCTAAAGAAAAAAAAAAGCAGAACCCCATACACCCAAAACAAACAAACAAAAAAAAACCAAAAAAACAACCCACATATGCCAGTTGTTTCCGCAGTTCGATCTCTAGGAATTTACAAAGAAATATACAATGAGCAAAATAGCAGATGAATCTGGTTATTTATCATAACATTGTTTGTAATAGGAAAAAACTGGAAATAAGGTCAATGTCCATCAGTAGAGGATGAGATAAAACATGGTGCTGGAAAACTATGCAACCTTAAAAAAAAAACAAAAAAAAAACCAGGGAAGATCTAAGTACACAGATATGAAATGGTCTCCACTTTATTTTATTTAGGAAATAAAATCTAAACATTTGGTAAAAAAAAAAAAAAAGTAACTGGACTATCCATTTGTTTATGTGTGCATAGAATATTTCTGGAAGACACAAAGGAAATTAGTAAAGTGGATGTCTCTTTTTTTTTTTTTTAAAGATTTTATTTATTTATTTGACAGAGAGAGATCACAAATAGATGGAGAGGCAGGCAGAGAGAGAGAGAGAGGGAAGCAGGCTTCTCGCTGAGCAGAGAGCCCAATGCAGGACTCGATCCCAGGACCCTGAGATCATGACCTGAGCCGAAGGCAGCAGCTTAACCCACTGAGCCACCCAGGCGCCCAAGTGGATGTCTCTTAAAGGAGTTGGATGCTGGGGTGCGTGGGTGGCTCAGTGGGTTAAAGCCTCTGCCTTCAGCTAAGGGTTTCATGATCCCAGGGTCCTGGGATCAAGTCCCGCATCGGGCTCTCTGCTTAGCAGGGAGCCTGCTTGCTCCCTCTCTCTCTGCCTGCCTCTCTGCCTACTTCTGATCTCTTTCTGTCAAATAAATAAATAAAATCTTAAAAAAAAAAAAAAGGAGTTGGATGCCTGGGAGATAAGGGCAAGAGAAAAACATTCTCCTCTATACCTTTTCGTACTCTTTGAATAGTGTCTTAGATCCTTATATTAACTATGTGAAAAATAGAAGTTGTGAAAATAATGAAGATTGGGTTTTTTTGAAGGACAGTTAAAAAAAAATTTATCCATTTATTTGAGAGAGAAAGAAAGAAGGAGAGAGATAATGAGGGAGGGGAGAAGGAGAGAATCCCAAGCCGACTCCCTGCTGAACACTGAGCCTGAGGTGGGCTTGACCCCGCGACCCTGAGGTCCTGATCCCAGCCAAAACCATGAGTTGGACGCTCAACTGACTAAGTCAACCAGGTGCCCCTTGTTGTGGGCCCTAAAGTTGTTTTTATAAAGGAAGTTGATTTAAAGAAAGTAAGAGAAAGTCACATCACAGAGTATATTCAAAAAAAGGACAAACCGCTAAGGTAGGATGATGATGAGTTCAGCTGGGAGCCAACACAGGCCATCCATCAAGGTGGCCAGCCTCAGCCTGCCCTCCTGGTGACTCCACACCCCACTCTGTCTGGCCTGGGGTTGAAGAGACAGAGGCTGGGCCCCTGAACCTTGAGCCTTCTGAACATTGCCTGACACAATGGTTGTGGAAGGAGCAGTCAGGAACTTGTAGCTGCTGCCTGAGAGGGTAAGAGTGAGCTCATGTCACAGATACAGAGCTCCCAGCCACTAAGCTACATCACAATCTTGCTGCCACCAGGGATGGGATCAGGTCACCTGGGTCTTTTGGACACACATGGCAATTCCCCAGTCCCAGAGAGTAAAAAGATGAAGGGTCTTTATTCCATTCCTCTGCAGTTGAGATGCAGAACTTAGGATGTGGAGTCAAGCCAGGCTCTACTGCTTGTTTGCTGTGCAAATTCAGGCAAGTCACCTAACTTCTCTGAGCCTCCGTTTGCACAGTTGTAAACATGGAGATGACACTTTCAGAAATACATATAGATGAAATAAAGCAATACACAAAGGAAAGTAAGAGAACAGCCTAAGTGTTTTCAATAGAATGAATAACATAAATGATGGCACATTCATACAATGGAATACATCTAACAATAAAAAGTACAAACTACCACCACACGTGAAAACACAGATGATTTGCACAAACATAATGATGAATGAAAGAAGCTGGACAAAAAAAGAATAGACGCCCATAAAATGTATACTTTTTCTTTCAATGTTTAAGAACAGGCAAAACAGGGGCGCCTAGCTGGCTCAGTGGGTTAAGCTTCTGTCTTTGGCTCAGGTCATGATCTCAGGGTCCTGGGATCGAGCCCGCATCGGGCTCTCTGCTCAGCAGGCAGCCTGTTTCCCCCTCTCTCTGTCTGCCTCTCTGCCTACTTGTGATCTCTCTCTGTCAAATAAATAAATAAAATCTTAAAAAAAAAAAAGAACAGGCAAAATAAATATAAGACAATAGAGGTAAGAATAATGATTTCTCTGGAACAATAGGAATTAGCTGGGATGGGAGGCTTCTGGGACAGGGCTGATTCCTGTATATTGATCTAGTTATACCAAAACCTAGACACACATAATAACTTGAATTATACACTTGATATTTGTGTACCTTACTGCATATGTGTAATAATTCAATAGAATTTTTTTTAAATAAAAAAGGGAACGAGGGGCGCCTGGGTGGCTCAGTGGGTTAAAGCCACTGCCTTCGGCTCAGGTCATGATCCCAGGGTCCTGGGATCGAGCCCCGCATCGGGCTCTCTGCTCAGCAGGGAGCCTGCTTCCCTTCCTCTCTCTCTCTGCCTGCCTCTCTGCCTACTTGTGATCTCTGTCTGTCAAATAAATAAATAAAATCTTTAAAAAAAAAAAAAGGGAACGATGTACACATGGTCCAGGAGGATGGTCACTGTGGTCAGGGAAAGGGTTGGCTGGGGTGGAGGGCAGATAGTTAAACAGAAGTTACTGTGAGGTTCTGCATTTTATTTCAGGATGGTGGATTCACAAGCACCTATATTATTTATTATATTATTTAAAACATTCATTAAGTAACTCAAACATGCTTTTAATACAAATAATACACATTCCTATAGAGTTGCTATGGAACATACAAATCGGAAAGCTTAGTTGCTGGAACACCTGGCTGGCCCAGGTGGTTAAATGTCTGTCTTTGGCTCAGGTCATGATCTCCAAGTCCTGGAATCAAGCCCCAAGTCAGGCTCCCAGCTCAGCAGGGAGTCTGGTTCTCCCTCTTCTTCTGCCTCTCCCCTTGCTTGTGTGTGCTCTCTCTCTCTCAAATGAACAAATAAAATCTTAAAAAAATAAAAGCTTAGCTGCAAATAAAAGAAATCAACTCTCTTCCATTTGAGTAGGAAAGATATTCAATAAAGGATGTTGGGTGACCCATAGGATATCCATGAGAGCCAGAGCACCAGACTTGGGGACTGTGTACAATTAGGAATGACTCCCCAGATCACCCTGAGAATTTAGGCCAGGAGAGATGCTGGGATCACTGCTATGGGGATGGACACTATAGTTCGCTTTGCCAACCCTGAGGTCTGGATGTACCAATAGCTACAGGTCTTACTTCTCTGTGCCTTATTTGTGAAAGAGAAACAGTATCTTATATTTACATATATGATTTGTTTACATTTTATGTATGTATATTAGGGGTGTGTAGACGTGTATGAAGTCATGTGCATAGAATGCTAGGCCAGATGCCAGGCGCACTGAAGTACCTACTCAAATAGGGTGAGTAATGGTAAGGTCACGTGGCAGCCAACAGGACCTGTTTTGGAACACAGGAAAGACACCCCCAGAGGTTCTAAGGAATTCTTGAAGGAGACTTGACAGGGAATGCCAGCTGCTCTGGCAGATGGACATCAGGAAATAAGCAATTCTTTTGAAAAGTTATTTTAATAAAAATGTGTTATACTGGTACAAACACTATTATGTCCATTATCTTATTTAATTTTTTTTTCTAGTATTTGCAAAGGACAAGGACTGTAAGAGCTACACATTTTCAGGATGAACTCCAGCTCTGCGACTTCCTGGCTGTGGGGTCCCAGACAAGTGACTATCTCTCTGAGCCTTCGTGTTCTCATCTGTAAAATGGGTCCAACCAGACGTCATGAGGATCAAATAAGCAGGGATAGATACCAAGTCTGGTGTCAAGTGGGTGCTTGTGAGGGCTCACGGAAGCAGGTGCTGTTATTTGCTTTATGAATGTCATTTCCCTCCCAATCCATGTCAGAAGAAGGTCTGGCCATGGGACAGGCTGTGTCATGAACAGCAGGATTTGGAGCTGTTGACACAGCCTCCAGGGTAGACCAGGTTCTGGAGTCAGAGTCAGCTAAAGGGGAGGAGAAAAAGTCCATGACAGTGAACAGAATGCAGGATTCAGAGATGATGGGATGATGAGGGCAGGTGGCTGGGGCAACCCATGTTTGGCACGAGGTGGCCTGCCAGCAGCTTAGCTCTGCAGGAGAGGAGGCAAAACCCTAGGGCCCTAGCCTCGAAGGCTGAACTCACTGATTCAGCAGAGTAAAGGTGTGACCCAGGCTCCTGGGTTAGGCAGAGGTGGTCTCAAATCCCAGCCCTCCTGCCAACATCACTGTGTGACCTTAAGAATGTGCCTCACCATCTCTAACCTCTGTTTCCTCCCCTGTAGAAAAACTGGTTGTTTTACTTCTTACCTCTACTCCTGACATTCTTCTAGGATGATTGATTTAGTATCAAAGCCTTCCTTGGTCTCCACTCCTCCAATGACCTTGGTCTCCCAGGGTCACATCTGAATGCCAAGTCTGAACCCTTGATTTCCTTTTCCCACCTCCTCTCCTTTGATCTGTAGGGGCCAACGGCAGGCCACCCAAAATGTACCACAATAACATACTGATTGTTTTTGAATTGAAGCTACTTGGGAACGAATTGGTGCAAGGACAGGACACTCAGACCCTCCTCTGTCCTGCTGAAATCAGGAAACAAATCTCCCATATGAAAGATACGCCCCCATCCCATTAAAAAAGAAAAGACATCCTTATTACCAGAGAGAGGAACTTTAAAACTGAGAAAGCTGTAGAAACAAACCTTGTTAATTTTTTACCAATCTACTACCTCAGCACAAATTCCACTTAGAATTCCTTATTAATTATGGGGCACCTGGGTGGCTCAGTCTGTTAAGCGTCTGTCTTCGGCTCAGGTCATGATCCCAGGGTCCTGGGATCGAGCCCCGGATCGGGCTCCCTGCTCAGCAGGGAGTCTGAACTTCCTCTCCCTCTGCCCCTCCCCTGCTGGTTCTCTCTCTCTCACTCAAATAAGTGAATAAAATCTTCTAAAAAATTCCTTACTAATTAAAGCTTCCACACATCTATTTTCTTTATCTTGTCAATTCCTCACAGATTATTTTCTCTTTGTCTAAACTGTATAAAAACCGCCTGTGATGGCCATTTGTTTAGGTCTCCATTTCATATCAGGCCTCTGTGTGCACGTAATAAAACTTTGGTTTTTTTCTCTGTTAATCTATCTAGTGTAAATTTAATTCTTAGTCCAGGTGGAAGACCTTGAAGAGAGGAGGAAGGTTTTTTCCTTCCATCATATTGTTGACTTCAGTGAGACCACAAATCCACTGGCCCTGACACACTGCCCACCTATCCCCTCCGCTTCCGTGTTCCTCTTGGCCCACCTGGATTCCCTGCTCATCACTGTGATGGATGAAGGATCCTTGTCCCATCCTCTCCTGGGTAATTCCCGATGTACAGAGTGAGCCCATCATATATCTGCCTTCTCTGGCAACCATGTTGAACACAGCTGGAGAAAACTGTATGTCTTAGCTTTGTTTTACTTTTAATTCAAGTCCACAATCTCCAGTGGGGTCTCAACCTTATCAGTTTAACTCTTTTGGCTCATTCTATCAGATAATTGTTTCATACATTCTCCTCTCCTTCAACCTCTCTTAAGAACTCTCTCCACTTTTAGCTGGCAATGTCATCTCAAGCCTCTTGAAGAAATGGAAGTCAAGAGAACTCCCTTACTTCCCCCTCTATCCCAAAGAGATATCCCTCATCCTATCTAAAACCATCTCCCTCTTTTTTTTTTTTTAAGATTTTATTTATTTATTTGACAGACAAGAGATCACAAGTAGGCAGAGAGGCAGGCAGAGAGAGAAGAAGGGAAGCAGGCTCCCTGCTGAGCAGAGAGCCAGATGCAGGGCTTGATCCCAGGATCCTGGGATCATGACCTGAGCCAAAGGCAGAGGCTTTACCCACTGAGCCACCCAGGCGCCCCATAAAACAATCTCCCTCTTGATGCTCTGGGTCTCAGGGTCCCATCCCTTTCACCTTCTCAATTCTACCCTCTCTCTTGCTACACTAGTTTCACCCTCTCTATTGGTCTATTCCATCAGCAAATGAATATGTTTTGGATCCTACCATATCAAAAAACAAGTAAGCAACTCTCGATTCTATATCCCCTTTATCTGTGTTTCTATTCCCTGTTTCCTTTCACGGCCAGCCTTCTTCAAAAATCTGACTTCAAAAATCTGCTCTCTTCCTGCACATCTACTCTACTGTACTCCAATCTAGCTTCCCTCACCTTCTTTCCAATGAAATTGTGTTTCTTATTTCTTTTTTTAAAAGATTTTATTTATTTATTTGACAGAGCACAAGAGTACACAAGAAGGGGGGAGGGTGGGAGGTGGAGGGAGAGGGAGAAGCAGGCTCCCTGTTGAGCAGGGAACCCAATGTGGGGCTTGACCCCAGGACCCTGGGATCATGACCTGAGCCCACGGCAGATGCTTAACCAACTGAGCCACCCAGGTGCCCCTGAAATTGTGTTTCTTAAGGCCACTGACAACTGTTTCCAAATCCAACGGACATTCATGTTTAAGAGCTTGCCCTAGAGGTAGACTGCCTGGGTGAGAAACCAGGTCTCCTCGCTTCCTGTGTGGCCTTGGGAGAGTTGTTCAATCTCTATGTAACTCAATTTCTCTTGTGAGAATGGAGATGAAAATAATGCCAACCCCATAGGCTTACTACAAAGATGAAACGGGTAACGGTGTGCAAAGCACTAAACACAGTGCCTCATTGTGTAGGAAAAACTCACTGTTTTCCTTCACTCCCACACTACAACACTTCTGACACCACACGTGTGGGTTTTCCATATCAAGCAGTTCTGACACTAACCGCCTGGAGTTAGCACAGTTCCTACAGACTAAGCGCTCAGTCCCAGAAGACCGACCCCAAAGTCAGATACCAATCACAAGCAGTGGGTCCTCAAGTTACCACAACTTCTGTCACTCTTGGCTACAAACTGGAGGTTCTCATGACTCTCATTTTGCAGGTTTGGTAATTTGCTAGAATGGCTCACAGAACCCAAGAGAACAATTTGCTTACTATTGCTAGTTTATTACCAAGGATATTTTAAAGGATACAAATGAACAACCAGTCAAAGATATACATAGTGTGAGGTCTGGAAAGGTCTGTCCCATGGACTTGGGGTGCACCACTATCCCGGCATGTGAATGTGCTTACCAACTCAGAAGCTCCTCAAATGCCAGACTTCTGGGATTTTTATGGAGGATTTAGCACATCATTGATGATTTTTTTTTAAGATTGTATTTTTAAGTAATCATTACACTCAACATGAGGCTCAAACTTATAATCCTGAGATCAAGAGTTGCATGCTCCACTGACTGAGCCAGCCAGGGGCCCCTTCATAGTTAATGATTTTTTTTTTAAGTTTTTATTTATTTATTTGACAGAGAGAGATTACAGTAGACAGAGGCAGGCAGAGAGAGAGAGAGGGAAGCAGGCTCCCTGCTGAGCAGAGAGCCCGATGCGGGACTCGATCCCAGGACCCTGAGATCATGACCTGAGCGGAAGACAGTGGCTCAACCCACTGAGCCACCCAGGCGCCCCATAGTTAATGATTCTTGATCATTACTCAAACTCCAGCTCCTCTCCATTCTCAGATTGGAGGGTGGGGCTGTAAATTCCAAGCCTTTAATCATGGCTGGGTCTTTCTGGTGACTGACCTCCATTTCAGAAGCTATCCAGGAGCCCAGCAAGAGTTGAATCATTAGAATAAATAATGCTCCTATCACCCAGAAAATTCCAAGGGGTCTAGTGCTTTTATCACTTAGAAAATTACAAGGGTTTTAGGAGCTCTGTTCCAGGAACCAGGGGTAGAAACTTATACATATATATTTTTTTCTATTATTTCACACTGGAACATAGAAAACTAATTTTTATTATTAGTAGTAGCATCTATCTGTGTGTGTCATGCTTGAGCTCTAAACAGCTGTCAGTACAATTGTGGGCCCTCCACTGGTAATGAAAAACTATCCTGAGTCCCTGTGACACCTGAAATTCCTGTTTTTCTTCCTGCCAACTCTTCTACCCAACATCTAAATGCTGCTCTCCTCAGGGACTAGTTTTCTTCACCATCTAAATGATAGAATTCATTCTCATGGCTTAAAATGAAGAAGGAACAATAGAATGGTCTTTGAACACAGAAAATCTATACACGTGAAGGGATGTATTCTGAATATCAAAACTTCATCTGGTGTTTTTATTGTTACTATTAATGTTGGTATGGTAGTTTTGGAACTAGTATATATACAGTATAGAATAAAGCAAATAAGTAAATATGTGATTATCAAGAATCAAAATTATCTATACAAGAGAAAAGAGATCCCAATATAAAGTCAAAGAACTTCTGAAAAACACTTATAAATTGGAAATAACAAGAAGATAACCACATGATCATATATATTTACCCAATGAAAGGGAAAGCTGGAAGTAATAACAAGCCAGTAGCAATGAACCTAAATCTTAGTCTTTAAATACCTTTCTCCATTGGGGAGCGTGGCTACATCAGTCAGTAGAGCATGAGATGCTTGATCTTGGGGTTGTAAGTTCAAGCCCCATGTTGGAGGCCTGCCTGCTGCTCTGTCTACTTGTGATCTCTGTCTGTCAAATAAATAAATAAAATCTTAAAAAAAAGAAAAGATCTTAGGGGTGGCTGGATGGCTCAGTAGGTGAAGCGTCTGCCTTTAGCTCAGGTCATGATCTTGGGGTCCTGTGATTCAGCCCCACATTGGGCTGCCTGCCTCCCTGCTCAGTGGGGAGTCGCTTCACCCTCTCCCTCCATCCCTTCTGTGCCCACCCCTGCTTGTGCTTCCACTTTCTCTCTCTCTCTCAGATAAATAATTGAAATCATAAAAAAAAATCTTAAAAAAAACCCCACATTTTTAGATTAAAAGTGACCAGGGCTCTTTGGAGAAATCCCTGATTCTAGAACTTGGGCAGAAAAAGTATAAGCAGAGCCTAGAACATTTTGTTGAGCCAAAAAATAGGGATGCACTCAAGATTAATAAGGTTATGTCCATAAGAAACAAAGGTAGGCTCAAGAGGCTTTGCCTGAATTTGGGACAATTTGAGTATTAACAACAAAAAATGAATGTAATTAATTATAAAACATTGAAAAAATAAAAATCTATGAATTTACTCTTTACCGTGATTATTGGTTATTAGAAGGAGTTAATCATTTAACCCATCTTTCTAGTAGGACCTGTAATTCATCCTCAAAAGAAAGAAAACTCTTCTTTACCAAAGAGTGATGCTGACAAACATAGAAGGAATGATAGATTTTATTTACCCATTTGCCAGAGAGAGAGAGTGTTTCCACACAAGCAAGGGGAGCAGCAGACAGAGGGAGAAGCAGACTCCCCACTGAGCATGGAGTGAGATGTGGAATTTGATTCCAGGATCCTGGATCATGACCAGAGCTGAAGGCAGATGCTTAACCCACTGAGCCATCCAAGCACCCCTAAAATTTTTTTTTTAATTACCAGTTTGCAACCTCCAGTGAAATAATTGGTCGAAGATCATCAATGTCTGCTAAAACTTAGATTTTAGCTGTTTGACAATAGGTTATTTCCACTGTGACAACATATCACCCCACAGATTATTCACGAATTACAAAGAAGAAATAGATCTTTTTTTCCCAATAGCAAGAGCTGGCCATCCGTCACCCCCTCACAGGTGGATCAACATTCGCAGTGTTCACAGATGACTGCCTGACAGTGTGTGCCTGTGACATGATACAATGTGAGGTGCCCCAACATGACCTACAAAGCTCTGTATTTTGGCCCAAAATATTTATCCCAAATATAATGAGGCCTTGAGACCTAGTTTCCAGTTTAGAGGAAATATACAAGACAGAGGAGTAAGTTAAAGAGCACCACAAACAATTATAGAATGACAGAATGTAAGACATTACTCAAGCCAGTTGGCTTTGTTCCTTCAAAACGTCAGTGCCATGGAAAGTAGGAGGGAAGGGGGGACGGCTGTTCTAGGTTGGAGGAGACTGAAGAGATACAAGACCAAAACACTTGATATGAAATGTCAATGGATTTTCTTTCAGAAAAGGCTACAAAATGGGCAATTTTGACTATCTGAGTATGGGGGTGCCTGTGTGGCTGAGTTGGTTAAGCATCCGAGTCTTGGTTTCGGCTCAGGTTATGATCTCAAGGTCATGAGAGCAAGCCCTGCAGGGGGCTCAGTACTGGGCAGGAAGTCTGCTTGAGATTCTCTCCCTCTGCCCCTCCCCACCTCAAATAAATAAATAAATAAATAAATAAATAAATATCATTATTAAAAAATAACATCTGATTATGGAATAGAAATTTGATATTTGGGAGTTATTATCCCTTTCCCTGTGTGCGATAATGAACTGTTTAGGAAGGAAACATCCTTTCTAAGGCATGCATGCTGAGGGGTACGTAGTGCTGACGTGTCTGATGTCTAACACTCATTTTCAAAAGGTTTAGCAAAAAACAACACAAAAAAGTACACACTCACATGCCTATGTGCAAGTAAAGCAAATATGGCAAATGCTAACAGTTATTAAATCTGAGTCTTTGGTTGATCGTTGTGTTATTCTTTCGATTTTTCTGTATATTTGAACATTTCACAATTAAAATTTTTATTTATTTATTTATTTATTTAAGAGATAGAGTGTATGTGAGCTGGGGCAGGGGGCAGAGAGAGAGAGAGAATTTTTTTTTTAAAGATTTATTTATTTATTTGACAGACAGAAATCACAAGGAGGCAGAGAGGCAGGCAGAGAGAGAGAGGAGGAAGCAGGCTCCCCACTGAGCAGAGAGCCCGACGCGGGGCTCGATCCCAGGACCCTGGGATCACAACCTGAGCCGAAGGCAGAGGCTTAACCCACTGAGCCACCCAGGCGCCCCGAGAATTTTTTTTTTTAGAGATTTTATTTATTTATTTGACAGAGAGCTAGACAGCGAGAGAAGGAACACAAACAGGGCGAGTGGGAGAGGGAGAGGCAGGCTCTCTGCTGAGCAAGGAATCTGATGCAGTGCTCAATCCTAGGACTCTGGGATCATGACCCAAGCTGAAGGCAGACGCTTAACCACTGGGCCACCCAGGTGCCCCAAGAGAGAAAGAATCTTAAGCAAACTCCCCACTGAATGTAGATCCCAACTTGGGCTTGATCCCATGACCCTGAGATCATGACCTGAGCTGAAACCAAGAGTCAGAGGCTTAACCAACTGAGCCACCCCAGTGCCCCTAAAATTTATTTTAAAAAATAAAAATCAAATTACCATCCCCGTGCCAGTGACCGCAAATTTTATTTATTTAAAAAAAAATTTTTTTTAAGATTTTATTTATTTATTTATTTGACAGACAGAGATCACAAGTAGGCAGAGAGGCAGGCAGAGAGAGATGGAAAAGCAGGCTCCCAGCTGAGCAGAGAGCCTGATTTGGGGCTCGATCCCAGCACCCGGGATCATGACCTGAGCCAAAGGCTTAACCTACTGAGCCATCCAGGCACCCCCCAAATATTTTATTTTTAAGTAATCTCTGCACCCAGAGTGGGATCAAATTTACAATCCCGATATCAAGAGTTGCATGCTCCTCCAACTGAGCCAGACAGGCTCCCCTCAAATTTTGTCCTATAGTTAAGACCTTTCCCCTGAGCCTGGAAGGAAATATACTAAAAATGTCACCAGTGGTTATATTTGAGTAGTGTGATTATGGGTGATCTTTTCTCTTCTTTCTACTTTCTGTATTTTTCCAGATTTCGTTGGGCATATATTACTGTTCTGGTTTAAAAAAAAAAAACTTGTCATGAGTAAATGTACACATATTTGAAGACAAGATTAGATGATCCACCAGAATGCCCACACTAAATTTGTTGGGATTGTATGGAATTGTAGGGTTTCTTTTAAGCTTTAAATGTTCTGTAACAGTATTCTAAAACTATGCTGGGTCTTAGAATCACTTGTGAAATTTTTACAGCTTTATTAAGATCCAATTGACATACAATAAACTGTTCATATTTAAAGTGTGCAATTTAGGGGCACCTGGGTGGCTCAGTCAGTTAAGCATTCTACCTTCAGCTCAGGTCATGATCCCAGGGTCCTGGGATCAAGCCCCGAATAGGGCTCTCTGCTCAGTCAGGAACCTGCTTCTCCCTCTCCCTCTGCCTGCCACTCTGCCTGCTTGTGATCTCTCTCTCTCTCTCCATGTCAAATGAATAAAAAAAAAAATCTTTTAAAAAAATGAAGTATGCAATTTGATAAACTTTGACATATGTAAAGACCCATGAACCCCAATATAACCATCACTTCCCAAAATTTCCTCATGTTCCTTTATAATCCCTTCCTTTTGCCGTGTTACAGGCAACCACTGATCTGCTATCACCACAGATCAGTTTACATTTTTTAGAATTTTATATAAATGAAATCATACTGTATATACTCTTGTGTCTGGTTTCTTTACTCCGCACAATTATTCTGAGATCCATCAACACTGCAACATGTAGAGATTGTTCATTTCTTTCTTTTTTTTAATAAAATATTTTATTTATTTATTTGACAGAGAGAGAGATCACAAGTAGGCAGAGAGGCAGGCAGTGGGTGGGGAAGCAGGCTCCCCGCCGAGCGGAGTCCAGATGCCGGACTCAATCCCAGGACCCTGGGATCATGACCTGAGCTGAACACAGAGGCTTTAACCCACTGAGCCACCCAGGCGCCCCCGTTCATTTCTTTTTATTGATAAGCAGCATACCGTTGAATGGTTATCTTACCATTTGTTTATCCACTCACCAGTTGATGGACCATTGGATCATTTCCAGTTTTTGGACTATGATTAGTTATTAGGGAAATGCAACTTAAAACTGACATAAAGCTACAGTGAAGATTCATATACGAATCTTTGTACGGACACACAGTTTCATTTCTCTTGGCTACATGCCTAGGAGTGGAATTTCTATATAATAAGGTAAGCACACTTTTAACTTTTTTTTTTAAGATTTTATTCATTTATTTGACAGAGATCACAAGCAGGCAGAGAGGCAGGCAAAGAGAGAGGGGGAAGCAGGCTCCCTGCTAAGCAGGGAGCCCGATTTGGGGCTCCATCCCAGGATCCCAGGATCATGACCCGAGCCGAAGGCAAAGGCTTTAACCCACTGAGCCACCCAGGCACCCCCACTTTTAACTTTTTAAGAAACTGCTGAATTATTTTCCAAAGTGATTATACAATTTTATTTTCCCAAACAGCAGCGTAAAAGAGCTCCAGCTCCTCCAATACTTGCTGTGGTCAGCTTTACTAATTTTAACCATTCTAATAGGTATATAGTGGGGCTTTTAAAAACATTTTTTCCTAAGTTTTATTTATTTAAGTAATCTCTACACCCAACATGGGGCTCAAACTCATGACCCCCAGATCAAGAGTTGCATGTTCCTCCAATGGAGCCGGCCAGGCTCCTCACAATAACTGTGTAGTGGTTTCTAATTGCAGTTTTAAGTTGCATTTCCCTAATAACTAATTATGTTGAGCATCTTTTCATGTGCTTGTTTACCAGCCATATCTTTTCCTTTGGTGAAGTGTCTATTCAAATTGTTTGCTCATTCTTGGGTTGTTCATTCTCTTCATGAGTCTTGGGAGTTGTTTATATATTCTGGTACTTTATTTTTTATGATTTACAAATATTTTTCTCTCAGTCTGTGACTTGTCTTTTCATTCTTCTAACAGTGTCTTTTGGAAAGTGGAAGTTTTTGATTTCCATGAAATCCATTTTATCAATTTCTTCTTTTATGGATTGTGCTTTTGGTGTGATATCCTCGAAAACTTTGCTTAACCCAATGTCATAAAGTTTTCAGTTTTACATTTAGGTCTACAGTTTGAGTTAATTTTTGTAGATGGTGCAAGGTATGAATCAAAATTCTTTTTCTATTTTATCTTTTTCTTTTGCAGAGGGATAACCAGTTGTGTCAGCACCAGCTGTAGAAAAGGTTATGCTTGCCTTTAGAATCTTTGTGAAAATCAGTAGTCCATATACAATGTGGATGTGTTTCTTAACTCTGTTCTGTTCCATTAATCTATTTCTCAGTCTTTCTGCCAAGAACATATTGTCATGACTACCACAGTTTTATATAGTCTTGAAATCAAGTTTTGTCTATCCCAGGCTCTTGCATTTCCATATGAATTTTAGAACCAGCTTGTCAATTTTTACAAAAAAACCACTGGAATTTTTAATTGGGATTGCATTGAATTTATAGGTCAATTCGGGGAGAATTAATTCTTCTGACCCATAATACAGTATATTTCTCAATCTATTTAAGTGTTTTTTAGTCTCTCAGCAATGTTCTATGGTTTTGAGACTACAGAGATATTTCATATTCTTTACCATACTTATCCCTACATATTTTATAGTTTGGGATGCTATTATAAATAATATATACATTTTTTTAAAGATTTTTATTTATTTGACAGACAGATCACAAGTAGGCAGAGAGGCAGGCAGAGAGAGAGAGGAGGAGGAGGCAGGCTCCCTGCTGAGCAGAGAGCCCGATGTGAGGCTTGATCCCAGGACTCTGGGATCGTGACCCGAGCCGAAGGCAGAGGCTTCAACCACTGAGCCACCCAGGCGCCCCATATACATTTTTTTCTTGAGAGAGAGATTGAGTGGGGAGTGGCAAGTAGAGGGGCAGAGGGAGAGGGAGAGAGAGAATCTTAAGCAGGTTCCATGCCCAGTGTGGAGTTGGATGCGGGGCTGACTTCATGACCCTGAGATCATGACCTGAGCTGAAATCAAGAGTCGGATGCTTAACCAACTGAGTTACCCAGGTGCCCTTATAAATAATATTTTTGTTCCAATTTCCAATTATTCATTCTAATATTCTAGTGTATAGAAATACAATTTATTTTTGTATATTGGTCTTTTTATGAGTTCTAGTAGTTTTTTTGAAAGAATAGATTCCACAGGGGTTTTTTGTCTATGTAGGCAATTATGTCATCTTATTTGGAAATATTTTAGCCACTATTGTTTCATTTTTTAAAGATTTATTTACTTATTTGAGAGAAAGATCTGGGTGAGATACAGAGGGAAAGGGAGAGGGAGAGAATCCCAAGCAGACTCCCCACTGAGTGTGGAGCCTAACATGGGGCTTGATCCCATGACCTTGAGATCATGACCCAAACTGAAACCAAGGTTTAGATGCTCAACTGACTGAGCCACTCAGGCACGCCAATCATTATCGCCTCAAATAATTTTTCTGTCCTACCTTCGTCACCTTCAGAGACTCTAATTACACGTATATTAAACTGCTTGAAGTTATCACACAGCTCACTAATGCTATGTTCATTATTTTTAAATTCTCTTTTCTTGCATTTCATTTTGGACATTTTCTATTGCTATATCTTCAAGTTTACTAATCTTTTCTTCTGTACTGTAATGTCTAATATGCTGTTAATCCCATCCAGTGTATTTTATTTTTTGTTTTATTTAAATTTTTTTTTTATTATTATGTAATCACTACACCCAATGTAGAGTCCCATATCACAACCCCAAGACCAAGAGTCACCTACTACAACAACTGAGCCAGCCAGGCTCCCTGCATTCAATGTATTTTATTTTTTATTTTTATTTTTTTAAAGATTTTATTTATTATTTGACACAGAGAGAGAGAGAGACACGGTGAGAGAGGGAACACAATGAGGGGGAGTGGGAGAGGAAGAAGTAGGCTTCCCACTGAGCTGGGAGCCCGATGCGGGGCTCGATCCAAGTATCCTGGGATCATGACCTGAGTTGAAGGCAGACGCTTAACAACTGAGCCACCCAGGTGCCCCAAGTGTATTTTAAAATCTCACTCATCCCAGGAGCACGGCAACATGCCCCTCCCAACCTTAAGGAAAGCGGGAGCTGGGGGTGGGGAACCCCTGAGATTCAGAGCTGGGTAGGAAGTGTGACCGGTGCATGAAGGATGTGGTCAGTGAAAACAGGGACTAGTTTATGAGTAAGACGTGTTTTCTCACTTAACCTTCTTTAAAAGAAGAACGTGGCCATTAGCCTTAGTTCTGGCATGGAATTGGGAATGGCCTTCTCCAACAGTCAGCATGAATTCCAGGCTCTGTATCTTCTACATGGGAAATATGTCAATGAGCGGGGGCAGTGACTTATACTGGAGAACACCCCAGTGGGAGGAAAAAGAGAAATCATATTCATGCCTCAGGAATACGGAAATGCCCTGGAGCAAGCGGACATTCTTCTGTAACAATGTTATCAGTAATGCTTTAAACTCCTGCACACTGTTTCTGTTTCTGAAACCAAGTCCGGGTTTCTTGTTTTGTATTTTCTCTTTGGAAATTGCAAGGAGGTGGTCTTAAAAGAAATAAATTTAAAATAGGCAACCTAGAAATCAATCAATCAATCAATGACATCTCACTCATTTCTAGAGGTTTGATTTCTTTTTTTATGTCTTCCACGTGTCAACTTAACTTTTTGGACAGGCACAGTACAGTTATAATAGCTGCCTTAATATCTTCTCTGCTAATTATTTTTATTTTAAGATTTTATTTATTTATTTGAGAGAGAGAGAATGAGAGGGGAGAACGTCAGAGGGAGAAGGAGATTTCTGCCGAGCTGGGAGCCTCATGTGCTTAACCAAATGAGCCACCCAAGTGCCCTTCTCTGCTAATTTTAATACCTATGTCAGTTCTGGGTCAATTTCAA
Organism: Lutra lutra; assembly: GCF_902655055.1. Taxonomy (NCBI): domain Eukaryota; kingdom Metazoa; phylum Chordata; class Mammalia; order Carnivora; family Mustelidae; genus Lutra; species Lutra lutra. Next base: position 119,817,926 of record NC_062286.1, on the reverse strand, counting down.
TTCCTCTTTCTTCTCATTATTTCCTGCTTTGCATGACTGGTAAATTTTTTTACTGGATGCCAGATAGCGTGGATGTTACCTGTTGGCTGCGGGATATTTTTGTAATTTTATGAGTATTCTTGGACTTTGTTCTGGGATGCCCTTATTTGGAAACAGTTTGATCCTTTTGGGTCTTGCTTTTTTTCTTTCTTTTTTTTTTTTTTAATAGTCACAGTTGCTTATTAAACTTTATTAAACTTAATGATTTCTTCTAACATCTTGGAAGTAGAGGATTCAATATTTTTAGTCTATTCTCAACCCAGCAACCAGCACGATCCTATAAATGTAACTCATTTCCAGTCACTCCTTTACTTGAAACTCTTTCATAGCATCCCATAAAACCAGTGTCTTACCTATTAGGCTCTGTGGTCTGGCTCTGCTATTTTTATTCTGACATCATCTCCTACTACTGTCTCCCTTACACCATTCTGGACACACTGGGCTCTGTGCTATTCCTCAGAAACCCCAGGCATGCATCTACCTTTCTGTTCTTTTTTGCTAGAACATCCTGGAACCCAGATAACCATGTGGCTCCCTGCCCTCACCTTCTTCAGATCTTTGCTCAAATGTCAACTGTTTGGAGGGTCCTTCCCTGACCATTCTGTAAATTTGCAATTATGTTATTTAAAATTGCAAGCCCTATCACAACACCTTGTCTGTCTCACTTCCCTGCTATATTTGACCTCTCAGAGTTATCACTATGCAACATGTCATATTTTGTTATGTTTGTTCTCATTCTCCCTCCACTGGAATATAAATTCCATGGGAGTATGGGTTTTGGCCTGTGTTGATAACTGCTATTATCCCAGCAACTAGAACAGTGTCTCACATGTAGCAGGCACTCAATAAATGTTTACTGAAGAAATCAATAAATCTTTTAAAAAATATTTTATTTATTTATTTGACAGACAGAGATCACAAGTAGGCAGAGAGGCAGGCAGAGAGAGACGGGGAAACAGGCTACCCGCTGAGCAGAGAGCCCGATGCGGGGCTCGATCCCACGACCCTGAGAACAGGACCTGAGCTGAAGGAAGAGGCTTAAGCCACTGAGCCACCCAGGCACCCCAAGAAATCCATAAATTTTAAAGGGTCTTGCTTTTAAGATTAGGTAGGACCAAAACAGGGCTTAGTCTAGGCCCAATTTCTCCCCACTGCTGAAGCAATACGGCCTGTGTATTCCACCAAATGCCCTATGAATCATGAGGCTTGCCAGTCTGGCTGGTGGAATTGGGGTCTATTCTTGGCCCATCAGGAGCACTCAACACTGTCCTTTTAATCCTTTTGTCTGGTTCCTTCCTTGTCCTCAGGTAGTTTCTTCATATGCATGTGCTGGTGAATACTCAGCTGAATATTTGAGTAGATCTCCAGAATTCTCTCTCTCTCCTCTTTGGTACTCTTCTGGTCTTCCCAGACTCTCAGCTCTGTCTCCCCAACTCAAAGAGGCTGCTGGGCTCCACTTGGAGCCCTGCACCATTTAGCCTGAAAACACCATCTCAAGATAGTAGTCCAGGAAAATCATAGATCCCACCTCGTTCATCTCTAGGCTCTCGAGGAACACTGTCTTTATTTCCTGGTGTCTGGCGTTTTGAAAACAATTGCTTCAAAAATACCCAAAAACCAAAGACAAAACCCAAAAAACAGTTGTTTCATTCAGGGCAATGAGGCAAGGGAGCTTTTAAAAATCCCAGCGTCTTGGGGTGCGTGGGTGGCTCAGTGGGTTAAAGCTTCTGCCTTTGGCTGAGGTCATGATCCCAAGGTCCTGGGATCGAGCCCTGCATGGGGCTCTCTGCTTGGTGGGGAGCTTGCTTCCCCTTCTCTCTCTGCCTGCCTCTCTGTCTACTTGTGATCTCTGTCTGCCAAATAAATAAAATCTTAAAAAAAAAATCCCAACATCCAAGCCCCACCCTAGATAATTAAATCTAAATTTCTGGAGGTGAGGTCTGGGCATCAAATGAACTCCTCAGGCTGATTTCAGTGCACATCCAGATTTAAGGTCAATATTCTATATTGTGATTTTAGTACTTTGATTTAAAAATAGTTTATTTTGAACTGGTCTTTGACATAGGAAACATGGTACTACAGCACATTTTCAACTTACGGCTGAGCCCCTGATTAAAGAACCAAATCTCTTTAAAGTCCCTGATTAGGGCATCTGGGTGGCTCAGTTCATTAAGCATCTGCCTTCTGTCAGATCATGATCTCAAGGTCCCTGTCAGGCACCCTACTCAGTGGGGAGCCCTGCTTCTCCCTCTCCCTCTGCCTGCTGCTCCCCCTGCTTGGGCTCTCTCTCTGTCTCTGACAAATAAATAATAAAATCTTTAAAAAAAAAAAGTCTTCTGATTAAAAAACAAGGTTGGTCTCAAGCCCAGAGCAAGGCAGAACCACAGTGTTGCTGTGGGGAGGGCGGGGCAGCTGGGCAGCTGGGCAGTGCCTGGCAGGCTTGGGGACATTTACAGTTTATTATTTCCACTTAACAAAGTATTCCTAGCTCACTGTCTTGCTTCATTTTCTTCTCCCAACGACCCTGAGGCGAAATTCACTATCTCTGTTTGTCAGATGAGGAAATACGACTCAAGAGGTTGAGTGACTTGACACAGGGCAAACCATGAGCAAAGTTAAAATGTAAACTTGGTTCTCAGGAGCACCGGGGTGGCTCAGTCATTAAGGGTCTGCCTTCCACTCAGTTCATGATCTCAGCCAGAATTCTGGGATGGAGCCCCGCATCAGGCTGAGCAGGGAGCCTGCTTCTCCCACTCCTTCTGCTTGTGTTCCCTCTTGCTGTCTCCCTCCCTCTCTCTCTGTCAAATCAATAAATAAATCTTATAATGTAGTCTTCTTTTTAAGATTTTATTTATTTATTTGACAGACAAGTAGGCAGAGAGGCAGGCAGAGACAGAGAGAGGAGGAAGCAGGCTCCCCGCTGAGCAGAGAGCCCGATGCGGGGCTCGAACCCAGGACCCTGAGATCATGACCTGAGCCGAAGGCAGAGGCTTTAACCCACTGAGCCACCCAGGTGCCCCAATAAATAAATCTTAAAAAAATAATAATAAACTTGGTTCTCAGAGATAGAATAAGGAGCAAAGCAGTCCTTAGCTGTGTGGTTGCCAGGGTAAGGGAACATCCCTGAAAGGCCTGAGATGAAGGGAATTCGGTGCATAGGGCTTCCTCGCAGATGAGCAAGAAATCACTAGATCAGCTACCGAGGTGGGGACGCCAGAAACTGAGACTGTGCTGGAGGAGCAGTGGCTGGGTCCCACCCTGTCTCCTAAGGAGACTGAAGTTCCCATAGGACTTCTGTCCCCAGAGAGGGTAGGCAAGTAGAGAGTCAGAACTGAGAGTCCAGGAAGATAAAGAAGATACCTGGTGTTGCTACTGCATCCTTCCTCCCAGCCCTGCCTCACAAAGTATCCACCTCTGCTCTCGAAGAATAAAGACTGTAAAATAATACAGCAATGTTGGCGTCTCTCCACGAGTGTTCGCCAGGACCCAGACCCTTCCTGCATCATTCTACTGAATCCTCCCTGTGATTCTTCGCAGTGGGTGCTTCTGTCATCTGCAGTTCAAAGGTAAGGAAAGCGAGGCCGAGGATGAGTGATGATACTCATTATTGCTGCATAACAAATTATTCTGAAGCTTAACAGCTGAAAACCACAGTAATCATTTGTTATGTCATGCATTTTCTGTGGGCCGGAGAATTTAAGAGCAAATTAATGGGGTGAATCCGTCTTGGGGCACCCCATGGGCTTCCAGTCAAGCTGTCCACTGGGGCTGGAGGATCCAGTGCCAAGGTGGCCCCTGCACAGGGCTGGCAAATCAGTTGGCAGTCGTATCTGTTACTTGCCATGTGGCTCTCGCCATTGGGCTGCTTGAGTGCGCCTACAACATGGCGGCCGACTTGTCCCAGAGCAACTGATCCAAGAGAGCAAAGAGGACGCTGAAATGTATTTTCTGGCTTAGCCTCCGAAGTCACACTATCATTTCTCTAATGTCCTAGTGGTTACACAGGTCAGTTCTAATCACAGTGGAGGGGACCGACTCTACAAGGGTATGAAGAAAGACCAGGAGGTGAAAACCACTGAAGGACATCATGGAGGCTAGCTACCACAGTGACAAAGTAATTTACCCAGGGTCATGCACAAGGGAAGTATTGGGGTGGGCTTTGAACTCAGGCAGTTACCATGTCATGGTAAAGACTGGCTTGAAGGAGTGGGAGCAGGCAGGTGCCCACAGATCTCCCGTCCTGGAGATACACATACTTCAAGTCATGTGCATCTCATTCCATAGATCATATGGGTCAGACACTATATCTGATGTGTCAGACAGTCACTTTGTCAAAACCACATGACCTGGGCATGTTTATAGAAGATCGCACAAATCATCACTTGACAGTGGACTTGGTGAGTCAGAGGAAACCTGGATTCTGGCTCCAGCTTTGCTTCTGACTTTACTGTTGTGACCTGGAGTAAGTTTTAGTTCCTTTGAGGCCTTTGATTTCCTATCTGTACAATGGGACTGTTTAATCCCATGGGCCCTACATGCCTCTGGTTAAGAGATTCCTGAATTTCATGCATGGAGTTGTTCATCAGGAGTGTTGAGGCAAGTCCCTCTCCACTTTCCCTGGATCTCTCAGACCTTTCCCCAAGTGGAGTGGACTCCTTAGGTACAAGGGTCACTTTTTTGGACCCAGGCCAGGCTAGGCCAGGCTGCCCAGCCCTGCTTCACCCGCAGCTGGCTGGCACCATTGTTCCCCCATAAAGCTGGGCCCTTTTCCAGCTGCTGCTGCCCTTGAGGCAGGGGAGAAGCTCAAAGAGCTCAGTTGTGTGGCTTTGCCCCTCCCCTGGGGCATGCCTGGGTCACCCAACAGGCTGACTCAGCCCATGCAGATGAACAAAGACGACGAGATATGGTTTAAGGAAAGAATTTGACATTTACTATTACACCCCCTCCCCCAAGAAACTTCAAAGTAACCATCAGAGGGAAAATCCTGTTCTCCTTATTTTACAGTTTTGTAGGATATTAAAAAATGGGGTGAGATCATTATAATTTTTCAGTGCTTTAAGGGCCCATATTTTAATGATTCTACAATACACATCTGTTTGTCTTTTAATCTTTGAAATTGGGATGCACTTAATAGTTGAGGTATGTGTAAAAAGCACATGGTGTTACACAAAATAAAATAACAATGGTTAATGGTGTTACACATATTACAACAATGGGTCTCAAATTGGATGAAATGCAGTCCTTAGGCTCTGTGTTCTTGGAGACTGGGCCTCGCAGTATCCATCCCCTCCTCCACTGTCCCACTCCCAGGCCCACTCCTGCCCACCACCCATGAGCCTTTCTTTACCCTGTGTCTCCAGTACAATCCTTCAAACTTTCTCAAGCTTTTCCTCTGCATAAAACCCCAAAGGAATTGTGAGGGTGTAGCTAGCCCCCACTTCTGACCCAGACAGAGAAGTTTTCAGTTGAGTGAAAGAGCACAAAAGAATGAAAAGAAATTTAATTTCATGAGTAATGGCTAACAGTTCTTTGCACTGTGCTACAGGCACTATTCTAGGTGATTCATGTGTGTTAATTCATTTAGTCCTTACAGCCATTTATCAGGTAGCTACTAGTGTATCCCCATTTTAAAGATGGGGCAACTGAGGCACAGAGAGGCACTATAACTTGTCCAAGATCACATAGCTATTAAGTGTCAGATAAAACAGCAAAATTCCTCCTTTGCCCCAGAGGTAACACTGTCATACATGTGGTCCATATCCTGCCAGATCTTGTTTTTACTGGAACTGTGGCATAAACATACAGGAAAATATCATTTTGCTTTTCCAAGGGGGAAGAATAACTAGAAATGTTGTGCAACTAGCTTTTCCTATTTCATCCTAGGACCTAAAGATATCTTTTCTGTACAAAGACATAAAGATTTCCCAGTTCTTTGTATTTTTTTTAAAAATATTTACTTAATTAATCTCTACACCCAACATGGGGCTTGAACTCATGATGCTGAGATCAAGAGTCATATGCTCTTCAACTGAACCAGCCAGGTGCACCTCCTAGCTGTTTTTTGTTTTGTTTTGTTTTGTTTTTTAAGTAAGCTGTACCCACTGCATCTCTAAGAGCCTTTTTTCTTTTTTTTTTTTTTTAATTTTAAGACTTTATTTATTTATTTGATAGAGAGAGAGAGATCACAAGTAGGCAGAGCAGCAGGCAGAGATAGAGGGGGAAGCAGGCTCCCCGCTGAGCAGAGAACCTGATGTGGTGCTCAATTCCAGGACCCTGAGATCATGACCTGAGCCGGAGGCAGAGGCTTCAACCCACTGAGCCACCCAGGCGCCCCCTCTAAGAGCCTTTCTAAATGCAACAGCGCCCTCCTGGTACCCTACTGGAGGATATTTGGATTGTTTCCTATTTTCCCCCATGACAAACAACGCTGAAGAGAACATCCTCACACATGCTTCTTTCTGTCCACAAGGATATGTTTCATAGGGTCGGTTGTGATGGTGACCTTGCTGAGTCAAAGGCCATTACATTTTTAGCAACAATACTGCCAAACCTCCCTCAAGAAGGCTTTTCTAGGGGCACCTGGGTGGTTCAGCTGTTAAGTGTCTGCCTTCAGCTCAGGTCATGATCCCAGAGCCCTGGGATCGAGCTCCACATCTGGCTCTTTGCTCAACAGGGAGCCTGCTTCCCCCTCTCTCTCTGCCTCTCCCCCTGCTTGTGTGCACAGGCGCTCTCTCTCTCTCTCTCTGTCAAATACATACATACGTATGTACGTAATACATAAAAAGAAGGCTTTTCTAATTTACCTTCCCACCCGTTGGAGATCCTGTTTCCTCTAAGAAGCACAGCATTTGGAGTCACCCCACCTGGGATTGAATCCCACCTTTGCATGTGTGTGTTTCTTCCTCTCCTCCTCTTCCTTCCCCCTCCTCCTTCTGTTATGCAGGGTCCCATTGTACAAATAGTCCAAAGTTGACCTGTTCTGCTGTTGATGGGCATCAGGATTGTTTTCAGAGAAGACTGCCATGATCACACAAGCACATGTTTTTTGGATGTATTTGTTTACTCTTCTTGGACATATAAACCTAGGGGTGTTGCTGAATCATAAGAGAGATACAGATTTAGCTCTAGTATGTAATGCCAAATAGTTTCCAAAGGGGTTGTACCAACTTATTCTCTTACCAATAATGTATGAGCGTTCTAGTTGCTCCACATTCTCATCAACACTTGATATCGTCAGCCTTTTACATTCTCACTATTCTGATGGCACTATGCTCTTGTCATCCTCATATCACCCCGAGAGGTGGATTTGTGTGTGTGGATACTATTAATTAGTGACTGACCTCATCAATATTCTCCTCTCTAGCTACCTTCTAGCTAAGGGGAGTGCTGTGTACAATTCTGGCCAATGAGACAGAAGAGAATGCCCACTGGGTAAAATTTCTGGTAATACGTAGACTTTTTTTTTTTATTTTTATTTATTTATTTGACAGAGAGAAATCACAAGCAGGCAGAGAGGCAGGCAGAGAGAGAGGAGGAAGCAGGCTCCCTGCTGAGCAGAAAGCCCGATGTGGGGCTTGAACCCAGGACCTGGGATCATGACCTGAGCCGAAGGCAGCGGCTTAACCCACTGAGCCACCCAGGCGCCCCAATACGTAGACTTTTTAAGAAGAGTTGCTCTCCCTTCATTCCTTTACTTTACTTTCTTTTTCTACCTGGCACATGGACCTGATGTCATCCATGGAACAATATATTCCATGAGGCTACAACACGACAAAAAGGCAAACAGAATCACAGAGACCCTGGCCATGACATCATTAAGCCAGTGAAACAACCCAAGCAGCTCCCTGTGTTGAGACTTAATGTAAAACAAAGTCCCCTAACCTTCTATTGGTCCGGTTTTCTATGACTTGCGACCAAGAGCATTCTTTGGCAATACTTTTACTATCTCCACTCTGCATCTGAGCAAAGAGAGGCTCAGGCAGTTCAACTGGCAACAATGTGCAAGGAGCATTTGGGAATGGAGAAGGTTCTGAGATGCATGGAGCTGACAGGAAATGAGAGACCTTTGCTTGACAGGACCCTTGGGGACATGGTACCCTTCCCGAAGGCTCAGGAGGGGAAACAAGGCTGCCATAAGGACCTCTGTAAAGATCAGTCTATCTTTCAGGGCAAATTTTACAAAGTATCCTTCCTCCAACTAAAGTCAACCTCAAATCAGCCCCCTCCCCATTTACTCTAGTACAGTAGCCCTGAAAGGAAACATTATGGGAAGGTCAAGAAGTGTGCTTTGTATAGAAAAGAGGTTCTGAAGCCACAGAGGAAACATCTAAGACAAGCACCCATGTAGGCGGGACCAGGGATAGGGAAGCCTGAGGCAGCAAGGAGTGATGGAATGGCTGAGTGGGGGAGTGCTGTGGGCAGGGAGGGGCCCAGGGTGGGAACTGAGTTTAGATCCTGATGGGATGAGAGTACTCAAGGAAGAGCCTGGCATCCATATCTTCATTCTCCCCCAACTCCCTTTGGTGGCTGCACCTGCTAAGGGTCCCTGAGTAATCCTGGCCTGGTCTCAAGAAGGTGGTGAAGGTATCACAAGATTTGTGATGGGGCAGCTGGCCATAGGATATCTCTGTGGGAGAGGGTCCCCATACCCAAAACATGATTGTGTTTACTTCCCCATGTGTGGAGCTGCCTCCTGCCCCCAGGAAAGCTCCCTGAACAGTGATTATAACAAATTTCCTTTTCTATCCCTAAGGATGAGAACTGGCTTGGGAGTAAGAAAACCTAAGCCTCACCTGACTTGTTCATTAACTTGCTGTGTGACCCTGGACAAATCAGTCAGCCTCTCTAGGCTTCAGTTTTCATTATGGCTAAAATAGAGCATGGGCTTGATCTTTGAGGCCCTTCTAGATCTACCACCTATGATTCTCTACCTCTTCTCTCTAACCCATCTGGTATGTGTAATTACATTACACGAGTATAGCACATCTTATTATCCTGTTGATGGACCTTCAGGTTGTGTCTAATATATCACATCTGCAAACAATGATGCAATAAACAATGTTGTACACATCTTCTTGAGCACATGTGTGATATTCTCTCAGGTATAGACTTAGGAATGGAATTGGTGGGCATGCACAGCTTCAACTTGGCAAGTTACTGCTAATTGGCTCCCCAAGAGGTTATGTGTATCTACTTTTCCCCTACTAACAAAGCATGAGAAGTCCTAGTACTCCTCACTGTTGTCAGCATTTGGTTTTGGCAGACTTATTAATGTTGTGATGGAGATATAACACAGTACATTTAAGTAAATAAAATGCACCTGTCCTAAGTGTCCAGCTTCATGCATTTTTACTTTTGTTCAAAACCATGTAACCTCTACCCAGACTGTTTTCAGACCACTAGATGACTCCTTCATGTCCCTTCCCAGTTAAGAGTCCCCAGTCCCTCTGCCAAAGTAACAACCGTCCTAATTTCTACAAACGTACATTAGTTTTGCTTGTTCTTGAACTTCATACAAGTGGAGTTATGCAGCACGTACTCTTTTTTGGTTTGGCTTCTTTCACTCAATTTAGTACTGAGATTCATCCATGTTAAAAAAGAGAGAGAGAAATTTACTTGAGGAATTGACTCACATGATTACAGGGACGAAGTCTCATGATCTACCATCCTCGAGCTGGAGACCCAGGAAAACTGGTGGTGTAATTCTGTCCAAGGGCAGGAGAAGATCAATGTCCAGCTCAAACAAGCTGTCGGGAAGGGAATAAAGCCTTCCATCCTCCACCTTTTGTTCCATTCAGGCCCTCAGTGAATTGCATGATGCCTACTCAAATTGGGGAAGACAATGTCCTTTACCGAGTCCACTGATTCAAATGCTACTCTCATCTGGAAACACACAGAGACACCCAGAAAGAATGTTTAATTTGGACACCCTGTGGCCCAATCAAGTTGGCACATAAAATTAACCATCACAAAAGGTGAGGGTGGCGGGTACTTTTTGCCAACCAGAGCAGCGTTGGGAGGGGGACCTGATGTTGGGCCTGCCCCTTGCTTTTCAACTCCCATGGTGCCTAGCAGAGGCTCTACACTCAATAGGAGCTCAAGAAACTTGATAAAGTGACTAATTTCATGGGGACACCCCCCCAATAGTAACAATGCAATATGGAGCACCTACATATCTGGGGCACCTTTTTATTCATGACTTCAACTTTCCCTCTTGACAACCTTAGGAATCCATGCCATTGTCCTCTTCTATAAAGGTGGAAACTGAAATCCACAGAGGCTCCACTTGATCTGCCTTAGATCCTAGAAAAATGAAGTGCAGTGGGTTGAACAGTGGCCCCTCAAAAGATATACCTATGTCCTCGCTCCAGAACCTGTAAATCGCAGGTGCAATTCAATTAAGGATCTCGTGATGAGTTTATCTGGATGGACCCTGAATCCTAAACCCAATGATAAGAATCCTCAGAAGAGAAAAGAAGACGGAAGAGACAGAGGGAGAAGAGGAGGCTATGGGAAGATGGAGACAGATTGGCGGGATGTGGCCATAAACCAGCGAACTCCAAAGAGCCACCAGAATCCAGAAGAAGCAAGAAAGCATTCTCTCTCCTAGAGCTTTCAGAGGGAGTGTGGCCCGGCTGACACCTTGATTTTGGACTCTGGTCTCCATAACTCTGCGAGAAAAAATTTCATTTGTTTTATACCACCAGTCCACGGTAAGCTGACACAGCAGCTGCAGGAAAGGAACACGCAAGGGTGGTGGAGAAGGCAATGGAAAGGAAGGAGAGAGAGTCCGCCTTCCCTGCTGAAGCTCATGATTCTTCATCTCCTGGCAGCTTTATGACCCAATTTCCTGCCCTCTGCTCCTAGTTCATTTCACTGCAGCCTCACCGGTCTCCTCGTCATTCCTGGAATGCACCAGATGCATTCTTACCTAAAGTCTTAGTGTTTGCTGTTTTCTTTGTCTAAAATATTTGTCTTCCCCTTGACACTCAGTTCTCTGCTCCCCAAACAGGCCTCCCTGATTTTTCTCTCTAGATCTTCTACCTCCCAAGTCACCCCAATCTCTCTGCTTTTTTTTATGGCCTTCACCACCACTTCATGTGACATTTGTCCATGATATATGTGTTTATATATATAATATCCCCTCCAACTAAGACACTGGCTTCTCTAGGACAAGGGCTTTATCCCCAGCCTCTAGCAAAGTTCCTGGTCTACAATAAATATTCAGTAAATGTTTGAACATAAAAAAAAAAGATTTTTGGGGCACCTGGGTGGCTCAGTGGGTTAAAGCCTCTGCCTTCGGCTCAGGTCATGATCTCAGGGTCCTGGGATCGAGCCCCACATCAAGCTCTCTGCTCAGCAGGGAGCCTGCTTCCCTTCCTCTCTCTCTGCCTGCCTCTCTGCCTGCTTATGATCTCTCTCTGTCAAATAAATAAATAAAATTAATAAATAAAAGGTTTTATTTATTAATTTGAAAGAGAGAGACAGCAAGAGAGGGAACACAAGCAAGGGGAGTGGGAGAGGGAGAAGCAGGCTTCCCACAGAGCAGGGAGCCCGATGCGGGGCTCAATCCCAGGACTCTGGGATCATGACTTGAGCCGAAGGCAGATGGTTAATGACTGAGCCACCCAGGTGCCCTGGTATCCAATAAAAATCTAAATGACTAGCTCGCTCTGACAGCACATAGACTAAAACTGGAATAATATGGAGAAGATTAGCATGGCCCCTGCAAGGTTGACAAGCAAATTCATGAAGTGCTTCATACATTTGTATGTTAACTAACGTACAAATTAAAATTAATTAATTAGAATTAATTAACTAGAATTAAAATTAAAACAAAAAAAGAGAATAAACTAGTTGACTAAAAAAAATGTTTTGAATGAATGAACAAATGATCTACTAATAGTGGTGGGAATGAAGAGGAAGAGGGCCCAGGTGTGAATCTGTCATCCAAGCTGAAGAGACAACTATGTGGGGGAAGCTGTTGGCCCTAACAGGTCCCTGGTTCTCAGCCCAAGTGTGATTAGGAACCTCAGAAAAGCCTTTCTCCACCCCTCTCCACCTGGCTTGCCTAGTCTTTCCAGCTGGTCACAGTCCCCAAGGGTTCATTTGATTCAAACATCCTTGGGAAGGTTTGAAAACATTCTTTTTTCTACATCTTCTCATTTTTTCCCAAGCATCAAGCACGGACAGATACCATTCAGAAAACACCCAGGCTCACGTACATAGGCACACACGATCTAACACACACACTTGGCCATATCCCACACTCTCATGGATCTTCACAGCCCCATCTGCTCCCATCCATTACTAATTGTGTGCAGCTGTGAACACACACTCACCCTCAGTCATTCTCACTCCCCAGTCTCACACACTCACACACTCCCATAGTCCTGCAGGTGCCCATGTGCATGGGCAGGCCTGCACTCAAGGTCCTACCTAGGTAAGTCCTCATACTGACACATGTACACACTCATTCAGCTCCTCTGGGCATGTGGGTCCATGCACACACATTCATCCTTGAACATACCTCCAGGTTTCCTCATACACATATAAACAGGCAATGGCCTGGGTGGTGACCCCCACTCATCAGAGCTTGGCATGATGACAGTGATAGCGACTGAACATTGGCCATGTGCCAGGTACCTGGCCTTTGGACCTTTGGGACCTTGACTCATACAGTCCTCAGAGAAATCACACGAAACAGGTGTTATTTTTAGTTTCATTTTATAGATGAGGAAATGAAACTCAGAGTACTCAGGGTACTGCTTGGATTCTAACCCAGGCATCTGACTCCAGAGCTCCCCACTTCCTTATTGGGTGTGGTAGAGCATATTTTTAAAAAAATGACCACATCAATAGCTCCCATCCCTCATGCTCTTCTAGAGACTTGTCACTCTCCAATTGAACAGTAGAATCTATGGCCCCTTCTCTTGAACTTGAGTGGATCTCTGTGACTGCTTCAAATAACAGTATGGTGGAAGTGATGTCAATATCAATTCCAAGGCTAGATCCTAAGAGGTGATACCAAAAAATGGCCAAGACATGGAAACACCTGACTGTCCATCAATGGATGAGTGGATAAAGAAAAAATATGTCACTTTTCCCCACACAATGGAACATTATCCAGTCATAAAAAGAAGGAAATCCTAGGGCGCCTGGGTGGCTCATTCAGTTAGGTGTCTGACTCTTGGTTTCAGCTCAGGTCATGACCTCAGGGTTGTGAGCTGGAGCCCTGCATCAGGCTCTGTGCTAGGCAGGGAGCCTGCTTGGGATTCTCTCTCTTCCTCTCCCTCTGTCTCTCTTCCCACTCATGGGCTCTTTCTCTCTGTCTTTCTAAAATAAATAAATCTTTGGAAAAAAGAAAAGAAGGAAATCCTGCCATTTGGGACAACATGGACCGAGTTGAGGGCATTGTAAGTGAAGTAAGTCAGACAAAGAAAGGTAAATACTGCAGGTCTTATTTGTACGTGGAATCTCAAAAAGCCAAACTCAGAAACAGAGAATAGAACAGTGGTTGCCAGGGGCTGGGAGTGGGGGAAATGGGGAGATGTTGGTCAGAGGGCATAAACTTCCAGTTAGAAGATGAATAAGTTGTGGAATGTATTACAAGATGGTGATTGTAGGGGCGTCTGGGGGGCTCAGTCGTTAAGCGTCTGCCTTCAGCTCAGGTCATGATCCCAGGGTCCTGGGACTGAGCCCAGCATCGGGCTCCCTGCTCAACGGGAAGCCTGTTTCTCCCTCCCCCAATCTCCCTGTTTGCGTTCCCTCTCCTGCTGTGTCTCTCTCTGACAAATAAATAAAAAGAACTTTAAAAAAAGATGGTGACTATAGTTAGCAGTACTATATGGTATACTTACAAGTTGCTAAGAGAGTAGATCTTAAAGGTTCTCATCACCACCATTACCACCACAAGAAAAAAATTACTGATAATTATGTGAGGTGAATGATAGCTATACAGTTACCTAACTTTATTGTGTTCAGATTTTCATAATACATATGATTGTCAAATCATCACATTGTACATTTTATTTTTTTTAAAGATTTTATTTAGTTATTTGACAGAGAGGGAGAGCGCATAAGTAGGGGAAGTGGCAGGCAGAGGGAGAGGGAGAAGGAGGGAGAGGGAGAAGCTTAAGGCAAATGCTTAACCAACTGAGCCACCCAGGTACCCCTGTACACTTTACACAATGTTGTATGTCAATTACACCTCCATAAAGCTAGAAAAAAAAATTTTTTTTAAAAAGAATAGTTTAAGGGCGCCTGGGTGGCTCAGTGGGTTGGGCCGCGGCTCAGGTCATGATCTCAGGGTCCTGGGATCGAGTCCCGCATCGGGCTCTCTGCTCGGCAGGGAGCCTGCTTCTCTCTCTCTCTCTCTGCCTGCCTCTCTGCCTACTTGTGATCTCTGTCTGTAAAATAAATAAATAAAATTAAAAAAAAAAAGAATAGTTTAAAAAGGGTGCTTGGGTGGCTCAGTCAGTTGGGTGACTGCCTTCGGTTCAGGTCATGATCTTGGGATCCTGGGATTGAGCCCCATGTTGTGCTCCCTGCTCAGTGGGGAGTTTCACTGGGATGATCCTGGGCTGGTGAGAAAAGTAAGTCAGGGATCAGTCTGTGTCTCATTTCCCCTCTGCCCCTGCCCCACTGCTTGTCCTCTCTCTTTCAAATAAATGGATAAAATCTATTAAAAAAACAACACAAAAAGAAACAGTTAAGAAAAATAAAAGGTAACACCCATCCTGCCTGGTTCTCTCTTGGGACACTCCCCTGGGGAGCCCAGCTACCATGCTAAGAGGAAGCCCAGGCCACAACGGGGAGACCACCTGCAGGTTTCCTCCGGACAGCCTCACCGAGGTCCCAGCTGACAGCCCGCACCAACTGGCAGCCATGTGTGTGAGGAAGCCTTTAAGACGACACCAGTCCAGCCACTACCTAACCGAAACTGCGAAAGAAACCAAGACCAAGAACTGCCCAGCTAAGCTCCATTAACCCCCAAACCAAAAGGCAGTAGTAATGATTACTGTTGTTACATGCCACTAAGCATGGGAGGGTTGCTATACAGCGGTAGAGACTGACAAACATTTAGCTTCAGAGCACCATGGGGCAGGGGTGCCAAGCTCTCTGTCCTCCCTCTGGACCCTCCTCTTCCACCCCCAGGAGCCAGGATCTCAGAGCACAATCCTTATCATCTGATCTTCACACCACAGGACCGCTGCTGCGTCAAACTGCCTATCTGGCCAGGAGCTTTAAAGCCCCAGGCTTTTGTCCCTTGCTGACTCCGGGATGCTTCTGGCAAGACCTTATCCCTGTTTACTCTTCTGTCAAATGTGTAATAATTCCAGCTCTGTCCACATCAAAGGGAGGCTACAAGGATCCAAGGCCCAAGGAAGCTTGAGTTTCAGGGGTTATTATTATTTTTTATATAGATTTTATTAAGTAATCTGCACACCCAATTTGGGGCTTGAACTCACAACTCCGAGATAAAGAATCGCGCGCTCTACTGACTGTGCCAGCCAGGCACTCCTAAGGGGTTATTTTTAATGCTTGCATTTTCGGATCCCGGGGGCAACTGGAAGATAGGTACATTATAAGCCACACAGGAAGTCTTGCAATGCGGGGACATCTAGCGTAGGGGCAAACAACTCATTGGCCACTGTGCCAATGAGACTGGCAACCAGGGATCGTTGAGATCCTGGATCGTTGAGAAAAGTGAGCCAGACACCAGACTGTCAGAACAACTGAAGTGGACCAGGGCCGGGGATGGATGTTGGCCTGGAGAACTTAAACACCATCTAAAGAGGGCAGTTAACACCCAGCTTGCCCACCCATGGCTTTAGGACAACATAACGCTCACTTGCCAGACCTGATCATTTTTCAAGAGAACCTAGAAATATGGATTTCCATGGGAACTCTCCCATTTTTAAAAAAATTTGGCAACTAATTCAGACTTTATACTTTGGGGGGGGGGTGGTTATAACACACTTTACAAAGCTGTTTGCCAAAACCAAAACAACACAGTGTGGTTTCTAAGGGCACACTACCAGAAAGTTCTTCTTGGGCGGGAGGCACCAGGATACTTAGATGAATTTTGAAGGATGTGGGGAGGGGGACACTATATTGTTGCACCTGTCAGGGCCCCCTTCAGTGGCAGAGGAGAGAGAGGAAAGGCGTCTATGTGTGGGAAGCAGAAGTGATCACAGCCAAAGCAGCAGAACCCTGGCACCGTGAGTCTGCACCTTGGGGCTGGGTGGAAATGGGTTCAGATCCTGGCTCTGCAGCTTTACCAGCGGGTTTTCCTGACCCTTAGTTTTTTTTTTTTTGTTTTTGTTTTTGTTTTTTAAGATTTATTTATTTATTTATTTATTCGACAGACAGAGATCACAAGTAGGCAGAGAGGCAGGCAGAGAGAGAGGAGGAAGCAGGCTCCCTGCCGAGCAGAAAGCCCGACGTTGGGCTCGATCCCAGGACTCGGGATCATGACCCGAGCCAAAGGCAGAGGCCCTAACCCACCGAGCCACCCAAGCGCCCCTGACCCAGTTTTCTTATCTATAAAATGCAGTTAATAATGATTGTTATCCCATAGGATTGTTGAGGGGGTTAAACAGGATCATCGACATGGAAGGTTTGAAAGAGTTCATGATGTCAGCTGCTGTTTCCCCCACTCTTTTACTCTGTCATGACTTTGCTAATGTTTCCATGCTGGAGCAGGTCTCTTTCTGCCTTCTCTGCCTGGCTCTTTCTAGACCCAGGTGGGCACAGCTGCCTCTGAGAAACCTCCACAGCCCCCAGGCTGGTGCATCATTGCTTCCCTCCCCCCTGGACTCTTTGCTCAGATGTGCCTGGACATTGATGGTCTATGTGGTGGTTCTTGGTGAGTCTTTGGACCCCGAGCTAGGAAGTTTCTGAAGGGCAGGAGCCAGGCCTGAGTCATCCGTGTTCCCCAGTAGTCTGCCCTTGGGTGGGGGGCCAGTAGTGTTTCTGGAATAAAGGGAAGGGAAGAGGAAGGGAGGGGTGTCACAGGCAGCTCCCAGATCACTGATTGAACCTTGGGCCCCAGGGCTCTGGCAGTTAAAACACAGGTCAAGGGCCCATCCTTGTCTAACTCTTAACTGTGTGTAAATGTGTGTCTGAATATATGTGAGTATGTGACAGTGTGTGAATGTGTGTGCCTGTGAATGAGTGAGAATATGTGTGTGGGGGGGAGTGTATCTGTGTGTGATGGTGGGAAAAACGTATATATGTGAAAGAATATGGGTGTGAGGGTTTATATGGTTGCATTTATGTGTAAACACACACGGTCACTAAGATGGAGCTCCAGGGGAAAGGGTCTTTGTGTGGTTCCTCTTTGTGTCTTCACCTCTAGTATCTGGCACGCCCAGGATGTGGAGGGGAGGAGGGGTAAATCAGGAAGAGCATCATGGGAAAACAGAATAGCACAGGGCTTACCAGCAGGGGTCCAAGAGTCAGATGTCATCAGTGCTTCTAATTTTGGGCCAGGTGACCACTATAAGCCTCAGTTTTTTTCATCTGTAATATAGGTACGATTGCGCATCTAACCTGTAGGGTGGGGCATAGGAAGTAGTTATCAAATGTCAGCCAGTATTATTATACTGAATGTCACTATCGACCTCCACAGCAGATAGTTCCAAAGGCTAAAAACGCTCAAAACATGTCAACAGACTACGAACCATATCCGTCAAAATTCTCTGAGCCTTAGTTTCTCCTACAATACCCTGTATTTTGCCTCCTAGGGCAGCTGGGAGGTTTATGATATCACCGGACTGAGGGAGGCAGAAGCCAAAGCTAGGAACAGGGTGCCCTCTCCTGGAAGTATGGGGTAAAGGTTGGCTCCCTCAGACTAGTCACTGACCTCATAGGAGGCAGATGCTGTCAGGACTGCCCGCAAAGGGGCAGCTGGGAGGAGGGGATTTCTACTTCTGGGTAGCTTAAGCTGCCCCTCCCCGCCCCCTTTTGTCTGCTGGACTCCTCCTTCCTCAGATCGCTCTTTAGGATGCCGACTGAGCCAGGCCGCCGTCACAAGTTCTCAGAGCAAACCGTATTCATTTTGCATTCTTCTGTGTGATTATTTAGACAATGTCTATCTCTTCAGGAGGGAAGGACTCATCTGAGAAATGAAAGGGAGTGGCAGCATCCCAGACCATTGGATTCCTAGGATACCTGGACTAGGTTCTCAGTAAATGCTGGAATAAAAGGATCGTGGAAGCCCAGACTCTAGTATATGTTAGAGTCAAGAAAACATTTAAAAAAAATTTTTTTTTAGTCAAGAAAAAATATTTAGTCATTTTCTAGTCAAGAAAATGTTTTTAAAAAATTTTTAAATTTAAGTTCAATTTAACTAACATATACTATATTATTAGTTTCAGAGGTGGAATTCAGTGAGTCATGAGTAGTATACATCACGCAGGGCTCATTACTTCGAGAGCCCTCCTTAATGACCATTAGCTGGTTACCTCATCCCTTCACCCGCCTCCCCTCCAGCAACCCTCAGTTTGCTTCCCATAGTTGAGTTTCTTATGGTTTGCGTCCCTCTCTGTTTTCATCTTACTTCATTTTTCCTTCCCTTCCCCTATGTTTATCTGTTTTGTTTCTTAAATTCCACATAGGAGTGAAAATCATATACTTTTTATCCTCCTCTGACTTATTTTGCTTATAATACCCTCTAGTTCCATCCATGTCATTGCAAATGGCAAGATTGCATTTTTTTTTTTTAAGATTTTATTTATTTGACAGAGAGAAACACAGTGAAAGAAGGAACACAAGCAGGGGGAGTGGGAGAGGGAGAAGCAGGCCTCCTGCTGAGCAGGGAGCCAATGTGGTTCCATCCCAGGATCCTGGGATCATGATCTGAGTAGAGGGCAGATGCTTAATGACTGAGCCACTCAGGCGCCCCAAGAATGCATTCTTTTTGATGGCTGGATGTTTTCTTGGATCAAGAAATGTTTTCTTACTCAGCTGTCAAGAAAACGTTTCTTGACCCAAGAAAACATCCAGCCCCCCTCAGGGGAAGGCTCCCGCTTCAACCAGGGACATTCGAGACCTGGATTTGCAGAGTTCCTGGTCCACCCCGCCCCCCAATCAAGGATAGCCAGGTCTGTGGGCTGAAGCCAAGAGACACCACAAGCTGGGTTCTGGGACCTACATCTGAGAGCGTTAATTCATTCCACAAATACTGGGTGCCTTCTGTGTGCCAGACACTGAGCTGGACGTTGGGAACACAGTGGTGGGCAAAATCAGATACATTCGTGACCCCTCTAGAAGCAGTGGGACAGTCAGACACATGATGGGATGATTTTGACATAATGATACCTAGTAGCATACACCCCCATTTGAGTCTGAGGGCTCCTCCAAGGGGAGAAGCGTGTCTGCAGGTGGGGACAGCCAGCTCCTGGGACTCTCATAGACCCCCTCACCACCCCTGATGCGGCAGTCTAGGACGAGAAGATTGAGGGGGTCTGGGGGAGTTCTATTCCAAACTCTCCAAGAAATCCCCCACTTCTGTACCCAATACCCAGCAGGGACATCAAGGCCCACCCGAGGGACAAGTACAAATCTGAAAGGGCTTGGAAGGAGGTTGTGGAAGGAGTTGGGAAGGAGTTGGGAAGGTGGGGAGACACCCCGATAGGCGTGGAGCAGTGACAGGGTCTCCTCAGAGCTGCATTATTCCATCTCATCCTCATTGACAGGCATCCTCAGGATCTGGACCCCAATCCCCCATCTGGCAGCCTCCCAATTAATTCACAATCTAAGTGCTGGTCCCTGGAGCTTGGGCAAACCAGAGGGCCCTCTGGCCAATGGGAGGGCTCCTTCTGTCTCCACCCCTCTCCACTTTCCAAGCTGGAGGCCTAAGTGACTGCAAAAGCAAACACCCAAAGGGTAGGTTCAAAGGGCAGACAATGTGGCTGGCCACAGGGACCGGCCTGTCTCTGCCTATTATTTAGGGTGGCCCCGCAGCCTCTGCAGAGCCCTAGGCTGGAGCCTGGGGGGGTGGGGGGAGAAGGCCCATCTGACAATAGTTTGTCCACTGTGGCCTTGAGCAGAGTGCACATGAGTGGGTGACCCTCTAGGAAGCACTTGTGCATTCAGCCTGATTTTTTTTTTTAACGTATATAGGCAAATACTTGTTTGTGGTTTTTTTCCCTCTTAGACAAATAATGACATACTGGACACACTGTCCTGCACCATGCTTTCTTTATCTTCACTTAACATTTTATCTTGATGATGGAACATTCTGTAACAATAGATAAACGCCTTCCTTTTTAAGAAGTGGTGGCACTTCAGTAATCCACCATTTGGACAGGACCTTTATTTATTTAGCAAGTCTACAGAAGGACATTTCGACTGTTTGCAATCTTTTGCTCTTGGTGTCATTTGCTCACACGTGCTTACGTCTTTGAGATAAATTCCTAAGAAGCAGAACTGTTTGGTCAAAGGGCATGTGAGTTTGTGATCTTGTTCCTGGAATGTTCCCCTTTAAAGTTGGGTCAGGGGCCCTTGGGTGGCTTAGTCACTGGGTGGCTGCCTTTGGCTCGGGTCATGATCCCAGGGTCCTGGGATCAAACCCTGCTTCGGGCTCCCTGCTCAGCAGGAAGCCTGCTTCTCCCTCTCCACTCCCCTGCTTCTGTTGACTATCTTGCTGTCTCTCTCTGTCAAATAAATAAATAAAATCTTAAAAAAAAAAAAAAGTTGGGCCAATGTATGACGTATGAGAGGCCTGCTTCCCCATTGCCTCACCAACAGATAACGAGCATTTATCACACTTTTAAATTTTTATCAATCTGATACTAAATGTAAAAAGAAAATTGATCATCCCCGTCCCCCAGCCATAAACCATACCAGGAGCCTAGTGTCCACCCCCAGGTGCCACTAATAAAGAATCCCCCCTCTCCTTGATTTTTTTTTTTAACATATATTTTTTCCCACTACGGAATGATGAAAGGGTCAATCCACCAGGATGACAAAGCAATCCCAAGTGCATATGCAGAACACAACAGAGGTCCAAAATTTGCAAAAACAAAACTGGTAGAACTGAAAGGAGAGGTAGACAAATCCATAATTACAGTTGAAAGATTTTAAGATACCTCTCAACAACTGATAGAACAAGTGGACAGAAAATCAGCAAGGACACAGAAGACCTCAACAATATCACCAACCACGGAATCTACTTGACACACTCAGAATAGTGCATGTAGCCACAGAACACACACTGGCTTCCAGGGCCCAAAGGACACCACGATTGACCACATCCTTGCTCACGAAATAAAATAAATCTTAAGACATTTAAAGTAATTGAAATCCTACAGAATGTGTTCTCTGATCACAATAGAGTCAAACTTAGAAATCAATAATAGAAGGATAATGTGAAGATTTCCAAACACTTAGAAAGTAAATAACAGATGTTGAAATAGTTCTCATGTCAAAGAGGAAGTCTCAAGCGAAATTATGAAAAAAACACAGAATTGAATGTAAATAAAAGCATAACATATTAAAACTTGTGCTAAAGCAGCGCTAAGAGGGAAATTCATAGGACTAAATGCATGTATTGAAAAGAAGAAATGTCTCAAGTCAATCATCAAAGCTCCCACCTCAAAAATATTAAAAAAAAAAGCAGAGCAAAATAAACCAAAGCAAGCAGAATGAAGGAAATAGGGGCACCTGGGTCGCTCAGTTGGTTAAGCACCTGCCTTCCACTCAGGTCATGATCTCAGGGTCCTGCCATCGAGTCCTGTATCAGGGTCCCTGCTCAGTGGGGAGCCTGGTCCTCCCTCTACCTCTGCTGCTCCCTCTGCTTGTGCTTTCTCTCTCTCTCTCAAATGAATAAATAACATCTTTTTAAAAAGAGAAAGAAAATAATAAAGACCAGAAGGGAGTTGAAAATAGAAAAGTAGAGAAATTCAATGAAAGCAACAGCCAGTTCTTTGAAAAGATTGATAAAATTGACAAAACTCTGGGAAGACAGACAAAGAAAAAAGAGAGAAAAGACACAAATTACCAATATCAGGAATGAAACAGGGATATCACTATAGACCACACAGACATTAAGAGCATAATTAGGGAATACTGCAAATAATTCTACACACACAAATTCATCCTCAACAAGATGGCTCACTCCCTCCCCCCAAAACACTAGCTACCATGTTCATTAAATGTGAAATAGGTAATTTGAATAGTCCTAGACTATTAAGGAAATTAAATTCATAATTTAAAAACTCTCAGGAAAGAAATTTTCAGACCCATTTCATTGGAGAATTCTATCAAAGTTTTAAAAAAGAATTAACAGCAATTCCACCCAATCTCTTCGAGAAAATAGAAGAAAAGGGAATATTTTCTAATTCTTTTTTTTTTCCTTAGAGAGAGAGAGAACATGAGTGCACAAGCAGAGGAGGGGCAGAAAGAGAGGGAGAGAGAGAATCCCAAGTAGGTTCCCTGCCTAGCATGGAGACCAACATGGGGCTCAATCTCATGACCCTGAGATCAAGACCTGAGCTAAAACCAAGAATGGGATGCTTAAGCAACTGAACCACTCAGGTGACCCCTCAATTCATTTTATGAAGCTGTATTATCTTGATACCAAAACCAGACGAAGTCAGTACAAAGAAAGAAAACTACAGCTCAATATCCTTCATGAATACAAATGCAAAATTCTCCTTTTTTTTTCAAAATCTTAACAAAATATTAACAAATATAATCCAACAATAATTGTAAAGAATTATACACCATGTAATTCTTTCAAGATCAAGTGGAGCTTATAAAGGGTGCAAATCTGGTTTAATATTTTTAAACCAATCAACATAACCTACCATGTTAACAATCTAAAGAAGAAAAAACTCACGACATCAATTAATATCAGTAAAAGCACAAGACAAAACTCATCATCTGTTCATGATTAAAAAAAAAAAACCAGGAGATAGGAGTAGAGGGGAACTTTCTCAACTTGATAAAGAACATCTATAAAAAAAAATTCTATGGTTAACTTAATTAATGCGGAAAGACTGAACTGAAAGCTCTCTATCGAAACTCAGAAACAAAGCAAGGAGGTCTGTTCTTATCATTCTTATTCAACAGTGCTGGAAGTTCTAGTCAGTACAACAATGCAAGAAAAGGAAATAAAAAGCATACAGATCAGAAAGAAATAATAAAACTGTCCCTATGTGCAGGTGACAGGATTGGCTACACAGAAAATTCCAAAGAACCTACAAAACAAAACCAAACACAAAATGTCTATGACCTGTGAGTTCAGCAAGGGTATCTTTTATCTATAAGACACAAAAGAAACACACCACTTCGATTGTACTTGTATACATTAACAATGAACACATGACCACCAAAATGTAAAATGTTGTATCATTCAGGAGGTACAGGAAGAGAGAAATAGAAGAAAAAGAAGAAATAAATACTTAGGTGTATATCTAACACCACAGGTACAGGACTTGTATGTTGAAAACGGCATGATACTGATAAAGGAAATCAAAGAAGACACAAATGAATGGGGGAAACATAACTGTGTCCGTGGATTGTAAGAATCAACATAGGAAAGATGTCAGTTCTCCTTGAATCCATATACAGTTTGATGTGATTCCTACCAACATCCTTGCAAGAAGTTCTTTAGACATGGACAGGATTGTTCTAAAATGTATGTGGAAAGAAAAAGAAAGTAAAATAACTAAAACAATTTTGAAAAATAAAAAGGGCTTGCATCGCTACAGAAATCAAGACTGGAGTACTGGCAGAAGGACAGACATATGGATTGGAGAAATAGACGAGGGGATTTGAAATAGATGGAAATCAATGGGCCCAGCTGATTTCTGACAAAAGGGCAAAACCAGTTCAGGAGAGGAAAGGTAACCTGCTTCAAGTGGTGCTGGAATAGCTGAACGCCCATTGCATACTCAGTGGCAAAAAAGATACACCCCAAATCAACCAGAACCAAAGCCAAACTGCCCACTTGATACCAACATTAACTCAAACGGATCATAACTTAAATTTAAAACATAAAACTCCAAAAGTTTTAGAAAACATCATAGGAGAGAATCTTTGAGCTCTAGGGCTGATGCAAAGAGTTCTTGGAATTGACACTGAAGGCATGATCTGTAAAAGGAAACATTGATAAATTGGATTGCATCAAAATTGAAAACTTTTACTTTGTGAAAGACCTTCTTAAGAGGATAAAAAGAGAAACTACAGAGCAGGAGAATATATTTGTAAACCACATATATGACACAGGGCTACTACCTAAAATATATAAAGAACTTGTAAAACTCAACAACAATCCCCCCGCCCCAAAACAATCCAGTTAGAAAATGGGCAAAAAGCAAGAAAGAGCTATTTCATCCAAGAGGACATATAATGGCAAATATACATATGAAAAAATGTTCTACATCATTAGCTGTCAGGAAAATGCAAATTAAAACCACAATGAGATATTATACGCCTATCAGAGTGGTTAAAATAAAAAATAGTGACAACACCAAATGCTCACAAGGACGCAGAGAAACTAAATCACTGGTACTTTGGGCACATGGATGGCTCAGTCAGTTAAGCAGTTAAGCAGCTGCTTTTGGTTCAAGTAATGATCTCAGAGTCCTGGGATCAAGCCCTGCATCAGATTCCCTGCTCCCTGGGGAGTCTGCTTCTCCCTTTCCTTCTGCTCCTCCCCCCACTCATGTGTGCTCTCTCTCAAATAAATAAAATCTAAAAAATAATCATTCATACTTTGCTGGTAGACACATAGCACAATGGTACAGCCCCTCTGGAAAATAGTCTGGCAGTTTATTCTTTAAAAATTAAACATGCAGGGGCGCCTGGGTGGCTCAATGGGTTAAGCCTCTGCCTTCGGCTCAGGTCATGATCCCAGGGTCCTGGGATCCACCCCTGCGTCGGGCTCTCTGCTCGGCAGAGAGCCTGCTTCTCCCTCTCTTTCTCTGCCTGCCTCTCTGCCTACTTGTGATCTCTGTCAAGTAAATGGATGGAATCTTAAAAAAAAAAAAAATTAAACATGCAATTCCAATACAACCCAGCAATTTCACTTTTTTGAAAAAGAGATTTTAAGTATTCTCCACACCCTGTATGGGGCTTGAACTTACAACTCCAAGATCAAGAGTCACGCTCTCCACTGACGGAGCCAGCCAGATCCCCCCCAGCAATTCTACTTCTCAGCATTTATCCCTGAAAAATTAAAATTTACGTTCACATAAAAAACCTGTACATATATAGTCATAGTAACTTTATTTGTAATAGTCAAGAACTGGAAACAATCCAGATGTCTTTCAGTCCGTGACTGGTTAAACCAATTAGTGCATCCATACAAAGGAATACTACTCAGCAATAAAAAAGAACGAACTTTGATAAATGCAGCAACCTGGGTGAATCTCCAAAGAAGTAGGCTGAGTGGGAGAAGCCATCCAAATAGGTTACATAGTGTAGGATTCCATTTATATAGCATTCTTTTTTTTTTTTTTTTTTTTTTTTTAATTTGACAGAGAGATCACAAGCAGGCAGAGAGGCAGGCAGAGAGAGAGGAGGAAGCAGGCTCCCCGAGAGAGCAGAGAGCCCGATGCGGGGCTCGATCCCAGGACTCTGAGATCATGACCTGAGCCGAAGGCAGCGGCTTTAACCCACTGAGCCACCCAGGTGCCCCTATAGCATTCTTTTTTTTGAGAGAGCGAGCGAGCGAGCGAGAGAGAGAGCACAAGCACACAGAGAGGCAATGAGAGGGAGAAGGAGACTCCTTGCTGAGCAGAGAGCCTGATGCCAGACTCAATTCCAGGACCCTGAGATCATGACCTGAAATGAAGGCAGATGCTCAACCAACTGAATCACCCAGGTGCCCTATATAGTATTCTTGAAATGACAAAATTATAGAGTTGGACTATTGATTAGTGGTTGGGGAATAGAACCAGGTAAAGTGAGTGTGGTTATAAAAGGGCAACATGAGGGGTGCCTGGGTGGCTCAGTGGGTTAAACCCTCTGCCTTCAGCTCAGGTCATGATCCCAGGGTCCTGGGATAGAGCCCCGAGTTGGGCTCTCTGCTCCGCAGGGAGCCTGCTTCCTCCCCTCTCTCTCTCTTCCTGCCTCTCTGCCTACTTGTGATCTCTCTGTCAAATAAATAAAATCTTAAAAAAAAAAAAGGGCAACATGAGGGATTTTTTTTTATTTTAAATGACACATTTAGGGGCACCTGGGTGGCTCAGTGGGTTAAAACCTCTACCTTCAGCTCATGTCATGGTCTCAGGGTCCTGGGATCGAGCCCGCATTGAGCTCTCTGCTCAGCGGGGAGCCTGCTTCCCCTTCTCTCTCTGCCTGACTCTCTGCCTGTGATCTCTCTCTGCCAAAATAAATAAAATCTTAAAAAAAAATGACACATTTATTTCATGATCCCTACTAAACTGACATTTGATATTATAAATTTCTGTTATTCTTTTTTTAATATAAATTCAATTAATCAACATATAATGTACTGTTTCAGGGGTACAGGTCTGTGATTCATTAGTCTTATATAATACCCAGTCCTCATTACAACACATACTCTCCCCAGTGTCCACCACCCAGTTACCCTGTCCCCCAACCCCCTCCCCTCCAACAACCCTCAGTTTGTTTCCTAAGATTCTCTTATGATTTGCAACATGAGGGATTCTTGTGGTGATGGAAATGTTTTGTATCTTGACTGTATCAGTATCAGCAACCTGGTTGTGCAGTTTTGAAAGAGGTCATCACTAGGGGAAATAGTGTAAAGGGACTATGGGATCTCTCTGTATTATTTCTTACATCTACGTGAGAATCTTCAATTAGTGCAAAATAAAAAGCTTATTTAAGAAGTGATAATGCTTAAAAAAGGATAAAGGCTAGAGATTGTATGGTCAAGTTTTTCACCCAATAAATTAGAAAATACTTGAAAAATTATACCTAATTTTGAAGAGTATCAAGAATAGGAACCAAATTTCTTGAAGGTAATTTGGCAAGTTGGATCAAGACTTTGACAAATGTTGGGGTGCCCGGGTGACTCAGTCAGTTAAGTGACTGAGTCTTGGTTTTGGCTGAGGTCATCATCTCCAGGTTGTGAGATCGAACCCCTTGTCTGGGCTCTGCACTCAACCGGGAGTCTGCTTAAGATTTTCTCTCTTCCTCTCTCTGCCCCTCCCTTCCATGCTCTTCCCCCACAAAATAAACAAATCTTTTTTAAAAAAAAAAAAGAACTTTGATATTCCTTAAGCAAGCAATTCTATTTGTTTATCTGAAGCCATAATGTATCAAAGGTGGGACGTGTTATTTCAGGGAAACTGAAACAACAGATGCTTGGCTACATAAATTGTGATACATCCACAGGCTGGAATTTCTGCAAGAAGAGAAACTGCATAATATAGGAGTTAAGAACAGAATTTGGAGTCTGACCACCTGGGTTGAAATTCTAGTTGGTTTTTTTTTAAGATTTTATTTATTGATATTTTTGACAGAGAGACAGACAGAGCAGGGGAAGTGGGAGAGGGAGAAGCAGGATTCCCACGGAGTGACAAGGGGCTCAGTCCCTAGGACCCCAGGATCATGACCTGAGCCGAAGGCAGACGCTTGACGACTGAGTCACACAGGCACCCCGAAATTCTAGTTTCTTTACTTATTAAGTGTGTAACTATGGGGAAATTACTTAACCTTTTTGTGCCACTTTCCTCATTTGCAATATGAGGAAAACCTACTTCTTAATATTATGAGGATTAAATGAGCTTCTATTTACAAAGCACTTTGAATACAACCAGGCATAAATTGAGAGCATTATGAAGCTAGATCTTGTAATAATTTTAGGTATTAAAAAAAGAGGTATGGGGCGCCTGGGTGGCTCAGTGGGTTAAGGCCTCTGCCTTAGGCTCAGGTCATGGTCCCAGGGTCCGAGGGTCCTGGGATCGAGCCCCATATCGGGCTCTCTGCTCAGCGGGGAGCCTGCTTCCTCCTCTCTCTCTGCCTGCCACTCTGCCTACTTGTGATCTCTGTCTGTCAAAAAAATAAAATCTTTATTAAAAAAAAAAAAAAAGAGGTATGGGGCGCCTGGGTGGCTCAGTTTGTTAAACATCTATCTGCCTTCTGCTCAAGGGATGATCCCAGGGTCCTGGAATTAGGCTGTGTAGGGCTCCCTGCTCAGTGGGGATCCTGCTTTTCCCTCTCTCTCTGCCTCTCCCCCTGCTTGTGCTCTCTCTCTCTCTCTTGCTATCTTTCTGTCAAATGAATAAATAAATTCTTAAAAGAGGTATAAGACAGTTTATACAATATGATCTCAGATATAGAAAACCTATAGATGTAATGAAAAGAGACCAAGAGGAAATTCATCAAAATGATAAATCATAATCTCTGAATAGTCATTTCTCTGAATTAGTTTGAGTTTTTTATACTTTTCTATTTTTTTTACATTTCACGTAATTATCTGTTTAATAGAAAAAGTTATTAATTTTCCAAAGTGAGAAAATGATTTTTTAATTTTTATTTTTTAAAGATTTTATTTATTTGACAGACAGAGATCACAAGTAGGCAGAGAAGCAGGCAGAGAGAGAGGAGGAAGCAGGCTCCCTGCTGAGCAGAGAGCCTGATGCGGGGGTGCTTAATCCCAGAACCCTGGGATCATGACCTGAGCCAAAGGCAGAGGCTTTAACCCAATGAGCCACCCAGCACCCTGAGAAAATGGATTTAAAAGTGCTTTGTCACCTGTAAAGTGCTATATTCACGTGAAGGTAACATACTTTTTGATTAGCACTAACCTTCTAAGGTGATGTTCTTATTCTTATTCCCATTTTACAGTAGAGGAAAATGAGGCTCAGAAAGGTGGTGTGCTTCCCCAAGGATCACAGCAGGAGTGTAGACAAGGAAATTTGAGACTTGACAAGGCAATGGGCAGGTGGACACTCTCTCCAGGAGAGAAGGATGACAGAGAAAGAGGAATGGAAATCACTTCTGAAGAAAAAAACTGGAAAATAAAGTAGCTCAGGCTATATGGCATGGAATCAGATAGACCCTGGTAAATTTTCAGTGGGATGTTCTGGCTAGGTTCATTCTGGAGCAGGAACCTTTTGTTCCAAAGGTGCAGAAATGCACATTTCAACAATGTATCATTTTTACCTACTAAATTAGCAAAAAACAAAACAAAACAAAACAAAAAAACAAAAAAAACCAAACCCCCCCCCCAAACCAAAAAAACCTACAACAAAAACAAGGATAATATAAATGCTGGAAAACATGCAGTAAAATAAACTCAGATACCACAGGTGATTTTTAGAAAATATGGCAATAAAATCAGGAGGAGCCTGAAAAATGCTTATGTCCAGGGGCACCTGGTTGGCTCAGTTGGTTAAGCATTTGCTTTCCGCTCAGGTCATGATCCTGGGGTCCTGCTCAGTGGGGAGCCTGCTTCTCCCTCTCCCTCTGCTGCTGTCCCTGCCTGTGTGCACTTTCTCTCTTTCAAATGAATAAATGAAATCTTTTTTTAAAAAATGCTTATGTCCTTTGATCCAGTTAGTCCAAATTCTAGGGTTTTTTCCCCCAAGGGGGTGATCCAAAATATATAGGAACTCCGTGTGAATGAACAACTCATCATAGTTCTAATAGTGAAAAAATGGAAAAACCTGTGTGATACATCCATTCCATGAGAACTTCAAAAAAAAAAATTATCCAGGGCGCCTAAGTGGCTCAGTAGGTTAAGTGACTGCCTTCAGCTCAGGTCATGATCCTGGAGTCCTGGGATCGAGTCCTACATCAGGCTCCCTGATGAGCAGGGAGTCTGCTTCTCCCTCTAACCCTCTCCCCTCTCATGCTCTCTGT
Source organism: Lutra lutra (assembly GCF_902655055.1). NCBI lineage: Eukaryota > Metazoa > Chordata > Mammalia > Carnivora > Mustelidae > Lutra > Lutra lutra. Next base: position 119,788,076 of record NC_062286.1, on the reverse strand, counting down.
CAAGTAAATAAATAAAATCTTTAAAAAAATAAAAAAAATAATCTTTGTACATATTCTCTTATCTTGCTGGGGTATAGGTTACATAGATGTACGTATGTGTCAAAATTAATCTGTATAATACTTAAGTTCCGTGTATATCACTGTTTACCAATTGCATACCCTTTTTTTTTTTTTTAAAGATTTTATTTATTTATTTGTCAGAGAGATAGAGAGAACACAAGCAAGGGGAGAGCAAGGAGGGAGAAGCAGTCTTCCCACTGAGCAGGGAGCATGATACAGTACTCTATCCCAGGACCTGGGATCATGACCAGAGCCAAAGACAGACGCCTAACCTACCGGGCCACCTAGGTGTCCATAAATTGTATACTCTTGAAGATGAACATGGTGGGAGGGGACTTCCCCTACCAGATATCAAGGTTTACTATAAAGCTTTAGGGAGTCCTGGTTAGCTTGGTTGGTAGAACATGTCAGTCTTGATCTCAGGGTCATTAGTTCAAGCCCCACACTGGGCATAAAGCCTAACTTAAAGGAAAAAAAAAAAAAAGATCTATTATAAAACTTTGGTCATTTCAACAGGGTAGAGTTGGAATAGATCAATGCATCAAAACAGAGAATGCAGAAACAACCATGTATTTATGGACACTTAATCTGTGATAGCTGGCACTGTTGGCCCCTGGGGTTAAGGGGGCACTAAGTGGCACTGAGAGAACTGCTTACCCATATGGGGAGAAAAATGAAACAGAATTCCTACCTCATACCAACTGCATACATATTTGAATCATAAAACTGTGGGAAGACAATACAGGAGAAATTCTTTACGACCTTGGGATCTGCAGACTTTCTAAAACAAGATAAAAACTTCCTATGGGAAAAGATAAATTTGACTACATTAAAATGAGGAATTTCTATTTATCAAAAAACAGAGAGAGGTTGGGAAGACAAAAAACCGGGAGAAGACATCTGCAACCCATACGATTGGTCTGTATCCAGAATATGCAAAGAATTCCTATTAACTGAAAGGAAAAACAAACCACCTATTGTTAAATGGGCAAGACAACTTTTACAGAGAAAGGATCCCAGATAGAATTCATATAATAAATAGCATACGAGTAGGTGCTCAACCTCATTATTAGTTACAGAAATCCAAATTAAAACCACATGGAAGATCATGTCATACCTGCCAGGTTGACAAAAATAAAAACTGATACCAGGATGTGCTGGTAAGGGGACAGAACAATAACTTTTATCCAAAGTTGGTGGGGTTATAGACTGATGCAACCACTTTGGGAAACAGTTTCATATTATCCAGCTAAGTTGGACATGAGCATACCTGCAGAATGTTAGAGCATTATTATTTGTAGTAGAGAAAACTGGAACAACTCAGTGCCCATCAACAATTTCATGAATTAGTAAGTTGTGATATATTCATACAATGGATTATATGGGAAATAAATGAACCATAGCTACACCATCTACACAACTGACTCAAAAACAATGTTGAGAGAAAAGCAAGTTGCAGAAGAATATGTACAGTCTGATTTCATTTTTACAAAGGCAAAAAACCGGCCAAACTAAACAATGTTGTGTTTAGGGATAGTCACATAGGTAATAAAATCCATTAAGAAAAGCAAAGGAGAAAGAAAGAAAGAAGAAAAGAGAAGAAAAATGATTAAGACAAAATTCACTGTAGCAATAACTTCCAGGTGGGGAGAAGGGGCATGTGATTGAGAAGGGAAGCAGGTGGCTTCTGGCATATGGCAGTGTTTCAATCCACAGACACATGGATCAACCTGACAGAATGGTCCTAACAGCCATGAGTATGGGTGAAATGGCACAGGAAGGAACATCAATCCTTAAAAGCACTAGAGAAAGAGGAAGTTTCCAAGGTCAGAGAAGGAACTGAGTGGACAGGAGTAAATACTGGGAGGAGAGACAGGAAGGAGGAAGGCAAAGGCATATTGTGTGCTGCAGTGGGATGGAAATGCAGGCTGAGGCACATTTGTTGGATTCAGCCAGGTTTCCTGCTGACCTTCCTTGGCTGTAGAAATTTCAGCCAAGACCTGGTGGTACAGGCCACATAGCTGAGAACTGAGTGGGAGCTAAGAAGTGCAGATCGGAGAAAGGGATAACACTGAAAAAGTCTGAAAGGGGGAGGAAGAAAATGGATAGCAGCTGGGGGGATCGGGTGGGGGCCAGGGTTCCTTGAGAGATGTTAAAGGGTCTAAAAGCAAAAATAAGTACATTTTAAGCTATATGCGTGACTGGTACAAATATCATAGTGACAGAAAAAAGCAAGTTGCAGAAGGCTACGTACAGTATGGTACTATTTACATAATGGTCTTAAATACAGAAGGAATTCTATGAAACGTTTAACGATGTACACAAATGCAGTAAAAGGAGTAAAATGTGCGCAAATTTACCTAAATTCAGGACAGTGGTTACCTGGAGGGCAGGGTGGAATTATCTGGGATGTGCTAGGTACCTGACATATTGCAACTTTACGTATAACCCGTTTGGTAGGTACATTCGGTCCATTTTACTAATGAGCAAATTGCGGCTCAGGGAGGTGAGCTGGTTAGAATAGCAGTTTCGCTAGGTTTTGACTATGGATTTCGTGGCGGAACGAATGAAAGAAAGGAAGCCTCAGGTCTGCCCTCAGTACTCTCCCGGAGCTCTCTTCCAGACCCATCACGGGCAAAATCCGGGTTTTTTTCTCAGCTGGATTCGAAGTAGGTTCCGGCCCCTGCCCCCTCCCTCCGCGGCTTTGGGCCCCGCCCCGGACCGCTCAGCACTAGCGGGACTCATGAATATGCAAGATAGAGGAAGATATTTAAAGGCGCCGGCGTCTATCGCAGGTCCCTGCCCAGCGCCGCCCTTCCTGCGCTATCCCGTAGTCCCAGGGCTGGTTCCCTTCGCGTGTGTCCATCACTCTGTGCGGAAACTGCCAGCATGTCGGACAAACTGCCGTACAAAGTCGGTGAGTTCCAGGAGCGCAGCTAGCCGCGTGGGCTCCACATCTGCTGGGGGCCTGTTGGGGAGGCGGCCGCGGGCCCCTCGCGGGGAGCTCTTGGTCCTCTTGAATCTTTGGCTCGGCGCGATCTTGGCTGCGCGAGGCCTTCTGGGGGTTGGAGTTCTCAAGTCAAAGCGAGCCGTTCGTTGGAGGCGGCCGTGGACTACAAGTTCCGGCGTACCGCGCAAGGCCCATTGCCCCGGCGCGGGCTGCGGAGCCGCCAACTGGCGGCGTGTTGCGCCCGGAGGGGGCTGGGGCAGGCGGAGAGCGTGCACCTGGCTGCGGCCTGGGACTGTTGGCACCTGCAGGGACCTATTCCAGGAGGCCAAGATCCTGTCGTCTGGACCTGGATCCCCCTTGGCCAGCTGGGTGGACCCGGACAAGTGCCTACCCCTGTCTGGGCCTCCTGTAGGGAAAGCGAGGGCGCTGGAGTGCTTAAGGCGTGTGCGGGGGGGGGGGGGCGCGGGGGGAGGCCTGGACAGCTAGCCAGAGGCCGGCACTAGTCCACTCACAGGGGACTTTGGGCTCGTTACTCAACCTCTGGGGTCACTCTCCTGGTCAACAGGGACAGTCGTGCAGCGAATCTCGAAGAAAGCTTGGAGTGCTTAGAAAAATCCTTGCTGTCCTGTGGATTAAAGTTGATAAACTGCCAGTGTATTTTGGGCGTTTACTATGGGATGGGCACCACCTTTGACCTTTATTCTACATTAATTCATTTTATGTCACGGTTTTTTAGGGAAGAGACTATTACTTTCTCATTTGTTGAGTATGCGTAGTCACAGGAATAAAGATAGCTTGCTCAAGATCTTACAGCAGGTTGGTGTTGGAGCAGGATATGAACGTAGGCCTTGAAGGCCTCTAAGCACACTCCTTTCACCACTGTGTAATTGAACACACTTGGCGCAAACTAATGAACTCTCAGCACAAACCTGTTCAGGCTGCTAGCAGTTTTTAAAGTAAATTCAAGACACCATTAAACTTGGAGAAAGGCATCAGTATTTATGGGGCACTTGCAGTGTATTTGGTGGTTTGCTTGTGTTTACAAAATAATCTTTGGAAGTAGACTTTATCCCATTATACAGAGGAAGAAACTGAGGCACTAGTAGGAAGTACTTGTAAAGATGCTGTGGAAATAGGATGCCTGGGTGACTTAGTGGATTAGGTCTTAGTGAGTTAGTTGGGCTCAGGTCATAATCTCAGGGTCCTGGGACAGAGCCCGGAGTTGGGCTCCCTGCTCAGTGGGGAGTGTGCTTCTCCCTTGCCCTCTGCTCCTCCCCTCTGCTTGTGCTCTCTTACATAAAATCTTTGGGGGAAAAAAAAGATATTGTGGAAATGGTGGCTTATCAAATAGCCAGTTGTCCCCATGAAACTGAAGCCCAGAGAGGTTAAGTAAAGATCTCATTGGTGCCTGAGCTAGAATGGGGTCATGTCATACTGTGGAGAGATCAGCGGGCAGTAAGTTGGATTATATGAGTCCTAAGTTCAGGGGAGAAGTTTGGGCTGGAAATAACAGTAGAATTGTTGCTGTAGGGAAGGTATTTAAAAGCTGTAATGTGATGAGCTCACCTGGTAAGAGAGAAGAGGGAGATGATGGAGCCCTGAAGGCTTCCAAACATTAGAGTCAGTTATAGGAATAGGAGCCAGGAGGGTAGGAATAAAACCACGGGACGACAGACATAGAAGCCAAGAAAAGAAAGGGTTTCAGAAGGAGGACGTAATTAGTGGGAGCAGTGCTTCAGGGAGAAACATGAACATAGATAATTGACCATTGGATGTAGGATCAGACCAGTCTTGGGAGACCTTGAGAACAAGTTCAGTGGAATAGTAATGTTGCACAAGAAGGTGAGAGGACAGGGTATCAAGCCCCACCCCACAGAAACTGTTCTCTTATAATAAGAATGCTTGGTCTACAGCTACGGAGGAGGAGGACTAGTGGATTGCATGAAGGCAATATGGCATAGTTCTGATTTCTTCTCAATGAATTGTGAAGTGAGGTTATTAGTTCATGAGGAGAGGTGCTAGAGGCTTGGACAGAGTAGGAAAAGAGTAAATTTTTTTTTTTTTTTTTTTTTTAAGAGAGAGAGAGTGTGCATGCAAGAGAGTACACCCACCCAGGCGCCCTGGGAGTGAGAGCCTTAAGCAGGCTCCATGCTCAGCACTCACAACCCTGAGATCATGACCTGAACCAAAATCAAGAGTTGGACACTTAACCAACTGAACCACCAAGGTGCCCCAGCCTAAGGAGAGTAAATTTATTAAGAAAATCCTACGATTGGGGTGCCTGGGTGGCTCAATGGGTTAAGCCTCTGCCTTCGGCTCAGGTCATGGTCTCAGGGTCCTGGGATTCAGCCCCACCTCGGGCTCACTGCTCAGCAGGGAGTCTGCTTCCCCCCTCTCTCTGCCTGCCTCTCTGCCTACTTGTGATCTCTACCCATCAAATTAATAAAATGTTAAAAAAAAAAAAAGAAAATCCTATGATTGCTGAATGTGCTGTGAGATTTGTGGTCTTAGTATGGTTATGATTTTCCTCCTGCTGGGCTCACTGGCTTGGGTGCAGCGGAGGGTTGGGTGGGGGAGTTTTGCCAAGGAGTTCTCAGAGGGAAAGGGGAATCTTCCACTGTGGAAGAAATTGAGAATAGAAGGTGGTGTGGTGAGGGACTGTGGAAATCGGTAGGATTAATGCATTCGAGGTTCTGACCTGATCAGCTTTGCCCTTGTTGGAGTTCGGGCTCCAGAGGGAGAGGATTGGAAAGATGGGACATGGCCAGAGCTGGTTTTGAAATCAAGAATTCCAAAGGAGGGTCAGAATTGGTGCTGGCCTGCCAAGGTGAATGGGTGGGTGTGGGATGGGAGGGTGAAAGGGGAGGGTGTGTGTGTTGAGGCACTGGGGGGAGTCGTTCCTCCCGTGGGGGAGGAATATTTCTTCTCTGAAATTGTTTAGATGTACAGTAGGAAGCAGACTTAGTTTTATTGTTACTATTCTCTGTAGTTCTTTCCCTCCCACCAACTACCTTTTTGGGTGATTGGCAGGACATAAATTTCCCTGAGGATAAAAATCGCCAGGAGTCTCAGCCCTCAGCCTAGAACTCTTGAATCTTTTTTTCCAGGGGAGATTTACAAGGATGCCTGATGACTCTTATCAGGGAAGTTTGTAACCACTGACCTAGGGGATGAGCTGGTGTGGCCTGGGAGAGAGAAAGGGTGAAATTGTTAGAAGAATATTGAGATGGTGAGAGAGCTCATTATAGTATCCTTCTTTCCTGTCTGAGAATTTGGACACATTTGAGACATTTGGGGGGGGGGGCAGAGAGAAGCCAAAATAGAACTCTCATTACTGATGACATCAAAGCCAGAGGGTGTAGATGAGTGTTGAAGTCCGATGATCCTGCTTAGCAAATGGCCAAATTCAGGTACCCTGCAGGTACAGGCAAGGGGAGCTTAGGTACGTCTCCATGTGAAAGAACTTGCTCCCCGCAGGCTGGCTGGCTACTGCTTGCTTGCAAAAGGGAGAGCTTAACCGCGCATGCCCTTCATTCTTCCCAAGTTTACCAATCAGACATGTCACTCTGGCTTCCCCAAGGGCAGAGAGAAGCCAAGAGTATTAGTTACACAGGTGAGTTTACTCCCAGTGGAAAGAAACATCGGTAGTGGGGAAGCAGCATTTTCATATGGTCAGGGAGATCAAGCAACTGTGTTGTAGTGACTCCTTGATTACACGTGTTCTCCCACAATGCTGTAAGCTGTGGTTAGGCAGGGACCATGTCTGTCTGTCTTTGACTGCCCTGTTTCCGTAAATCCTTGTTGTGTTAGTGAGAGTGCAGTGACCAGATTGCTCACTTGAGTGTTTTGTGTCCACAAGTGGATGAGCGAGAATGGTGGTGTTTTGTGGTTGGTGGGAGGAGGTGGCTCACGGAACTCCCCATCCATCTTGGTCCTACAGCCGACATCAGCCTGGCCTCCTGGGGACGCAAGGCCCTGGACATCGCGGAGAATGAGATGCCGGGCCTGATGCGCATGAGGGAGATGTACTCGGCCTCTAAGCCACTGAAGGGCGCCCGCATCGCTGGCTGTCTACACATGACTGTGGAGACAGCTGTCCTCATTGAGACCCTCGTGGCCCTGGGTGCAGAGGTGAGGCCCTCAGCATTTCCTGTGGGGGGTGGGGACGTCCAGTGTGGTGCCCCTGGGGCCCAGTAGGGGCTCCAGGCTTGTCACAGTGTCACCACCCTTTGTGGTGACTGTTCTTACGCATGTTTTTGCCCTGACTGCGAAGATTGTTTGAGTTCCTTCAGTTCACATCCTGCTGACTGAGGAGCTCTGGGTAGGAAAAAACTCAAGGCTGGTGTCCCACTGGGTCATCTAAGGACTGCCTCTCACGGGCCCTCCCAGGGTCCAGTGCCCGCCATGGACCAGTCATGGTGCCAGGAGGATGGGTGTGCTCTCGTTGTTTCAGCCTGGGTTTTAAGTGCCAACGGCTGGCGGCTCTTCCAACCTCTCTGGGAGTTTTGGAGTAAGATGGTTTCCTGAGACGCGGCAGGGAAGAGCAGCCAAAACCAACTAACCAAGCTACCAACCCTCAGTCCTTGGACCTCTTATTTATTTCTCTTCAACGCTCACACTCAGTGGTCTGATTTCATGGCTTTAAGTACTGTCTGTACGACTCCAAAATACTTGTATTAGCCTGGGCTTCTCCCCGCAACTCCAGACTATGTATCCGGCTGTCGCTGTGTCCGTCATCTCCACTTAAGAAATCTAGTAGACATCTCAACCTCAACATGTCCAAACTCATGATTTCCTGTCCCCCTCCTCCTCCTGCAGTCTTCCTCATGTAAGTAAATGGAAACACCAGCCTTCCAGGTTCTCTCCGTCCAAGGACCTGGACTCCTTTTTCTCTCTCCCGCCAGCAACTAACCCCACAGCAAATTCTGTCATCTCGGCCTTCAGGATAGACCCGTCATCACCTCCGCTGCTACCATGGCATTTCTCGTCTGAACTCTTACAGCAGCTTCCTCACTTATCTCCTTGCTTCCTTGTGGAGCCCTTTGCCCTTCCCATAGCACCAGGTGATGTCTTAAAACCTAAATCGGGTTTTGTTAATGCTCTGGCTCCCATCCGCTCACCAGTTGTCCCCAGCTTATGGTTGAAGAGACCCTCTGGGCCTCGTTCCCCCTTGTTCCAGGGCTTTGCTCGATCCCTGTCCAGTGCATGAGCCGTCTGACCAGCAGCCCTGTCTCGTTGGCTCTTCTAGGTGCAGTGGTCCAGCTGCAACATCTTCTCGACCCAGGACCACGCAGCTGCTGCCATCGCCAAGGCTGGCATTCCAGGTGAGTCCTGTTTGCTGCTGAGGGATGTGGGAATGCATAATGGGGCTCTGCTTCTCCCTTTGCTGCCTCACTGACTCGCACCGCAACAGATTTTCCCATGGCAGGGGAGAGGGGTTCCGGTCACAGAATTCTAGCCTAGTGATTTAAGGAAAGAGTTGTTTTGTGCCACTGTCATCTAAAATCCTCTGGGATGCACTTCCTGGCCCATCCCAAATCATATAACCAGGGAGGGTGGGATCCTATGATTGGGAACCACATGATGCTGAGGAGAGGAAGTTCCTTAAAGGAAGATGTACGTCTATTTCCAAAAGAATCAGGGGGGATACTGGGTGGAAAAATAGCCCCAGAGGTCCATTGCCTAGAGTCTGATGGTCTAGGAGGCTGAGGAAAGGCTTCTTCACAAGCTGCTAGAGAAACAGGTACACATCTGCTGGGACTTTGGGAGGAAGTGGTTAGCTCTGATGGTGATTAAATAGGACATTCACAATTCCCTCTAACCAGCCATTGGTGGAGAGAATGGGTGGGGGAGGACCCTTCCAGAGCCTGGACTGGCAGGTCCCCCAATCCTCTGTCTTATTTGGCTCCGTGACCCTTTTCTGGGAGAGGCCTTGTTTTCAAGACCACCCACCATCTGCTGTAGTTCAGGGGAGAGGGCAGCTGGGCCTGCTTGGCCAGTTTCGTTTGCTCACAGGAGATTCACAGGAGCCCAGCATCAGTGTCCCACTCTGGGCCGGCAGTTAGGAGGAGGCCTGGATTCTGGTGCCTGTTCTGGAATGCCCATGTTGTGACCTGGCCGCATCTTAGCCCCTCTCTGGGCATCAAAAATGAATGATGGTAATGCCTGCCTCAGAGTGTTACTGCGAGGAAAAATGAGATGGAGCATGAGGCATTCAAAATAATGTCTGGCACAGAGAAAGTGCTCCACGCACAGTAGCTGCTATTAATGATTTTTTGGCCAGACTTAGCCCAGGACAACCCACCACAGAGACTACTGGGCCCTCAAGTCCTTTCAGTGCAGAATGGATCTTGGATCTTGGCTTGTGGGTCCACCTGAGTGTGGCTCCGTGATCCTGTAGCACTTTGCAGCATTAGGCATTGTGGGTGGGAGCCCTGGTCACTTGTTGCTGTCCCTGTCCTTGGGGTCCAGACAGAAGGGGGTAGGGAAGGAAATAATTATTTCCAGATACCTATATATGGAGGGGCCTTACTTGGTCTCCATCTCACTTAATGAGTACTGTTAGAGGTGAAGAAACTGAGGCTGTCAGAGGTGAAGTGCTTTGTTCAAAGTCCCCCAGCTGGTGAATGGAGAACCAGGATTTGCCCTCAGATCGAGCTGGTTCTTTTCACCGCCTGAGTCCTCAGAGGGCCTGGAGGTGGCTGGGGATGGGAACTCGGTAGGAGATCGCATTGGCTGTGCTCAGGTGGCTGCCTGTAGCAGGCCTCAGTGGGGAGGGTGAGTCCCGATGTACTGTGCCACCCAACCTCCAGTGTACGCCTGGAAGGGTGAGACAGACGAGGAGTACCTGTGGTGCATTGAGCAGACGCTGTACTTCAAGGACGGGCCCCTCAACATGATTCTGGATGACGGCGGTGACCTCACCAACCTCATTCACACCAAGTACCCACAGCTCCTGTCAGGTAAGTGGGGTAGGTGGGTGGGCAGGATATTGGTAGGCTAGATGGGGCCTGCTTGCCCGTGTGAAGGCAGCAGCCCTGGCAGAACTCCACTGCCTAGAGCAGCAGATTCTGTGGAAGATGGGAAGATGGCAGGCTCCTGCAGACATGCTGGGGCCTGGCCTCCTGATTTCTGATGGTGTGGGGCTGAGGTGGTGGGGGGGAGGTCTGGCTAAGGTCTGGTTTGAGGGCTGGGAACAGCTGGGAAGGAGTCAGCTTTGTTAAATCAGGGTGGGAAGGAATGTAGAGGGGTTAGGCAGTACAAAGGCCCTGAGGCAGGAAAGGATGGACTATTCAGGAAACTGAAGGGAAGCCAGTGTGGCATTCCTTTACTGAGGGGAATTGCAGGGTGAGGACGGAGCTTTAATGACGGGCGGATGTGTGAGGACTTAACAGGCCAAGAGAAGAGAGTTTGGCTTGATCCTGAGAGGAAAGAGAAGTAATTGGGTGGTATTAAAAAGATTTCTCTGAAAATATATACATTAAAAATGGCTGCTGGGCTCTGTGTAGAAGATGGGTTGTGGCTGGGAGACCAGGCGAGAGATGATGGTGGCAGGGACTAGGGCAGTGGCAGTTCGAATGGAGAGCTTGGGGATTGCTGGGAGACGGGATCCTTAGGGCTGGTGATGGTAGTGACTTCCCTTGCATGCTGGGCTAGAGGATCGGGTGACTGGTATCAGTCACAGAGATGGGAACCCAGAAAGAAAAGCAGCTTTTGGGGCAGAGATGAGGGATTTGGGTGAGTTGAGGTGTGGGCTCTTTGAGGCTCTTGGGGTTTCATCCCAGAGGCACGGCCATTAATTATCCTTTGGTCAGCCCCTTCCTGGCCTTAGCCTCATGCCCTCCTCTCTTGTCCAGGCATCCGAGGCATTTCTGAAGAGACCACAACGGGGGTCCACAACCTATACAAGATGATGGCCAACGGGAAGCTGAAGGTGCCTGCCATCAACGTCAATGACTCAGTCACCAAGGTGAGTCCGTGGGGCAGTGTCGTGTTCAGCTGTTCATTCCCAGTGCAGCTCAGGAGCAGGCCTCTGAAGAAAGGGAAGCCTGGGAAGGCTGTAGGCCAAGGACTTGAAGCCCTCATTTGACAGGGGGAAAGGAGTTATAATGACTGAGGGTAATAAGTGCATTAAAGAGGGAAGAATTATACAATGAGTTTTAGAGCTAGACAGCCAGAGCTTTAAAGTGAAGCAGATTCTAGGCAATCTCTCTTAGCAGTTGATCCTCAGGAAGCCTTCTAGACTGGCACAGAAGAGCTAGGGAGAATGTCTTGGGCTGATCAGAGCAAGGGGCATATGAGCACATTAGCTGGTGGGGAGAAGTCACAGGAAGTGATGAGCCCAAGCCCCACTAGGCCAAGATGCTGAGAGTAGGCCCGAGGCCCCAGGGCCTTGCCTGCCCCCGTCACCCCTTTGCCCCCTTCTCCTTTCAGAGCAAGTTTGACAACCTGTATGGCTGCCGGGAGTCTCTTATAGATGGCATCAAGCGGGCTACAGATGTGATGATTGCAGGCAAGGTGGCAGTGGTAGCAGGCTATGGCGATGTGGGCAAAGGTTGTGCCCAGGCCCTGAGGGGTTTTGGGGCCCGCGTCATCATCACGGAAATCGACCCCATCAATGCACTGCAGGCTGCCATGGAGGGTATGATAGGGCAAGGGTTGGCTGTCAGCCACTGGGGCCAGAGGGGCAGGGCCACCCTGGATGACCCGTGGACGCCATCTCTGCACAGGCTATGAGGTGACCACTATGGATGAGGCCTGTCAGGAGGGCAACATATTTGTCACCACCACAGGCTGTACTGACATCATCCTTGGCCGGTAGGTGCCAGGTTGGGGGTTGCAGGGAGCGAGGAAGAAGACAGGCTTGGGGCTGCTCTTTGTCCCTGACAGCCTCCCATGGGTTGGCACTCCCCAACAGGCACTTTGAGCAGATGAAAGATGACTCCATAGTGTGTAACATTGGACACTTTGACGTGGAGATTGATGTCAAGTGGCTGAACGAAAATGCTGTGGAGAAGGTGAACATCAAACCCCAGGTGAGAAGCCCCAGCAGGGTGGGCAGATGAAGGCTGAGGGGGATGTGTTTGTGGGCTGGTCACCAAGAAGAGTAGATGAGGGGGCTCTGGCAACCCGGGCAGTGGAACGGGGGAGGACGAGGGCCTAGTTTCAGGGCCACTTAAATCAGAATCTTAGAGTGACACCAAGACATCCCCATATTTTTTTAAAGCTCCCAAGATGATTCTGCTGTGCAGCTAAGGTTGGGCACACCTCCCACTTCGACTAAACATGGAGATCGAGAGAACATGGGATTTGTCCTCAAAATGTCCAGGCTCAAATTGCAGCAACTTAACCCTTTAAACTTCAGTTTCTCTATCTGTGAAATGAGGATAATAATAGTACTTAAATCATGGGGTGGTTACTGGAATCAAATGTAATAATTATATACAAATATATGATTAGTTTGTGTATGCTTTTAACCCAGGGCACATGGCAATAATAATGATAATAACATTAGTTAATACCTACTGAGTACTTAGGGTCTGCCAAGCCATATGTCAAGGGCTTTACACGTGTCAGCTCATTAAATTCTCACAGCAGACCTGTGAGCTCTACAGCTCAGAGCTCCTTAAAAACTATTGGCTCTTACTAATTGTGAGTGCCTGGCCCTGTGCTGGGGGTTGTTCTAGGACAGTCCAGTCCCTTCACAGACGCTGCTGGAGGCAGGAAGGCCTGCTAGACAAGAGGGTAGGATGAGGCAGGGATGGACATTAGGAACAATGTCCTGCCAACCCTCATTGCTGCTCTGCCCACTTACAGGTGGACCGCTACTGGCTGAAAAATGGGCGCCGTATCATCCTGTTGGCTGAGGGCCGGCTGGTCAACCTAGGCTGTGCCACGGGCCATCCCAGCTTTGTGATGAGCAACTCCTTTACCAACCAAGTGCTGGCACAGATAGAGTTGTGGACCCACCCAGACAAGTACTCTGTTGGGGTCCACTTCCTGCCCAAGAAGGTGGGTTTGCATTTCTGCCCTCTTAGGGTCCTCCCAGAGTCCTTCACAGGGCAGAAATCATTCTCTCCATTTATCAGAGGAGGAAACAGGCCCAAAAGCAGGGACTGACTCCCAGAGAGTGGCTGTTGCCCCTAGGGGAGCTGGCCTTTCCCTAGAGTGCGTGATCCACGAGAGAGCAAAGGAGGAAGCTTCAAGTGCCTTTTAGGACCTAGTCTCCAAGTCCTACAACATCATTTCTGCTTTATTCTATTCATTGGAAGTGAGTCACTCAAAGAGCGAGGAATTGGCTCTACCTCTTGAAGGAAAGGATATTACGAATTTATAGACAAAGAATTTAAGGATATATTGTAAAACAGTTAACAGCCATTTTAACCTAAAAGGAAACCCTTGGTTATATAACAGAGAAGTCTAAGAGTCAGACAGTGGACCTAGGGATTCATCTTCCTCTGTGTCTTGGCTGTTCTCTTCTTTAGATTCACTTCACTTGTCAAATAGACTTGCCACTGACTCACGAGCTGAGACCGATACCCTCCCTGTTTAAGATTCCCTCCCCTGGGCTCTCAGGTGGCTCAGTTGGTTGAGCAACTGCCTTCCACTTGGGTCATGATCCTGGGGTCCTGGGATCAAGTCCCACATCGGGCTCCCGGCTCCATGGGGAGTCTGCTTCTCCCTCTGACCTTTTCCTCTCTCATGCGCTCTCTCACTCTCTCTCAAATAAATAGATAAAATCTTAAAAAAAAAAAAAAATTCTCTCCCTGTTTAGGAATTAAAGAATCCCTGTCTCTGTCATAGAAAATATGTTCTGTTCATAGATAAATTCCAGAGCAGTGTTTGGTAGTTGCTTGGGTTGGTGGAGGGTGAGGAAGGAGATGTAGTCAATGGTCTCACCAGGGCTACTTGGAGGGGGTATTTTGCGTGGTTCCCTCTTGAGGAAGGGGAGCTGGGCAGCCAAAAACAACACATCCAGTGAGGCTGGCTGTGAGGATAGAATGAGGTAATATGTGTAACATGTATGATGGATACTTCAACAGAGTAGTTCTTGTCTCTCTTGGTAGCTGGTTGCAGGTAATGGGTCCCAGAGCATGACACTGATTCTAGATCTTCCTGTATTTCTCTCTAGCTGGATGAAGCAGTGGCTGAAGCCCACCTGACTAAGCTGAATGTGAAGCTGACCAAGCTGACTGAGAAGCAGGCCCAGTACTTGGGCTTGTCCCGTGATGGTCCCTTCAAGCCTGATCATTACCGCTACTGAAAACCAGGCCTACTGTTTGCCTTATAGCTGCTGGCCTTGCTGGGGTCCCACCTCTCTTCCCCAAGAGCAAATGGCACCAACTTTGAGATAGGTTTGTTGATGTTCCCCATTGACTCCCCAGAGCTAGTCACTCCATCTTTGGCTGGTGCATCCCTCATACTGTTCTAAAAGTGTGGCAGATGGAATTGAGAAGCCCCTTCTCAAGCCCTGGTCATCACAAGTACATAGGAGATACCCACAGGAAACCATGAGCTCAGGGGTTTTGGAACTGCTCAGTCAGTCCTTACTTGGGTTGGAAGTCAGCAGTGGTGGTCACAAAGTGCATGCACTTTACCATCTAGGCCCTCACCTGGCCTGGGGACTTTACATATGTTCTTAGTTTACTGATTCACTGGTTCCTCAGCCCATGACATGAGAATGAACTGTATCAGAGAGCTGGAAGGAACTTTTGGGAGTTTGATGTCCCTGAGAACCTACCTTAGTGCTGCGGATTCTCTTGTTTAAGAGGTTTCACAGAACAATGAGGTTAGTACTGTCAGTTTCTATTTTACACAGGTTAGAGTATACTGTTAAGGGAGAGCAAGAAAAAGAGAAGTGACACCCAGAGGTTGAGAGGGGCCAGAGAATCCTAAAAGGAGGCATAGATCTGCCACCTCTTTGGAACACAATGGTTCCTGTCACAACCCTGGATCAAAAAGATTCATTTGGTTTATAATGTTTAATGTTTATAATGTTAAAAGACAGCAGGAAGATGGGTAAATAAAAATTTTGGTGCCTAAAAGAATTCTGAGCCTTTATTATACAGATAATCCACAGCCAACAATAAATGCCGTGGATAAGAAGTAATAGTTGACTGCCAATGAAGATGAGGGTTTGTTTGCAGTGTGGGGTGGGGTGATAAAGCCTGCAAGCAAACCCTTGGACTTGGAAGAATGGGTAAAGTGAAGAGAGAATTTGATCTCCTGAGGTATGTGCCTTGTAAGCTTACATGTTTTTTTAACCTAATCTATCATTTAATAGGTGGATTTAGCCCATTTATATTTATTGTAATCTCTATTCAAATTTTTTCATCTACCTTATTTTTTTGTGTGTTTCATTCATCTTTTCTTTTTCTCCCCCTTGATACTTTGGGTTGATCCAGTGCTCCTTGGGGGAGCTGTTATTTACTGAGCATCTATCTACTGGATGCTAGGTGCTTCATTATTGATTTTCTTTATTCTCATAATAAGCTTAGTAATAATGTTACCCCACCTTTATAGTTGAGAGTGGAGACTCAGATTAAATGTCTTTCCTAAAGTCCCACAGTTTATAAGAGGCTACTTATAGGAAATTGAGGTCCCTCCTATTTGCTGAAATGGTCATATATTGAACTCTGTGCTGGTCCTGGAAGTCAAGAACCCACCTGGAAAGGGTAACTGAAGACTATTCTATGGGTCATTCACTGGATGGAGGGCCTGATGGGGATATTGGGATGTTTGAGATCTGACTAGCCTTCTGGGATCAAGCTAGAGGGAGAATACACTTACAAAACAGCTTTGCCATCTCCTGGCATTTCTTTTTCTCTGCCCAGCTTTAGAGTTCAGTTCCTGGCAGTAGTAGGAGAAAGGCACAGGGAAGAGGTAATGCTTGAAATGGATTATGAAAGAACTGGTGAATTTTAACGGGAGGAATTGAAGGAAAGGGCATTCCAGGCAGAACAGCTTAAGCAAGTGTGAGTTGAGGGGATGGGTAAGGATAGAGTTGTTCGGCTGTAATTTAGGAGAAGCTATGAGATAAAGGGCTTGAAAGGTGGCCTGGGGGATAGGAAGGATAGACTTGGAACACTAAGACGAGACCTCTGGTTTTAATCCTTGAGCCATACAGACTCCTGAAATGTCCCTACTTGACTGAACATTCCACAAATGTGGTTTGTTCATTTCTGTATTCTCGGCCTCCAGCTATGAGGTGGTATTATTCCCATGTTACTAATGAGGACGGGTTCAGAGAGGCCAAATGGCCTGACCCTAGGTCATACAAACATTATTGCATATATGATAGGTCTCTACTGTAAATAATTTTACAAATTTTCATACTTCAATGATTACCAGTAACAAATGACATAGGACCTACTTCTCAACTGATTGTGACACCAATGGTCAAACATCCATTACCATGCCCACTGCTGTTTCTTGTATACCTAATTGTTTATCACATATTGTGCTAAGAAAGTGTTTATTCCTCATGATAACCTCGTAGGGGCTTGGCATTCCTGTTCGACAGATCAGCAAACAGGCTCTGAGAGGAACCATGAGAGTGAACTGGCCTTTGTACTAGGTAGGATTCTGAGCCCCAATCCAAGCCTTATCCATACCCCAGGACTTCCCAACATTTGGATCAGTAATGGAACTGTAATACAGATCCCCCTAAAGGTAAGACTTCCACCAGAAAGTGCTGCCCCCAGCAACCCCCTCAGCAACTCTACCGTGGTGGTCTTTGGGACAATGACTTCTCAGTGGAAAAGAGGGGCAGGCCGCTGTTCATCTGAGTCAGAGAGTTAGACACTTAAGCTCACAAGGCAGTCATGCTGCTCCCTCCAAGAAGCCCTGTGTGTAAGCACATTCCCTTCCCTCAAGTCCGCCTCCTCCCAGACCTAGGAAATACCTTTCTAGAATTCCCTTCTGTGAGATCCCCGCGCCCCCAGCCCCGACCTCCAGTCTCCCAGGAGTTCTGGTTTCTGGTATCCAGGCCTTTCCTTTTTTTTTTTTTTTTTCCCTTTCGTCTTTGGAAATGTCCTGCCAGTTCTTAGAATCTTTCTTCTTAAAAAAACACTGCCTCCTACACTATATATAATGCATCTTTCAAGCAACATCCTTATTAAGATATAAATGTACACTTGTAGGAATGGGAATGGCCTCAGGTAAACTCAGTAAAACTACACTGTGTATTAAAAAACAACCCTCTCCTCTTACATCTGGTTTCAGCCTTACCTCTGATCTCAGGTCTGCTAATCTGTCACATGTGTAACATTGACCTGGTACCCACAATGAAAGATGATGTGTCTCGTATGTCCCCAGTCCCCACTCCTGATGTCTGGGCTCCATCATCAAAGCTTCATGGGGTAAAAAAGGAATTGGCTGAGGGTTCTGTAACACCTAACCTGGCCATGGCTGTCTCCGTCCCCGCTTCCCCCACAGGAAAGGGAGAAAGGAGTTAAGGCCTTTGGAGGCTGGGTGGGGGTTGTGGAGCAGGGGCTGGGGTTTGAAAGAACGAGACATGGGTCTGCTGTTAACCCACCACGTGACTTGGGGCACGGACAAGTATCTACCTCAGGTGGCTGTTTTGAGGGTCAAATGATATAACATGTATGAAGAGTTTCATGTCAAATTTTAAGTGTGTCAGGGTGCCTGGGTGGCTCAGTGGGTTAAAGCCTCTGCCTTCGGCTCAGGTCATGATCCCAGGGTTCTGGGATTGAGCTCCGCATCAGGCTCTCTGCTCAGCAGGGAGTCTGCTTCCCTTCCTCTCTGCCTGCCTCTCTGCCTACTTGTGGTCTCTTGTCTGTCAAATAAATAAATAAAATCTTTAAAAAAATTTTTTAAGTGTGTCAAGTACAGTGGGTGTGAGGGAGCAGTTTTGAGGGCAGAGAATTTAGAATACTTGGAAAATTAGACAATACTATAGAAAAATCATAGGCTCTTAGAACCAGGAAGGGTCTTAGAGCATCTGTAGAGCCAAATCCAACATTTGTATGTGGAGAAGTGGAGGCTCAAAGAACTTAAGTGACACATAAAGTCATCCTGCAGATCCAGGTGTCCAGCTTGCCTCCAGATAGAGCTTTTCCCTGGATACCAGGCCCCTCTGCTCACATCCACGTGGTGGCGGGGCCCTGCAAGGCTAGAGGTGCTGGCATCCTTTTCAAGTCCTGTTGGGGATAAGTAATGAGCTTGGAGGGGTCGTGTGGGCCTGTTGATACCAGTGGGAACTAGAAGCGGCAGCAGGCAGGGGTCACCACTGCTTTGGTGGGGGTTCAACGTTTCAGGAAACCTCAGGAATCCAGACTCTTATACCTGAGACCTACTCAGGACTACCCCAGGGGACGAGACTAGGAAACCTACTTGAAGTGATGGAGGCAGCCAGGGGTGCTGATGTGATCCAGGCCTTGTCAGTCAGCTTCAGTCTGTTCCTCATCTATCAGCTCTCCAAACTGGCTCAAGGACAGGCACGTGGCTCAAGTAGGTCCAGACTCAAATGCAGGGCTTTAGGACTTTTACTGGAAATCTGGTGTGTGCAATGTAGAACATTTCCCAACAGTGACCCCAGGACCCTGCTCTGGGCTGCCTGGACCCAGTGGGAGCTGCGCTCATTCCCAGATTCCTCCAGGACTACTGCTTTCTCTCCAGGCTGGAGGAGTTACGATCTCACAAGGGGCCCAAAGACCCCAAGTACTAGGCACTGGGCTTTTCCCGACAACTGCCATAAGTATAATTGGCACCTAAGTCCACTCTGCCCAGCACCCTAGTGGGCTGCCTGCACTCACATTTGTTCTCATACTTGTCCTGTCACCAGGGAGAGAAACAGGTGGGTGGGAATATACACCTACAGTGTGTCCAACAGAATGCCTTGCTTCAGCATGACTCTCCGTGGGGACCTGTGCCTGCCTTTTTTTTTTTTTTTAAAGAGTTTATTTATTTATTTGACAGACAGAGATCACAAGTAGGCAGAGAGGCAGGCAGAGAGAGAGGAGAGAGGAGGAAGCAGGCTCCCTGCTGAGCAGAGAGCCCGATGCGATGCGGGGCTCTATCCCAGGACCCTGGGATCATGACCTGAGCTGAAGGCAGAGGCTTAACTCACTGAGCCACCCAGGTGCCCCTGTGCCTGCTTTCCTACTAACTGCTGGCTTATGTGTAACTCCAGTAAAGCCTTTTCCCTAACCCAGTGGTTCTTAAACCCAGTGTGCATCAGAACTATGTAGAGAGCTTATTGAAACAGATTGTTGGGCCTACCCCCAGAGCTCCGGATTCAGTAGGTCTGGGATTGGGCCCTATAATTTGCATTTCTACAAAGTTCCCAAGTGATGCCTATGCTGTACAGCGATCATTGTACAGTTTGCCTCTGTGCCTGTTGCAGAGCAAATGACAAGGGCAAAAGAGACCTACCTGTCCTGAAAATGAAGAAGAGGCACACTCTTCAGTGGGGCTGCCAGGCTTGATAAGAATATAAACCCAGACCTGCTGCTTTGCCCCCACTAGGGGGAGCCTACCTGAGGGGGACATCACCACAGAATTGGGGGACAGAGTGACAATTCCGGAGGACCTGAATCTAAGCTTTATGCTAACTAGAAATACCTTCTGGACTTCTTAGGGAAGTGAACAATGACAAAGCTGTCCCTGGCAATTTCAAGAGTCCTGCTGAGGTGGAGGAGAAAGAAATGACACCAGGTTGTAGGAAAATAACAGAGAAAATGGGAAAAGACCTTGGGGCTGCATCTGCTATAAAGTGTTGGCTCCAGGCAGATAGAATCTCATACCAGGCTTGCAGAGGCTTAGTGCTTAAGATGGGCCGGAAGTGAATCAGCGGTGAGATGTAAGGTCTACGCACGATACTTAGCCCATCTGAGCCCCAGTCCCCTCATTTGTCATACCTACCTCAAGAAGTAAATGTGGGAGCTTGGTATCACTCAGGCATGAAGTAGCTGCTCAATCAATTGTCACAGTTAGTGTGATATTGTGCTAATTGCAGAGCACATGGCCTCAGGCTCTGAGCAGCAGCTCTGGGTCTGTGGCAAAGGTGAGGAAACAACCTTAGAGGCATCCTGGAGAGAGTGGGTAGGTCTCAGGGCCTCCAGAGGTATCAGCAAGTGCAGGAGTCCATGATTCTGGCTTGAGTGAAACTACTGAGGATTACTTGGGGTATTGGGCCTTCAGGGGTGGTGGGCGTGGGGGATGCTCTGTCAGATGGAGATCAATTAATTCCCAGATCATTTAAAATGGGAAAACAGACTGCCTTGGGATTCCAAAAGATCAGCCCTTGGCTCATCAGTGAATTAACTGTCCCCTTTCCCTCCTTAAGCCCCCCAACACCCACTTTATTTCCCAGTTCTCCAGGTGCAGCACTTCTGTCCCTTCTCACCAGGCCCCATCTCTATTTTTCCTTTGCAACCTCTGACGTGCATACATATGCAGAATTCCATATGTTGATAGATACTGGGATAGATAATGGGAGGGGAAAAGAAAAAAAGAGAAGAAAAAATAACAAAATAACAGAAATTGAGAAAACAATCCCCAGGGTGCCTGGGTGGCTCAGTTGTTAAGTGACTGCCTTCGGCTCAGGTCATGATCTCAGCGTCCGGGGATCGAGCCTCACATCAGGCTCTCTACTCAGCGGGAAGTCTTCTTCTCCCTTTCCCACTCCCCCTTCTTGTGTTCCCCCTCTCTCTGTGTCTCTCTCTGTCAAATAAATTAAAAAAGAAAAGAAAAAAGAAAACAATCCCCATTTGCAATTGCATCAAAGGGTATAAAATACCTAGGAATAAATTTAACCAAGGAGATGAAAGACCTGTACTCTAAACTGTAAAACATTGATGAAAAACTGAAGATGACACAAACAAATGGAAAGCATTCCATGCTCATGATTGGAAGAACAAATATCATTAAAATGTCCATACTACCCAAGAAATCTACAGATTTAATGCAGTCCCTATCAAAATACCAATAGTGTTTTTCAGAGAACTAGAACAAACAATCCTAAAATTTGTATGAAACTACAAAAGACCCCAAATAGCCAAAACAATCATGAAAAAGAAGAACAAAATTGGAGGTATCATTGGGGCGCCTGGGTGGCTCAGTGGGTTGAGCCGCTGCCTTCGGCTCAGGTCATGATCCCAGGTCCTGGGTTCGAGCCCCACATCGGGCTTTCTGCTCAGCAGGGAGCCTGCTTCCTCCTCTCTCTCTGCCTGCCTCTCTGCCTACTTGTGATTTCTCTCTGTCAAATAAATAAGTAAAATCTTAAAAAAAAAAATGGAGGTATCACAATCCTAGATTTCAAGGTATACTACGAATCTGTAGTAATCAAAACAGTAAGGTGCTACATAAAAACAGAAACAATGGAACCAAATAAACAGCCCAGGCATAAACCCATGATTATATGGTCACTCTTCAATGAAGGAGGCAAGAAAATTCAACGGAAAAAGAGTCTTCAACAAAGGTGTTGAAAAAACTGCGTAGTTACTTACAAAGGAATGAAACCAAACCACTTTCTTAAACACACACACACACACACACACACATGCAAAACCTCAATGTGGATGGAAGACCTAAATGTGAGACCTGAAATCATAAAAATCCTAGAAGAGAGCATGGGCAGTAATTTCTTTGGCATCGGCCATAGCAACATTCTTCTAGATATGTCTCCTGAAGCAAGGGAAACAAAAGCAAAAATAAACTATTGGGACTACATCAGAATAAAAAGCTCCTGCACAGCAAAGGAAACAGCCAACAAAATTAAAAGACCATCTACTGAATGGGAGAAGATATTTGTAAATGACATACCCAATAAAGCGTTAGTATCCAAAATATATAAAGAACGTATAGAACTCAACAACAAAAAAACCAATCCAATTTTTAAAATGGGCATAAGGGGGCACCTGGGTGGCTCAGTCGTTTAAGTGTCTGCCTTCAGCTCAGCTCATGATCCCAGGGTCCTGGGATAGAGCCCTGCATCGAGCTCTGCATCGGGCTCCCTGCTCAGCGGGAGGCCTGTTTCTCCCTCTCCCACTCCCCCCTGCTTGTGTTCCCTCTCTCGCTGTGTCTCTCTGTCAAATGAATAAATAATATCTTTGAAAAGAAAAAGTAAAGTAAAATGGGTATAAGACATGAACAGACACATGAAAAGATGCTCAGCATCACTCATCATCAAGGAAATATGAATCAAAACCACAATGAGATATCTCACCTCACACCTGTCAGAATGGCTAAAGTAGAAAACACAAAAAACAAATGTTGGCAAGGATGTGAAGAAAAAAGAACCCTTGTGTGCCATTAGTGGAAGTGCAAACTGACGCAGCCACTGTGGAAAACAGTATGGAGGTTCCTCAAATTATTCAAAATAGAATTACCACATACTCCACTAATTCCACTACTCAGTATTTACCCAAAGACTACAAAAACACTAATTCAAAAGAATATTGCACCCTTATGTTTTACTGCAGCATTATTTCAAAAGTCGAGTTATGGAATCAACCCAAGCATCCAGCATCCATCAATAAATGAATAGATAAAGAAGACATAACACACACACACACACACACACACACACACACACACACACACCAGAATATCACTAAGCCATAAAAAGAATAATATCTTAGCATTTGCAACAACATGGAAGGATCTAGAGGGTAAAGTGCTAAGTGAAATAGGTCAGTCACAGGGAGATAAATACCACATAATTTCACTCATATGTGGAATTTAAGAAACAAAACAAAAAAGAGACAACCCAGGGGCATCTGGGTGGCTCAGTTGTTAAGCGTCTGCCTTTGGCTCAGTTCATGATCCTGGGGTCCTGGGATTGAGCTGAGTGAGCCCCAGGTCAGGCTCCCTGGGTCAGGCTTCCCTCAGTGGGAAGACTGCTTCTTCCTCTCCCACTCTCCCTGCTTGTATTCCTTCTCTCGCTGTTTCTCTCTCTGTCAAATAAATAAATAAATAGAATCTTTATTTCCAGAAAACAGCCTCTTGACTGTAGAGAAAATGTGGTGGTTAACAGAGTGGAAGTGGGTGGGGAAGGATGGGTGCAACCAGTGAAAGGGATTAAGAGTGCCCTTATTTTTTTTTTTTAAAGATTTTATTTATTTATTTGTCAGAGAGAGAGAGGGAGAGAGAGCAAGCACAGGCAGACAGAATGGCAGGCAGAGGCAGAGGGAGAAGCAGGCTCCCTGATGAGCAAGGAGCCCGATGTGGGACTCGATCCCAGGACGCTGGGATCATGACCTGAGCCGAAGGCAGCTGCTTAACCAACTGAGCCACCCAGGCGTCCCTAGAGTGCCCTTATTTTGATGAGCACTGAGGAATACATGGAATTATTGAATCACTATAGTGTATACCTGAACCTAATATACCACTGTATATTAACTATACTGGAATTAAAATTTTTGAAAAATTAAAAAATAAATTGGACTGAGATTGAATTTTTATTAAAATGTAAAGGATACACACACACACACACACACACACACACACACACACACACACACACACACAACTTTTCCCCAAAGTCATAAGGCTCTGCTTTTTGATTTGGGGAGGATCAGTGCACCCAAAGGCTTGCAAATGTGATCTCACCAAATTAGGTGACTTGGGGAAGTTATTTTTTATCATCATCATTATCATTATATTAGTTTTTCTAGCAGTTGTCTTTTATTTTTGTTCTGGCAGTTTATGCAGCCATTGGGTCCAGGAATTCTAAAGAGGAGTTCTGGAGAGTGTGGAGACCTTCAGGAGCTTAAGGAATGAAGCTGTCCGCTGGGCTCCCCAGGCAACAAGGAGGCACCACCATTATCATCATCATTGTCATCATCACCACCACCACTAGGTGGTGCCACCTCCCAGATTCTACAGCTCCCATAGCCAGTCGGGAGAGCTGGCAACAGCTACAGTCTCTCTGCGGGCCATTAGGAAAAAGCTTTCTGGAGTAAACATAAACATTTGATGGTTTTTACCAATAAAACAAAGGCTATTCCTGCCCCACCCTCAACCCCGTCTACACACACACCCCACCCCCAGGAAGAGAGAGATGAGCAAGTTTATTTCAGACTAATCTGAAATTTGCTACAAGTGGTTTGGCTAATTGAGTTAAAATCAAATTCCTTTCTTCACTTAATCCTGCCCCCCTCACACACAGAAATTAGATCTTGCAGTTAGAATCCTCTATATAGTTTCTATTGCATGACTGGGGGGTAACTTCGCGACAGTGGGTGGAGATGTTACATCTGTGGCTGTTCATACAGATGAAGGAATTTACAATAAGGAGCCAAAGATTGCCCTTAGGTTGGTCTCTGGTCCAGAATCCAGGAAGGGGTTTGAGGCCCTGAAGGCCATGGTTTTTGAAGTCTATTATTTCTGTAGAACCATAAGCTTCAATTTCTACTTTTAAAAACATTGAAGACTTTTAGAAGATGTAGTAAAAACTTGCAGGTTTCAATGTGCGATGCACTAGATTTTAACACATTGGCAGATTTAGATTTAAATAAAGTTAGATTTAAATAAAGTTTAGATTTAAATAAAGATTTAAATAAAATATCAGATTTAGAAATAAATTATTTGCTGTTTCTCTTTAATAGAAGATTGTTCAGAGATCGCAGGGTGAGTTGTTCAAACCTTTTGCAATAACTTCTCTGTGTGAGTTAGATCTTTGTCAGTACTGTGCAACCAAAACAAGACAGAAACAAACTGGTTGCTGAGGCTGACCTAGGGGGCAACTGTTAATCTTGATTCCCCGATTTCAAATTTTTGTGTGCATCATTATCACGTTTTACTAACTTAAAACTGCTTTAATGTGTATTATATAATGAGGATTCCCCCTTAAGATTTCAACTGAGGAAGGGTACCTCTTTGAAATTAAAGCAAGGCAAAGTAAACCATCGCTTCAGATTGTATTATTCAGATTATGACGCAGAATTTCTGGGGTTGGAAGTATCCTGCTAATAAATCTGGAGTCCAGCTCTCTCATAGTGGCCAGTTGCAGGTTTTACCCCCCCAGCAAGTCTGTCTTTGATTTTCTCTTGGAGAATACCCTTCCTCTGTTACAAACAGTGTTTGTGAGACTGTTAATTGAAACAGACCACGTGTTCCTGGGCACCATTTCAGTTCAATCAGATCCTCTCTCCTGGGAATTGAAATTGCAAGAACTGAAGTGGTTGGGGCTGACTTGTCCTGTGGTCTTGCCTCGAAGACAATGTCTACTGGTTTCTTTGACCTGGCTTCCTTAGCAGCCCTTAGGGTGCTGTCCTTTCTAAGGCCTGTCATATGGCTTTTCCTTTGGTTCTTTCAGGTTTCCCCAGTTCACTCCAGTAGATTACTGCCCAGTCCCTCCCCCCTTTATTTTTTGCTTAGACTAGGCAGAATTATTTCTGTTGTTTGCAGTCATAACACTGTGAATGATTTTGCAAATGGGAAAGTGGCCTCAAGAAGCCAAGGAGCCTTGAGTAGCCTCAAGAAGTCAATAACTTGTCCAAGGCTCTATTGTGAAAACTTTGGGCCAAGTTGAAGGCTCTACCCTGGAGGAAGAAATTATTATCAATCAATAACCACGAAAGCAGAACAAATCTTCCCAGGCCAGAGTTCACCCTGTGGGTGTATGAGAGAGAGAAAGAGGATGTGTGTCTGGGTCCAGGGGGGAGAATGAATGAATAATGGTGTGTAAGTTGGGGAGCGGCAGATCCTACAATGCTGGAATCGTTAAGTCTGAGCCACGGATGTGTTTCGGTTCTGGTCATTCAGATAGGGTTTTGCAGAAGCTCAGAACCATGTTATCAGGACCCTAAAGTTTGAGGGAGAATTCTGAAAAGGTGGAGGAATCTTAGGATCTCAAGCTGAAGGAGCACTTGGGTACATTATTAATCTACCAGGGATCTGAGGCAACAGAAGCGACAACTGAGAGTTTGAGGGAATAGGCCACATATGCTAACAATGGTTCTAGCCTCTTATAAGGGACAATGGTCATAGTGTTCACAGAACCTGGCACAATGCCTGGCACATAGTAGGTGCTCAACACACATTTGCTAAATGAGTGAATGGGTTGGTCTTCCATGTAGTTGTCTAGCCCTGTAGCCAAGTGATTTTGTCACTAATGGACTGGATCTTTGGCTTTTCATACCTGGCCTCACTCCTAGGGGCCAAATGGTGCCTGACCGGTGACCAAAGTCTGGAAAACACAGGAGCAGCAGCTGGAATATGTTCCCAGGGTTCTCATTACTGATGACATTTACTCAGTGGCAGCTGTGGTACAATGAACAAAAGGTTCTTGCCCTATGGGTTTGTAGCCTAAATAACAGAACCAAACAAGCAATTGAAAGCTTTTCTCTCTGCGTGTATGTGTTTCTTGTCTTTTTAAGGTACAGGAAGCATCAGTATCTCAGATTTATAATGAGAAGAGTAAAAATGATTATTTCCCTTTTTACACACGAGTAAATGGAAGCCCAGAGAAACACAGAAACTTACTCCATGCGCAGAACTGTCACCAGCCTAGCTTGGAGTGCCCACCTTTTTTCTTGTGCTCTATTCAGGTGCCTCCTGCTCTATCCAATCCAGGGCCTGGGGTTTGCCTCCTCCATTCCCTACTGGCTATATCACTATAGGCACAACCTGGTTCTCTAGTTGGGAAAAGGTCCTTGGAAAGGAGGGAGTTTTAAGACATTAGAAAGATGGAAGGTTCCAAGTAGACAAGTGGGCCAGGAGAGGTGGTTTCATCTACATTCGTCCTTGAGTCTCATTATCCTCATGTCTAAGGACAAAGAAACATGGTATTTATCAGGGCTGAGACAACTACTCTACATTAGTCTGTCTCATGGGATCTTTCTTGTGCACAGCCCCTTTTTTTTTTTTTTAAAGATTTTATTCATTTAGAAATCTTGCCCTTTGCGATGACGTGGATGGAACTAGAGGGTATCATGCTTAGCGAAGTAAGTCAATGGGAGAAAGACAACTATCATATGATCTCCCTGATATGAGGAAGTGGAGATGCAACATGGGGGGTTTGGTGGGTAGGAAAAGAATAAAGGAAACAAGATGGGATTGGGAGGGAGACAAACCATAAGAAACTCTTAATCTCACAAAACAAACTGAGGGTTGCTGGGGGGAGGAGGGTCTGGAGAGGGGGGTGGAGTTATGGACATTGGGGAGGGTATGTGCTATGGTGAATGCTGTGAAGTGTGTAAACCTGGTGATTCACAGACCTGTACCCCTAGGGCTAAAAATACTTATATGTTTATAAAAAAATTAAAAAAATAGTTATTTTTATCTGTGAAAAAAAAAAAAAGATTTTATTCATTTATTTGACAGAGAGAGATCACAAGTAGGCAGAGAGGCAGGCAGAGAGAGAGGGGAAGCAGGATTCCAGCTGAGTAGAGAGCCCAATGCAGGGCTTGATCCCAGGACCCGGAGACCATGACCTGAGCCGAAAGCAGAGGCTTAACCCACTGAGCCACCCAGGTGCCCCTGCACAGGCTTTTTCAAAATCTTCTTAGGCAACCATTGTTTGTTCCCTCCTTTTTCTTGTTTACATTGATTTCTTATTGGAAGAGCTCCAGTTGCTGGGGAGCACCGATAGGTGACAGCTCAGTTTTTCTCCCTAGTGGCAGGGATATCCCCCAGCCATACAGTGCAAAGTAGATGATGTCATCTGGAGCCCTTGCCCCTCAAGTTTCCATATGACCCCTGACCTTGGCTGGTCCTTCCTCATAGACCCTGTTCCCACCTCCACCCTCTCTTCCCCTAGTATCCCAGGTGCTCTTGCTTTAAGGGTCTTTCTAAAGATATAATGCCGCATTCAGTTTCTCACAGATTCAAAGAATCTCTCAGGATGGAATTTCAGGCAACAGTTGGGACATTTTAGGTGGCAGGGCCTCTGACAAACCAGGACAAAGGCTACTGCCAACTCACCAAGCCTTGGCTCATTGCCTGGTTACTGGGCTGACAGAGCTGGGGTGGGGAGTGAAGAAGTATTCCTGAACTCCTGCTTCTCACTTGGGAACACATACTCTGGACAATCAGAGTTAAAAATGCCTGGAACCAATGGTCAGTGTTCATTTTGCCTTGAAGTGGAAGAAATTCCTTCTGGTCCCCAGAACGTCTGTAAAACTCTAGAATAAAGGGAGGAGTGGCCACAAGTGGTACCTTTGTTTAGGAGTCTCCTAAAACTCTGGGATCCTCAGGCCAGAGACTTCTAGCTGCAGGGACACATGTCACAACAAGCCACCCCAATTTCTATCTGCAGATCCCCCAGGACAAAAGCCCAGTGAGACCATGTATGGAATTTTAGCCTTTCTTGTTTTTTGGGGGGGAGTCAGGGGAGCTTCTTAAAAGGGGAGAAACGGTCAAAGACTGGAAGTTCCTTAATATTTACTTTCTGTCTACCTGGTGTTCATGCCCTCGTTTTGGAGGCAATGTAGAGAGCAAGATAGAGTCACTCATGTCAGTCAGGGGACTGAGTCAAGCAATGATGCAAGCAGCTAAGGGCATTGCAGCTATAAATCTAGTCTCCTTAAGTCTTTTCACACCTATAGGGTATAAGACACAACTCAATTTCTCCAACACCATTCTTACCTATGACACATCTTTCTGCAAATTACTTAATGTGATTGGCACATACAATGCTACCTTAATACCAAAATCTAAAGCCAACCTATAAGACACAACAAAGGAAGAGAGCATACCGATATGTCCATTATCACAATTAGGTTCAACACATTTTTAGTATCCTTTAGTTAATAAAACCTCAATTATACAAGGAAAATCGCCGATGTGGTGGGAAGCATTGGAAATTGATTGTAATGCAAATTTAGTGACGTGTACTGATCCAGGTATCAGATACACAAGGCATGGAAATACAGGGCCAGTACAGCACCATATCTATGGGAATATAACCAGAACCGATTCATCTATACCAATTTACATAGCTAAAAGAGTCAGCTTTGACAAATGTGGTGTACCACCCAATAGTTAAAGCCCAGGTATTACTGAGAGAGGATGTTGGAATACTACACGTTGTCTGAGAAATTTCCACTGGAAGCCACAATGGACACATGGCATTACCAACACAACACCAAAATTCAAGCCAAATGTTTGAACCTAATTACTTAACCCTCTGAGGACTGTATACAAACCTATGCCACAGAAACTGGAAATAACCTTCCAAAAGGAACAACTCAATTTGTTCTATATACAATCCAAATGTAAAATTTATGCCACAGAGGCTAGGAACAACCACTCATGAACAGCCCAACCAACCACCCATCGACAGGATTAGACTTAGAAAGCCTACAGTCCTGGGTAGAGGTAGGCATTACTTCCAATTTAATTATCTCTGGAATTCAGAAAGCAGACATCCAGACTCTTAAGCAGGAACTATCTGCATTTAAAAAACATGTGAACCCCTACTAAATCCAGTAGGACGTTTAGGTTCCAACATCTCAGCATTCAGAGAACCACATTCCATTGTCTCAACCATGTATGATTATCATGCCTACCAACTGGAATTTAACTATAACACTGACCATAAAGTTCAGGTCCTCCAGCAAAATTTACTTAACTTTAGACATTTTTACATAAGAGAACAGCTAAAAAATAATTACTTCAGAATCAATAACCACCTGGAGAGAGCATGGAATGATATCAGAAGCATTATTGTAACAAGAAAAAGTATTCTAACTGGATGGAGTCTCTCTTAAAATTAGACATGTCCAGATCAGGTTGTGACAATACAGGACAATGTAAACTTTCATTATTAAGACTTTTAGGGGGTCAAAGCTTATTAACATATGATACAGATGATGTGCCACAACAAATACCTTATCGTACAGCGCTTCTGACAACACATACGCACTCACAGATTAATGGATATTTGCTATGTAAAGAGATGGTATTTCAGTGGTCTAATAACATGGATTATACCTGCCATAAACTAGAAATCAATGCTAATCTTTTTCCTTTAACAAGAACATCCATTGAAAATTTACTTTTGGACATGGGACACCTTAACTGGATAACTTGTGCTAATAACTTCTTAGAGGTCATGTTTGTTTGTTTGTTTGTTTTCTGAGATTTCTTTATTTCAGAGAGAGAGAGAGCGAGCCTGTGAGCAGGGGTAGGGGCAGAAGGAGAGGAAGAGAGGGAATCCTCAAGCAGACACCCCTCCTGAGTGTGGAGGTTGATGGGGCTCTATCCCAGGACCCTGAGATCATGACCTGAGCTGCCCAACTGACTGAGCCACCCAGGTGCCCCTCAGAGGTCATGCTCTTTAATCATAGTAGAGTGAATGATACTATCATAACCATAGATTATGAGTGTGTTAAAATATTGTATGTTATTAGTGAACATTTAGTAATGTTACCAAATGGGTACCTTTATCTCAGAATATTCATATAAAATGTTTTCAACATCTTATATTAAAGTAACAGAAGTACTTTGGGTGAAAATTAACAAAATTGATAAACCCTTTGATGAAAACTTAGAAGAGCTCAAATCAGCCCATAAAACCTTGACCAAGAAGCCAACCCACTTTGAGCATGCTACACAAGCCTTTCAAGCAGCCTCAGGAGTCATTAACACCAACTTAGCTGCACTGAACAAAAATATACAAAACTTATATAATAAATATTCCTTTCTAGAGTTGTTAACAAAAATCCTTTAAACACATGGTTTGTTCTGGCTCATGGTCTGATGATAACCCTTTAAAATACATAAAGGAAAGTAAATAAATAAACAAAATAAAATACGTAAAGGAATTCTCTTTCTACACGTGTCTTGGAATCCATCAGGGAAATCCTTCTCTCGCTTTTAGCTATTATTTTTGTTACATATCTTATTAAACATGCTATTAAAATGTAATGCAGGGGCGCCTGGGTGGCTCAGTGGTTAAGCCGCTGCCTTTGGCTCAGGTCATGATCTCAGGGTCCTGGGATCGAGCCCCGCATCGGGCTCTCTGCTCTGCGGGGAGCCTGCTTCCTCCCCTCTCTCTGCCTGCCTCTCTGCCTGCTTGTGATCTCTCTCTCTCTGTCAAATAAATAAATAAAATCTTTAAAAAAAAAATGTAATGCAGCCTCAAGCTTAAGTAGGAAACATTACAAAAAGACTGATTAACCATGCCCTCACCATTCTTTTCTAGATGTGCCAAGACCCTATGTTGAAGATTCTGTACATATTTTTGTACTTTGATCTGCCTATAGTTGGCAATGTGATTCTTATTTCATTTATTTGACTGCTTTGTTGATCTGTTAACTTACCTTAATAAAGGTAGATTTAGTTTTTCTTCTTCTTGACTTGATTCTGACTAGATGTGACTTTGAGTTGGAGTTTTAAAATTTAATCCTTACTTAATTTTGCTTTATTTGATTCAGTTGAATGTATCTAACTTGTTTGGATTCGATGTGATCTTTGATTTATGTCAATCGACATTTCATATGATTTGAGATTTATTTGATTTTGTTTGATTCTCACTGAAAATACAATTGAATGATTTGGATTTACCTTCTTCCACATTAGCGAACTAGTACTGCTGACCTAGTTTAAGACATATTTGATTCCTGTATGACCCTTACAGATTTGTCATGAGGAATCGCGCGGGAGAATGTAGACAGCAAGATGGAGTCACTCATGACAAGCAGGGGCCTGTGTCAAGCAGTGATGCAAGCAGCTAAGGGCATTGCAGCCAAGACCAGGTATCACTGAGACCAGCACCAGCTTTTGACACACTCCAAAGTGATAACCAACAGAAACAGGGGAGGCCTGTAAAGGCTCAAGACTGATTAAATCCCTCTTAAAAAGAGGATATTTGCAGCAAATTGTGAAGACTCCTCAGACACTGACCTCGCTCTGTCTGATCATTTCAAAGCCAGCTGCTGCTGAAGGCTGCCTGGTTGATGTCTGAAAAGAACAGAGCTCCTTCTTATTGTTATGCTTGAACATAAGAAGCAGCAAGAGCCAAGAGCTAACCCAGACCCGAGTGAGGCCTTATCTCAACTTCTCGCTCACAGAGTTTCACCTTCGGTTTGTTAACGTCCTGTCCTCCGTTCTGTACTGTTTGTTATGTGACTTGTGCTTTGCTTTGTGTGACCCTTAAGAAGACAAGTTAAACACGTGGTGAAATGTTACCGCGTTTAAAGTATTGAACCTGCTGGGGCGCCTGGGTGGCTCAGTGGGTTAAGCCGCTGCCTTCGGCTCAGGTCATGATCTCAGGGTCCTAGGATCGAGTCCCGCATCGGGCTCTCGGCTCAGCAGGGAGCCTGCTTCCGTCTCTCTCTCTCTCTCTCTCTCTGCCTGCCTCTCCGTCTACTTGTGATCTCTCTCTGTCAAATAAATAAATAAAATCTTAAAAAAAAAAAAAGTATTGAACCTGCTTTATAATTGTTCATCGTGCTCTATGACTGAAAAAGCTGACCTTGTGGAAGGACACAGCCCATATGTGAGTCTTCATAGAGAACTCCTGACAGGCAACTTCGCGTGTTCTTCTCAGGTTTAAAGGTCGGGATAACGTCTGTCTCCAGCAGTGAAGCGGACAAGCGATTAAGAAGGGGGCAGCGCGGGGCGCCTGGGTGGCTCAGTGGGTTAAGCCGCTACCTTCGGCTCAGGTCATGATCTCAGGGTCCTGGGATCGAGTCCCGCATCGGGCTCTCTGCTCAGCAGGGAGCCTGCTTCCCTCTCTCTCTCTCTCTCTCTGCCTGCCTCTCTGTCTACTTGTGATCTCTCTGTCAAATAAATAAATAAAATCTTTAAAAAAAAAAAAAAAAAAGAAGGGGGCAGCGCTAGGGCCGGGGAAATCGGGTTTCCCATGCCCAGGAGACAGAGCATGGGCAGTCCACGGGTCTTCCGCTGTGAAGGAGCCAGGAGTAAGGGAAAGGGATCTTTGGGGTCCTTTAAGGAAACAGCCACACACTTTGGAGCAGCCTACAACTTTGGAGCAGCCTACATATATTTGGGGTTTAGCCGGGCCCAAGCCAGGTCTTCTTGAAGCCCCGCCTCCTGGAAGCTCCGCCCCAACCTAAGTAATTCAACCTAAGTAACTGTACGCGCACCCGGTCCTAGGAAGGCACAGCTATTGGAGGCGGCTGGGCGCGCTCAGCAGACGGGGCGGAGCACGCGGCAGGAGCAGCTGCTGTGGAAGAAGCGGCACTGGCAGGAGGCGCAGGCGGGCGCCGGCGACTTGCAGCTCGCTCGAGTAGCCACGCAGTGGGTGGGTGGCGGGGGCCGGGGCCGAGCCACGGTCTTCGTGGAAGAGTTTCTCTGCGGGAAAAAGCCGGGACTGCCCAAGCCGGCCACGCCCACCCCACCGGCCTCAAGTCGGCCTGGGAACTCCTTCGGGCAGCGGAGGTCCCAGACCAGACATCCCCACCTGCTGCCCCACGATCCCTTGGACTTCATGCCCACCGGGGACCCCACAGGCACCAGCCTCCCCCAGTCATCCACCCCCTGCCTCCAAACCCATTAACATTTACTTACCTGGCTGGGCTTGGCCCACTTTTTTCCCTAGGGAATCCCACTCTGTTCTAGAGTTTTCACCACCTCTATTTTACCCCTTCCAGTGTATCCCCAATCTCTTCTCAGTCCTGCCTTCACAGTAAATCGGATCCACCCACTTCTTCACCGCTTTGCTGCCCTAGGCCAGGCCACTATCCTCCCATTTACAGCCTAACCTGTGTTGCGCCAAACCCGGCTCTCCGAAGATGTATGTATGTATGTATGATGGCAACCACTCCGGCTTAAAGCTCCCAGTGGGTTATCTTTGAACTTAGAATAAACCATAAACTTCACTTTGGCTCTTGAGGCCCTCAGGTTTGGGCCCGCCCACCTCTCTGAGCTGAGCCGTTGTTACCCCGCTGCCTGCATTCCACGCATCAAACACAGAAAATGAGCAGCCATTAGCCATATGAAGCTTCTGAGTACTTGAAATGCGTCTAGTGCAAATGAAGTGTAAGGACCTATTTAGCCGAGCGCTTCCATCAGTTACAGGATAACTTTGTTGTCTAAAACTTAAACTGTCCCTGCGCCCCTTCCCTCAGGGGACTTACTTAAAAACAAGTCTTGGAAACCAGCCCCAGGTAACAAAGCCCAGATACAAGGGTGGGTCAGGCCAGGTGGAGACATCCGATCAGTGGAGGGATGCATACTGTCTCCCTAGCTACCAAGGAGTATGCGTCCCGCCCTTTGGGAGCCTTTTGGGAGCCAGTTCTAACCAAGGTGACAAGCTAGGTCAAATGTCTACTCTAGGGTAACTTGTAATTCAATTGGTCACTTAGGTGTGACCTAATATGACTGTGGAGTTTCCTCTGTGTGTTACAATCTCATTGGCCACCTGTGTGGCCAGGCCAAACCACACGGCCTTTGCCCTTAAAAGCTAGTCTGTGAAACAGAGAAAGGTCACCCTCTCTTGTAAGTGGCTGAACGTTCGGTCTGATTCTTTTTTTTTTTTTTTTTTTTTTTTAATTTATTTATTTGAGAGACAGAGAGAGAGCATGAGAGGGGAGGTCAGAGGGAGAAGCAGACTCCCCATGGAGCTGGGAGCCCGATGTGGGACTCGATCCCAGGACTCCGGGATCATGACCTGAGCCAAAGGCAGTTGCTTAACCAACTGAGCCACCCAGGCGCCCCTGTTCGGTCTGATGCTTGATGCTTGGCGCGGAATAAAGCTTTGCTTGACCTTCGCTTTATATCAGTCTCGCTCCTTTAATCATGGACCCATTATTGAGGGACATATCAGAAGAACTGAATCTTCAAATTTTATTTAATTTTAATTCACTTTTTTTTAAAGGTTTTATTTGTCAGAGCGAGAGAGTGAGCACAAGCAGGGGGAAGGGCAAGCAGAGAAAGAAGCAGGCTTCCTTCTGAGTAAAGGAACCCAATATGGGACTGGAACCCAGGACCCTGGGATCCCCACCTGAGTGGAAGACAGGCCCTTAACGGACTGAGCCACCCAGGTGTCCCTTAATTTACATTTTAAAATAGAAGCAGTGTAACATTTTTTCTTTAAATAATTCTTTTCTTGTTGTTGTTAGGACTACAACTGACTAACTATTAAAATTTAGCATTGGAATTGAGATGTACTGTGAGTGTAAAGGGGCACCACCAGGTTTCAGACTTAGCACACACACACACACACACACACACACAGAGTAATGTAAAATATCTCACTTTTCATATTGGTTACATATCAAAATGATAATATTTTGGATATATTGGGTTAAATAAAATATTACTGAAATTAATTACACGTACTTCTTTTTACTTTTTTTAAAATGTGGCTACTAGGAAATTTTAATTTATATATGTGGCCCACATTGTATTTTTTTTTTCTTTCTTTTTTTAAGATTTTGGGGAGCAGCAGAGGGAGAGAAGCAGGCTCCCTGCTGAGCTGGAAGCCCAGTGTGGGTCCTGGGGTCATGACCTGAGCCCAAGGCAGATGGTTAACCAGCTGAGCCACTCAGGCCCCCTTCACATAGTATTTCCATGGGGAGTCGCTGCTTGAGATTACTGAATTTTTCAGTAAGTGCTGCTTCCTCGGGGAGGTCTTCTGAGATGACTCTTCCCTTCATTTTCATCACCATGCTTTAATTTCTTTACAGGGTTTATCATTATCTGAATTTATTTTGCCTATTTATTGGCTTACTTGCTGTTTGTCTGTCTTCCCCACAAGAATGTAAACTCCTTGACAGGGGGCTATATCTCTTGTTCCCTTGGATAGTCCCCATACCTAGCATGCAAATACATTTGTCAACTGTGTTTTCTTACATGTCAATCACATGATCAGCTTGTTCACAGAAGGTCTAGAAAGGAGCAGGGGCTTTCTCAAGATCACACAGTACCAGGTCTAAGACAGGAATAATGTGTGCATTTCAATAATGCCTTAATCTAGTATTTCCCACAGTGTGGGAACCTGTGCCGCGGTAGTATGATTTTAGGTGGTATACGCCTATTAAGTGACATTAGATCACATAGTGAGAAAGGACCCTCTTTGCAATCTCTTTCAACTTGAAAGTCTCCAGTTGGTGCCAATTTATCATTAATGCTTTCCCAACTCTCTCTTTCTTCCTCCCTTCCTTCCTTCCTGCCTTCCTTCTTTTATATTTTATTAATTTATTTAACAGAGAGCGAGAGAGCACAAGCAGGGGGAGTGGCAGAGGGAGAGGGAGAAGCAGGCTCCCCACTGAGCAGGGAGCCAGCCCTAGTATCTGGGGCTGGATCCAGGACCAGGATCAGGACCTGAGCAAAAGACAGATGCTTAAGCTTAACTGACTGAGCCACCCAGGCTCCCTTTCCCAACAGTTTCTAATCTGACTTTTAACACAAAGTAAGATCCCAGATTTAGAGCATTTGACAAGCAGCCCCATCCAGCTAAAATCCACTAACAATGTTTCATTTTCTTTATAATTATTTTTATGGTTACCTCCTATTTATGGCAAGTGATATTGATTTCCTATCATAGTTATATATATATATATATTTTAAAGATTTTATTTATTTATTTGACAGACAGAGATCACAAGCAGGCAGAGAGGCAGGCAGAGAGAGAGGAGGAAGCAGGCTCCCTGCTGAGCAGAGAGCCCGATGCGGGGCTCGATCCCAGGACTCCGAGATCATGACCTGAGCCGAAGGCAGCGGCTTAACCCACTGAGCCACCCAGGCGCCCCATAGTTATATATTTTTAAGTTTTAATTTAATTTTTAAAATATTTGTTTAATTGAGAGTGAGAGAGAGCACAAGTGGCAGGGGGAGAGGGAGAAGAAGAAACAGATTCCCCACTGAGCAGAGATCCCACCCTGGGACTCCATCCCAGGACTTTGGAATCATGACTGGAGGTGAAGGCAGACACGTAACTGACAGAACCACCCACGTGCCCCTTGAGTTTTAATTTTAAACAAATATATTAAGTAAATAAGTGAAACTCGGTTATGGCAAAAATTGTCGGGGGTGCTTGGCTGGCTCAGTCAGTGGAGCATGTGACTCTTGATCTCAGGGTTTTGAGTTCAGGCCCCACGCTGGGTGTAGAGATCACTTACAAATAAAAGCTTTCAGAAAAAAAAAATTGTGGGAAGTCGTTCTGAAATACCTAAACTTTAGGAAACAGTGCATTCATTCAAAAGAACGAGAGATGATGACCATTTCAGTCAAAGGGCTAGCTCATATAAGAAGATGCTTTTTAAGGACACCTGGGTGACTCAGTTGGTTAGGCGACTGCCTTCAGCTCAGGTCATGATCCCAGGGTGCTGGGATGGAGCCCCGCATTGGGCTCCTCCTGCTTGTGCTCGCTCTCTTTCTGGCCAATAAATAAATAAAGCTTTTTTAAAAGAAGATGCTTTTTAGCATGTAAGCTATTTCACTTAGTGAAACTTAGCTCTCTGGGCTTCTGTGGGGGGTCTGATTCAGAGCTTGAGGCCAGGAAGCCTTTAGATAGCTTTCAGCTTCTTTTGTTCATGTAAGGCTGGAAAATCTTTCATTTAGTTCCTAGCTAGAATTCCCTTTTAAGTCCAGTCCCACCCCCAACCCCACAATGAAAACTCCTGGTCCTACCTTGGAAGATTTCTTCTTTTCCGCCTCTTTTCTACTGATTCTTTTGGATTTCTTGTTCAGTGCTTCAAAGAGAGACAGAAGGAGCAAAGCCAGATGTTTCTGGAGGTCACGAACTGCAATAAATTGGGAGGAGCCAGAGGGGGCTCCAGGAAGTCTCAGGGTTGGGGAGAAGAGGGGTTGGTTGGATGAATCATAACTTGGGACTTAGGCCAACAGGTTCTTGATAGCCTGGCTGCTGACCTGGAGTGACCTCTGAGGGAAGGCAAAAAGGAAATCCAAAAAGGCCTGAAAAAATGGGTTCAGTGTCATGTACAC
The DNA here is from genome assembly GCF_902655055.1 of Lutra lutra. Taxonomy (NCBI): domain Eukaryota; kingdom Metazoa; phylum Chordata; class Mammalia; order Carnivora; family Mustelidae; genus Lutra; species Lutra lutra. The sequence goes on along the minus strand of NC_062286.1, from coordinate 119,750,242 downwards.
GGATGGACCTGTGTTTCTTGTATTCCTCTTTTTCATTTCTCAGAGTTATGGAGCCAGGCACACCTGATTTGAATCCTGACTCTGCCATTTAACAGCTCTGTTTCCTTAAGCAACCTACTTAATCTTCTTAAGATCCAGTTTTCTCATCTGTAAATAGGGTATGGTAATATCTGCCTTGCAGGATTGTTTTGAGGATAAAAAAATTATGTTTATAAAATGAGAAGCCTGGCACGTCAAAGGTGATCAAAGGTGATACTTCCCTGATACATCGAGAATATTCTCTTTTCCTAGTGAGACGTAAGGCAGTGAGGGACATTAGTTTAGAACTTGTGTTCTAGAATTAAACACCTGGGTTTGAATTCTGGCTCTGCCAATTAAGAACTGCGTGATCTTATATCAGTCATTTAACCTTAAGCCTCAATTTCCTCAACTGTGAAGTAGGAATGAAAATAGCACTCACTTTACAGTGCCTAGCACACAAGGAGTATATCTGTTACTATCGTTTTTTTGTTCTTTTTTTTTTTTTAGATTTTATTTATTTATTTGACAGACAGAGATCACAAGTAGGCAGAGAGGCAGGCAGAGAGAGAGGCGGAAGCAGGCTGTCTGCTGAGCAGAGAGCCCGATGCGGGGCTCGATCCCAGGACCCTGAGATCATGACCTGAGCTGAAGGCAGAAGCTTAACCCACTGAGCCACCCAGGCGCCCCTGTTACTATCATTTTTATCAGGTGAAGTTGAACCAGAAAATGCTCCATGCCAGGCTGTAATGCCCCTGGTATTTTCCCTGAGCAGTTATTTTCGGTTCTCAACCCTGAAAGGACTAGTTCATCCCACACTCGGTTATATTCTGCAGCATTTTCTAACATTTTTATTGTTGATTTTTAAGATTTAACATTTAACATTTTAACATTTAATATTTTTACAGTTCTGTGATTCAATAAGTTTCAGAAATGCTAAGTTGAACCAAGTTCACGAAGTTGAACCAAGTTCACGAAGTGTCTTGACTTCAGGGTTTCTCAGAGCCTTTAACATGCAAAAATTGTTTATGAAATTGGTGGTATACAGGGCTTTTTAAAGCCATAGGAGTCAAGGAATATTTTATTCCTTGAAGATTGCTTTTTTTTTTTTTTAAAGATTTTATTTATTTATTTGACAGAGAGAAATCACAAGTAGGCAGAGAGGCAGGCAGAGAGAGAGGAGGAAGCAAGCTCCCTGCTGAGCAGAAAGCCCGATGTGGGGCTCGAACCCAGGACCTGGGATCATGACCTGAGCCGAAGGCAGCGGCTTAACCCACTGAGCCACCCAGGCGCCCCAGATTGCTTTGAAGAATAAACAAAAAGGAGCTCTGACTTATGTCAGTGAACCCTGGGGAGCATGTTTGACATCCTGTAGCCCCTTCTCATGTGCCAGAGTCCAGAGACTAGGCACCACGACAAGCTACTTACCTACAATGGAGACAGAAGGGAAATCCAATATTTTCACGGAGGAATTGTCCCTTAGGCTCCTGTCATCCCTGGGCTTTTCTTCAGGTGCCAGGTGGCTGTTGGGAGTGAGGAAGCACAGGGAGACCAGAGGATGTGTCATCCTCTTGCTTTCATTGTGTTTCTTTGGGCTGGTGCTCTGACCAATTTCCTAAGTGTCCCGGTAGAGCTGGAGGACCACCAAGGCTTAGGACAGGAAAGGGGGGCTGATGAAGGATGAAGAGAGAAAAGGAGAGATGGGGAGAGGAGAGGAAGAGAGACAAGGCAAGAAGGGAGATTGAAGCCAAGAGAAAAGGAATACATTGCAGTTTTCTCTGTCATCCAGAGCATGGGGTGATGGTTTTTATTTTTTATTTTTTTTTAAGTCAGTGGCCCCAGGTGACCCTAGACCTGGGCAGAATTTTTGAATGGTCCCCAGTAGTGCCTCACTGTGGCCAAGGTTTTACTAAGGTGCAGAGGATAAAGCTCATAAGACTCTCTGAGAAATATGCAGTGATAAATGGCATCTTCAGGCAAGTGTACGTTGTTGCATTTGCTGTATTCCCATGTCCAGAGGGAATGAAATGGTATGGTTTGTATGAGAAGGATGGACCTGTTGACATAGCCTAACTGTATTTAGTGACTTATTACTAGCTGGATTTTGATGAAGCAGACAGATCTCAGAGTGGATTTATTCCCATGAATCCTTTGTTTGGCTTAATCAGGGCTCAAATCTTCAGTAGCATCTTCACTTTCTCTGAGTGTGGGATCCCCACTCCTCCCCTGCTCTGTGGGCTGCTCTCTCTGGCCTGGGGAAAAACTGAGGCTGCTTTTCCAAAAATCTCTCTGCCCTGCCATAAAGCACGGTGGGTAAGAAGAGAATAAAAACAATCTGCTTATGCTGGTCCTGCCCACTCCCGGGTTCCCCTTACAGAAGCCTGGCAATTCCTAGCTTACTCCTCCCAGCCTAACAAACTACAATTAATAAAATAATGATTTCTTAGAACCTAAGTAATTTAGTGGAACTATATGACTAAACTGAGTCTGAGAAGGGTGAAATCTCAGTGGAATTAATCTTATTTGTATGTTGGGAGAGGGCAAAGAATGAATATTCCTTGCACCAATTCTGGGGAAGGATATGTATATTCTAAATGTAAGATAGGCCTATAATGTCTAGTTGTGTTATCATCCTCAGGATCAGATTTTTTTTTTTTTTTTTAGAATTCAGAATTTTGTGGATTTTAGAAAGCTAATATCATCTATATCTTAAATTAAACTACATACAAGGGTTCTGGGAGTACTTATATAAAATTTTTGCTACTTCCGCAGCAAAAAGATGGTGATATTCATAATAAACAGGATAAAAAAGACTATGAATTGACTTGCATCAAGTGAGGATGGGTTTTGTTGCCAAGAGACTTCAGGTAAGGTCAGGTTTTGCTGCCAAAGGAAGAAAGAAAACTGGCAGTTTTCAGACTTTTGGGATTTTGCAATTTCAGGTAAAGGATTATGGACCTCTACAAACCCTCATTGCTGTTACGACTCAACATGGAACACACGCTCCCTGCTATTAATACAGGATAATAATGCTGACAGCAATGACTATCTGTGCAATTGTTTCTCAAGAGTAATTTATCTTCCCCTTCTGTCATGGTGAAGACTCTTCTTTGATCTGTGTATCACTGGAGATAATTCCTTCTCTTAAACTTATCATCTGGTTGAAGTTACTGCTTAGGATTTGAGATGAGTTTCTGTTCAGCATGGTGGATGTAAAGAATCCAGAAAGGGGATTAGGTTAACTGGATGTACTTGCTATTTAAGTGGCTGTATGACCCTGGACCCATCTGGGCCTCTGCTTTCTCATCTGTTAAAAGAGATTGCATGATCTCTTAAAAGATCACTGCATGATTTAGTACACATTATGAGGCACAGAGTTGAAACTTTAAATAAAGATTTGTTTAATGAATGAAAGAACCTTAAGAACTTCCTATTCTAAAATCCTATGAATCAGTGATATCTGATTCTTGCTTCCTGGACTTTGAAACAGGTTAAACAGTTGTACAAAGATTTTGTTAAGGCCACCCTTGAATCCTTAAGAGTTAAGGGATTTGCAAGTACCTTCATGTGACTGAATCTGAGTAAATCCTGGAAAAGAGGGCACGGAAAGTCATGGCAAAATGCAATTGGCTGTATATCTCAGAAGTCTTGCTGGTGTGTGTGTGCATATGTGTATTTACGTGTGTTGTGCCAGCACATGGGTGCTAGTGAATAAGGGCTCTAATTGAGGAAATATGGGAGACAACAGTATCCAGATCATCCCTGAGTATGATAAAATGAGTAGACAGTATATCAGTACAGAGTACACACTCACTGTGCAGTGCAGACATTCCCTTAGCTATGGCACTGAGGGATAGCCTGATATCTTAATCCTTTAGGGTCAAGCCTTGGTCCCCAAAGCAAAAAAAGGGATTATAATTTCCCAGTGATGAGGAAGGGCTAACCACCTATTGGAACAGAGGTATAGTGAGAGATAAGAACTGAGGAAGAGGAGAAGGCACCAGAGTTTTCCTGAAAAGAGTGAACAATATTAGCTGCTGACCATACTAGGTGTTAATGAGGTGCAGCCCCGACATCCTGCCTTGGGTTTTGCTTGTGGCATCAGTGAGGGGAGCCAGAGTGTTTGGGAAGTCAGCAAACTGGCATTACTGAGAAGGTGACCGGGCTTTGTTGGTTGTAATAATGGCTTCTACCAGTCTTGCCAAGCACCAATTGCCAGGGACATAAGGGTCTGGGTGAAGCTCATCCCTGTGTAGGAAAAAAGTGGTCAGAGGCAAAGTAGTGTTTGGTAGAGGCCTAACATGGAGGAGCATCTCTTACAGGCCAGTGGTGCTGGAGACAGACTCTCCCCTGATCAATCTTTTGGAACAAAATATATACTTAGGAATAAAGAATAATTAATCCAGGAGGGAATCTTAACCTTTAAATTATCTACAAACCTTTGCCTGTATGTGCATTTTTTTTTTCCCTGGGGAGAAGGTCCATAGCTTTCTCTGGATCTATAAGGACCCCTAAAATGCTCAGAACCCCTTTTTTGCAACTGAGTGGGGCTCATCCAGAACCACATGAGAACAGAGGATACTTTTTTTTTTTCTGTCCAGGCAATAATTGAGTTCTATACTTGTGAAAGTGTGCTTTTTGGAAGGGACATATCATTCCAGTACTGGTATAAAATAAATATAGTATTGAAGCAAACCAAAGAATATAAACATTATGGTTTCATTTGTGAATAAATATCAAAACTCCTTCAAATATAGATATGCTTACATATGCAAAGAAAAAAGAGTGGAAGGATACACATAAAAATTTTAATAACGAATACTTCTTAGGAGCGGAATTGAGGATGGCGAGTCAGGTAGAGACACGTGCTTCTTCATGTACTTCTGTATTTGAATTTTCTTTTCAAGAATATTATCACTTTGGGGCACCTGAGTGGCTCATTTGGTTAAGTGTCTGCTTTCAACTAAGGGCATGATCCCATGGTCCTGGGATGGACCCCCACTCCCTGCTCAGCAGGGAGTCTGCTTCTCCTCTCCCTCTGCTCTCCCCCTTCTTCTCTTTCTCTCAAATAAATAAATAAAATCTTTTAAAAAGGGAGAGGAGCAAGATGGCGGAGGAGTAGGAGACCTAAATATCACTGGGTCAGCATCGTTCAGCTAGATAGTTATCAAACCATTCTGAACACTTACAAACTCAACAGGAGATTGAAGAGAAGAAGAGCAGCAATTCTAGGAACAGAAAATTGACCACTTTCTGGAAGGTAGGACGTGCAGAGAAGTGAATCTGGGGCGATATACAGGAAGAGAGAGCATGGTGGTGGTGGGGGAAGTGGTAGAGCAGGAGCACAAAATTGGAACTTTTAGAAGTCTGCTCTACTGAGGGACATTGCTCCAGAGGCTAAGCAGGGGTGAAGCCCTCATGGGGACAGTGTGGTCTCAGGACCTGAGGTGTCACAAAAAGACCGGGGGTGTCTGAGTGTGGCAAAGCTCCCAGGTATCAGAGCGGAAAAGCCAGCTGCAGAGATGGAGCTGAGGAGTGGGCTCTCAGCTTGGGGTTACCTTAAGCCATGATTCAAGCACAGTTGAAAGAGCAGGGGCCCCACAAGTGGCAGATCCAGGGAGACCCCCCTCCTTCCTCCTCTGGGAGAAGCAGGTGCGGGAGCATGCTGCACAATCTGCTGGTTTGGAGACTCCAAATGGGGCCATGCCCCAGAGATAGAAACACTCCATTAGAGGCTGGGTGAGCACAGAGTGAGGCTGGAGACCAGGGAGACAGGTGTGAATGATTGCTTTTCTCTGAGGGTACACTGAGGAATGGGGTCCTGAGTTCTCAGCTTCTACAGGGCCAGATATTGAGAGGCCACCATATTTATTCCCATCCTCCAAAGCTGTTCAGAAATTGTTCAGGGAACAAAAGCTACTGAGAGCAAAACTGAGCAGATTACTTAGCCTGGCCCCTGGCAAGGGCAGTGCAATTCCAACTCAGGCAAAGACATTTGAGAATCAATGCAACAGGCCCTCCCCCCAGAAGATCAACAAGAACAGCCAGCAAAGACCAAGTTCACCAATCAATGAAAATTGCAAAACTTCAGAGCTCTGGGAATACAGCACATAGACTTTGTAGCTTTTTCCCCATGATTCTTTAGTCTTTCAAAGTTAAATTTTTTAAATTTTATTTTTTTCTTATTCTATTTTTAAAATATTTTCTTCTTTCTTATTTTAATGTTTTTTAAACTATTTTATCTTATCAGTACATAAAAAAACTTTAAAAATTTTCATTGTTATAGTCATAGTCTATCCCTTCATTGTATTTAACCTTATTTTTTGTATACATATAGATTTTTCCTTCTTTAAAATTTTAGGATACAGTTTCTTCTAATAGATCAAAATATACCCTAAATGTAGAACATGGCTTTGTTCTAGTCTCCAGCCTGATCACATTCTTTCCTCTTTTTTCAACCAACTTCTCATCTTATCAATTCTTTTTTAGAATCTTTTAAAATTTTCATCTTTACAGTCATATTCTATCCCTTCATCAGGTTTACCCCTATATATATATATATTTTTTTTTCTTTCTTTAAAATTTTGGGAGGCAGTTTCTTCTAACAGACCAAAATACACCCAAAATCAAGTGTGTGGCTCTGTTCTATTCACCAGTCTAAGATATATCTATATCTATATCTATATCATCTATATCTATATCTTCATATATTCATATATTCATCCCTCCCATTTTCTTCTCCCCCAAGTTTTGAGTCTATTCTGCTTTGGTTAGTGTATATTTTTCTGGGGTTGTTGCTACTCTTTTAGCATTTTTGTTCTCTCATTCATCTATCTTCTGGATAAAATGACAGGGTGGAAAAACTCACCTCAAATAAAAGAACAAGAGGCAGTACCAATGGCTAGGGACCTAATCAATACAGACATTAGTAATATGTCAGAACTAGAGTTCAGAATGACAATTATCGAGGTGCTAGCTGGGCTTGAAAAAAGCATGGAAGATACTAGAGAATCCCTTTCTGAAGAAATAAAATCCCTTTCAGGAGAAATAAAAGAACTAAAATCTAACCAAGTTGAAATTTAAAAAGCTATTAATGAGGTGCAATAAAAAAATGGAGGCTCTTACTGCTAGGATAAGTGAGGCAGAAGAGAGAATTAGTGATATAGAAGACTAAATGATGGAGAATAAAGTATCTGAGAAAAAGAGAGACAAATAACTACTGAACCATGAAGGGAGAATTTGAGAGATAAGAGAGATAAGATAAGAGATACCATAAGATGAAACGATATCAGAATAATTAGGATCCCAGAAGAAGAAGAAAGAGAGAGGGGGTTAGAAGATATATTGGAGCAAATTATAGCAGAGAATTTCCATAATTTGGTGACAGGAACAAGCATCAAAATCCAGGAGACACAGAGATCCCCCCCCTCAAAATCAATAAAAATAGGTCCATACCCTGTCATCTAATAGTAAAACTTGCAATTATCAGTGACAAAGAGAAAATCCTGAAAGCAGCTTGAGACAAGAGGTCCATAACATACAATGGCAGAAATATTAGATTGGCAGAAGACCTATACACAGAGAACTGGCAGGCCAAAAAGGAGTGGCATGATTTATTCAGAGCACTAAATGAGAAAAATTTGCAGCCAAGAATACTATATCCTGCTAGGCTGTCATTGAAAATAGAAGGAGCGATAAAAACTTCCAGGATGAACAAAAACTAAAAGAATTTTCAAACACAAAACCAGCCCTACAAGAAATATTGAAAGAGGTCCTCTAAGCAAAGAGAGAGCCTAAAAGTAACAGCCCAGAAAGGAACAGAGATAATATATAGTAACAGTCACCTTACAGGCAATACAATGGCTCTAAATTCATATCTTTCAATAGTTACCCTGAATGTAAATGGGCTAAATGTCCCAATCAAAAGATACAGAGTATCAGAATGGATAAAAAAACAAGACCCACCAATATGCCGTCTGCAAGAAACTCATTTTAGACCCAAAGATACCTCCAGATTTAAATAGAGGGAGTGGAAAACCACTTACCATGCTAATGGACATCAAAAGAAGTCTGGGGTGGCAATCCTTATACCAGATCAATTAGATTAGATTTTAAGCCAAAGACTATAATAAGAGACGAGGAAGGACACTATATCGTACTTAAGGGTTTGTCCAACAAGAAGATCTAACAATTTTAAATATCTATGCCCCTAACATGGAAGCAAGCAGCCAATTATATAAACCAACTAATAACAAAATCAAAGAAACAATATCAACAATAATACAATAATAGTAGGGGACTTTAACAGCACCCATCACTGAAATGGACAGATCATCTAAGCAAAGATCAAGGAAATAAAGGCTTTACACACTGGACCAGATGGACATTGCAGATTTATTTAGAACATTCCACCCCAAAGCAACAGAATACACATTCTTCTAGAGTGTGCATGGAACATTCTCGAGAATAGATCACATCCTGGGTCACAAATAAGGTCTCAACTGGTACCAAAAGATTAGGATCATTCCCTGCATATTTTCAGACTGCAATGCTTTGAAACTAGAACTCAACCACAAGAGGAAAGTTGGAAAGAACTCAAATACATGGAGGCTAAAGAGCATCCTACTAAAAAATGAATGGGTCTACCAGGAAATTAGAAAATTTTTAAAAATTCATGGAAATAAATGAAAATGAAGACACAGCTGTTCAAAATCTTTGGGACACATCAAAGGCAGTCCTGAGAGCAAAGCATATAGCATATAAGCCTTTCTCATGAAACAAGAAAGCACTCAAGTACACAACCTAACCCTACACCTAAAGGAGCTGGAGAAAGAATAGCAAAGAAAGCCTAACCCCAGCAGGAGAAGAGAAATCATAAAGATCAGAGCAGAAATCAATGAAATAGAAACCAAAAGAACAGTAGACAAATCAATGAAACTAGGAGCTGGTTCTTTGAAAGAATTAATAAGATTGATAAACCCCTGGCCAGACTTACCAAAAACAAAAGAGAAAAGAGCCAAGTTAATAAAATCATGAATGAAAGAGGAGAGATCACAACCAACACCAAAAAAAAAAAAATACAAACAATTATAAGAACATATTATGAGCAACTATATGTCAGCAAATTTGACAACCTGGAAGAAATGAATGCATTCCTAGAGATGTATAAATGACCAAAACTGAACCAGGAAGAAATAGAAAATCTGAACGGACCCACAACCAGTAAGGAAATTGAAGCAGTTATCAAAAGTCTCCCAACAAACAAGAGCCCAGGGCCAGATGGCTTCCCAGGGGAATTCTACCAAACATTTAAAAAACAATTAATACCTATTCTCCTGAAATGGTTCCAAAAAAATAGGAATGGAAGGAAAACTTCCAAACTCATCTTATGAGGCCAGCATTACCTTGATCCCCAAACCAGACAAAGACCTCATCAAAAAGGAGAATTACAGAACACAGATGCAAAAATTCTCACCAAAATACTAGCCAAGAGGATCCAACAGTACATTAAAAGGATTATTCACCACGACCAACTGGGATTTATTCCTGGGTTGCAAGTCTGGATCAACATCTTCAAATCAACCAGCGTGATACAGTACATTAATAAAAGGAAGAACAAGAACCATATGATACTCTCAACAGATGCAGAAAAAGCATTTGACAAAGTACAGCATCCATTCTTGATCAAAACTCTTCACAGGATAGGGATAGAGAGTACACACCTCAATATCATCAAAGCCATCTATGAAAAGCCCACACCAAATATCATTCTCAATGGGGAAAAACTGAGAGCTTTCCCCCTAAGGTCAGGAACATAGGAGGGATGTCCACCATCACCACTGCTATTCAACATAGGACTAGAAGTCCTAGCTTCAGCAATCAGACAACAAAAATAAATAAAAGGGATCCAAATCAGCAAAGAAGTCAAACTCTCACTCTTTGCAGATGATATGATACTTTTTGTGGAAAACCCAAAAGACTCCACCCCCAAAACTGCTAGAACTCATACAAGAATTCAGTAAAATGGCAGGATATAAAATCAATGCACAGAAATCCGTTACATTTCTATACACCAACAACAAGACAGAAGAAAGAGAAATTAAGGAGTCGATCCCATTTACAAATGCACCCAAAACCATAAGATACCTAGGAATAAATCTAACCAAAGAGGCAAAGAACCCGTACTCAGAAAACTATAGAATACTCATGGAAGAAACTAAGGAAGACACAAAGAAATGGAAAAAAAAAAAAAACCATTTCATGCTCATGGACTGGAAGAACAAATATTGTGAAAATGTCTATGCTACTTAAAGCAATCTACACATTTAATGCAATCCCTATCAAAATACCATCAATTTTTTTTCCTCCAGAGAAATGGAACAAATAATCCTAAAACTTGTATGGAACCAGAAAAGATCCCAAATAGCCAGAGGAATGTTGAAAAAGAAAACCAAAGTTGGTGGCACCACAATTCCAGACTTCAAGCTCTATTACAAAGCTGTAATCATCAAGACAGTATGGTACTGGCACAAAAACAGACACATAGGTCAATGGAACAGAACAGAGAGCCCAGAAATGGACCCGCAACTCTATGGTCAACTAATCTTCGACAAAGCAGGAAAGAATGTCCAATGGAAAAAGACAGTCTCTTCAGCAAATGTTGTCAGGAAAATTGGACAGCCACATGCAGAAGAACAAAACTGACCATTTCCTTATACCATACACAAAAACAGACTCAAAATGGATGAAAGACCTCAATGTGAGACAAAAATCCCTCAAAATCCTTGAGGAGAACATAGGCAGCAACCTCTTCGACCTCAGCCACAGCAACTTCTTCCTCGAAACCTCTTCGACCTCAGCCACAGCAACTCCTTCCTAGAAACATTGCCAAAGACAAGGGAAGCAAGGGCAAAATGAACTATTGGGACTTCATCAAGATCAAAAGCTTTTGCACAGCAAAGGAAACAGTCAACAAAACCAAAAGACAACTGACAGAATGGGGCAAGATATTTGCAAAATGACTTATCAGATAAAGGACTAGTATCCACAATCTATAAAGAACTTATCGAATTCAACACACAAAGAACAAATAATCCAATCAAGAAATGGGCAGAAGACATGAACAGACATTTCTGTAAAGAAGACATCCAAATGGCCAACAGACACATGAAAAAGTGCTCAACAGTACTTGGCATCAGGGAAATACAAATCAAAACCACAGTGAAATACTACCTCACACCAGTCAGAATGACTAAAATCAACAAGTCAGGAAATGACCGATGTTGGTGAGGATGCAGAGAAAGGGGAACCCTCCTACACTGTTGGTGGGAATGCTAGCTGGTGCAGCCACTCTGGAAGACGGTATGGAGGTTCCTCAAATAGTTGAAAATAGAGCTATCCTATGACCCAGCAATCGCACTACTGTGTATGTACCACAAAGATACAAATGTAGTGATCCAAAGGGGCACCTGCACCCCAGTGTTTATAGCTGCGATGTCCACAATAGCCAAACTATGGAGAGAACCTAGATGTCCATGAACAGATGAATGGATAAAGAAAATGTGGTACATACACACACACACACACACAATGGAATATTATGCAGCCATTAAAAAATGAAATCCTGCTATTTGCAACAACATGGACGGAACTAGAGGCTATTATGCTAGGTGAAATAAGTCAATCAGAGAATGACAGTTATCATATGATATCTTTGATATGAGGAATTTGAGAGATAGTCAGGGCACCTGGGGAGTAAGGAGGGAAAAAATGAAACAAGATGGGATTTTGGAGGGAGACAAACCATGAGAGACTCTTAATTTCAGGAAACAAACTGAGGGTTGCTGAGGGGTAGGGGGGATGGGGGATGGATAGGGTGGCTGGGTTATGGACACTGGGGAGGGTATGTGCTATGGTGAGTGCTGTGAATTGTGTAAGACTGATGATTCACAGACCTGTACCCCTGAAAAAAATAATGCATTATATATTAATAAAAAAATCTTTTAAAAACAGAATCTTACTACTTTGTCATAAAAAGAGATGATAGAAATAAAATACTGAATGCTACTTGACATAACATCAAAGGATTTAAAGAAAATGGATGGAGAGTTATATTTGATTTGTGACAATGATGCTGTGGAATTTGCAGGAACTTCCTCCCACTTTGTAACTCAAATTCAAGGTACAGTTTGCTCTCAGCATCTACTGCTCTATCACCAAAATGTAGGGCTTTCTCATAGCATATCTTCCTTTTACCCTTCTCTGTCCTGGAAAGCTCTCAAAGTTTTTACCCTTCTGGTTCATCAGCCACTGTTTCTGATATGCCAAAACTTAGGAAAGGTAACACAAATTTTGTTATGGTTTTGTTTCTCAACCAAATGAGCTACACCAATTACTGAAGGTCAGAGCCAGAGGAGAAATATCTCTCATTCATAATTACCTAGTTTCCCCACACAAAATGTTCAATGGCTGCATAGGGGTCCTATCGTCCTACACATCTTTCACCCATCTGATCAACAGGTGATATATGTGGATATATGTGGATACGACAGGTGTCTTGCTGTGCTGAGCTAAGGAGGCTCCATTAGGGCTATCGGCTCATTCCTTAATGTTCCTTCAGGCTTATCAGTGAGAGCAATTTCTGGAGTAGTATGAAGGTGTCAATATGTTTTATCTACTTAGTTTTCTCCTAGAATAGCCAATCGAGCAACAGATATTTTTTGAGGCTTCCTTCCCATGGCAGTTAGTGTTACAGGATTAAGTAGACCTCTGAGCAAGGCAAGAGAAGGAGAAGCAAAGAAAGAAGGGTCCAGAGAACTTCGGGACATGGTGCTAGGAGAGCAGATTTTGCTGAGGATGGTAATGGGATACCAAAAAAGAGGAAGAGACTGATGGAAAGGGCCTGAAGAAAGGCACCTGAAGGACTGAGACCAATATTCCAAGGGATCATTTAATTGACCTCATCCATAACAGGTGGGAAAAACATTAGAAAGACAAGGCCAAGAGAGCATAAGGAATTCACCAACCTCACAGTTAGTTCTTGCTCTCTTTTTGGTTAACACGGTCCTAGAGATTCAGCATCCCTGATGAACTGCTAACCAAAGCTACTCTAAGCCAAGCCACCGACACCTTTGCCTAGACACTGTGAATGTCCCATGTGTGTATGAATGTCTCTTAATTGACATCCTGCCTCCTTTCTTGTCCCATTCCATCCATTCCTCAAATAGTAGCCAGAGGGATTGGAGAAGAGGGGCATGATTCAAATCATGCATCACTCCCTGCTTAAACCCTGTTAGAACTTCCCATTGTTCTTGAAATAAAACCAGAATTTCCTACAAAGCCCTGTTACTGTCTCTGGACTCATCTGATAGACTCTCCTGCTGAGTCACTATATTCTAGACATATTGTACTCCTTTCTGTTTCTAGAATATGCTAAACTGTTTCCTATCTCGGGGCCTTTACACCTGTCATTCTCTTAACCCTAAATGTTCATTCCCTGGCCTTGAACTTGATTCCCTCATCTCTTCACATGGCTGGATCATTGGCAACCTTTGGATCTTTGTACAAATATCATCTCATTTTTTTTTTTACCACTTTATCAGAAAGTGTCCTTTCTCCAGTTTCTCTCTTATCCATTTTTTTCATAGTTCTTACAAATTAGCAATTATCTATGCTTATCTTCATAATGTCTTTCCTTCTCTTGTAGAATTTAAATTTCCAGAAGATAGGGACCTTGTTGTCAAATTCATTTTGCTGCCCCCACTACTAAGCACTGCCTGGCACATAGTCAACCCTCAATAAGTATTTGGCAAATAAGTGAATGAATGAATGGGTAGCAAAAAAAACCAACAACAGAAAATCTTTAGATTTGCTAGTCCCTTCAGGCCAACAGGACAGGTTACACGTCAAATTTGATTGTGATTCAATGTCTTTTCCTTGGCTTTTGTTCTACTATACTGGGGCTTGGACAATTCTTGAGTTTCATCAGTATCCATTATCTAAGTGCTAGGATAGGACTCTGGCTTTTCTTAATATCTTTGATCTTGTGCTTGACCAAAAAAGGTGAAAGAGACCATTTACTCTATGAATAAAAGTGTCTGGCAAGGGGGCCAAGATGGGAATAGAAGAATCTTAGGGCTTTAGGGACGCCTGGGTGGCTCAGTTGGTTAAGCAGCTGCCTTCGGCTCAAGTCATGATCCCAGCATCCTGGGATCGAGTCCCGCATCGGGCTCCTTGCTCAGCAGGGAGCCTGCTTCTCCCTCTGCCTCTGCCTGCCATTCTGTCTGCCTGTGCTCACTCTCTCTCCCTCTCTCTCTGACAAATAAATAAAATCTTAAAAAAAAAAAAAGAATCTTAGGGCTTTAGAACAGGAAGAGACTTCAAGGATCTTGTTCAAGGAACTTAAGCCTGGTTATGCATTAGAATTATCAGGGGAGTTTTTGCCACTATGCCCACAATACTGTGTTAAGTATTGTGTACTTACTGTACACAAGCACTTACTATACTTACATACAGTAAGATGCACAAATTTAAGTATTCAGCCTAATGAATTTTAACTTACATATACACTTATGTAACCACTACTCAGATCAAGATATACAATACTTCTTTCACTCCTGAAAGTTTCCTTGGGCGTCTTTCCAGTCAATACCTATTTTTACCCTTCCGAAGTAACCTCTATTTTCACTCTAACCACCATAGATCAATTTTTCTGGTTTTTGTATTCATATAAATGAATCATACTGGATGAAATATTTTGTGTGGGATTATTTCTTCTTTTGCTCAACATATTTTTGAGGTTTTATTTTTTCATGAATTTTTGTTTGTTTGTTTCATGAATAAGTAGTTTGCTCTTTTTTTCCTGATTAGTATTTCACTGTAAATACATCACATTCATTTATCCATTCTCTTGGAAAGCCTTTACAAGAAGTAAACCCAAACCTTGTCCTGGGCTCACTGAATCTGAATCTCCAGGAATGGAACCTGGGAGACATATTTTTAATGTTTCCAGGTAATTGTGGTGTACAGCCATGTGCGAGAAACAACACTAATTTTGCCCAACCACCCTGGTTCTACAGATAAGAAAACTGAGGCTACAGTAAGAAAGGAGTTCTCTAAGTAGACACTTGAACCAATAAGAGGCAAGACTAGAACTTCTTTCACTGTGCTACTCTTTCCACTGCAAGACAACCCAAACTTCTAATTAATAATTAGTGACAAAGACAGGGATGTGACTCATAATAGCTTCCGTTTATTGAGTACCAGCTATATGCCAGACTCTGCTCTAGGCACATTATGTACACCTAATCCTCTCCATAAACTACATATCATAGCTGAGGAAACTGAAACTCAGAGCAGCTCAAAGGACAGAGATAGTGAGTACACAGAGAGGCATCAATCCCAGGTCTGACTCAAGTCACACAAGAAGGTTGGCACCTTTTCCTAAGGTAGAAAGGAGGAACACTTCAAACTCATTGGTTTGGGGGCCTGCCGTCCTGGCCTAGTCTAGCTTGCTACATTAGAAATAAACAAAACCAAGCAAAACACTATTTACCTTGCTTTTCAAACCCTGGTTTTAGAACTTCTTTAGTTCTCTATACTCACTGTTCTATCAGTGAAAGTTGTTGACAGTCAGATTAATTAAAAATGTTCCAGCTAAGGAGAGGGTGATATGTTTGCTTAGCCACTTGCTCTTCCTCCTCTACTGACCAGTCTCCGCACAGTGGTGGGGACTACAAATACTACCAGTGAGTCTGTCAGGGATGCCTCTCCACATCTGGGAAGCATGTTTCCCAAAGTGGGGAGGGCCTTGACAAATTCACCAGGGAGTAAACCGACCCTAGCAATCAGAAACCAGAGTAAGTCAGCCACATCTGCTAGTTGAGATGTTGAACCTGGAGTTCTGAGAGTCTGGAAAGCTCTGTTTTTCAATAATGAGGGAGCCTGGGAAGTATAAGGGAAGGGCCAGTGGAGGAAATAGAGTCTTCTCTTTTGTAGCTGGTGGGATTGAGGGAGCAGAATGGGAAAGGATGGAGAAGGAGAGAAGAAAGCTTGTGGGTATTGACAAAGACTCTTCCTGGTCAGACTTTAGACTCCTCTGAGGCTTCTCAACTAGGTCTCAGCCTTAGTCCTCCTCCTGTCTTTGGTCTGCCTATCACATCGTTTTAGCAAGAATCCTGTCAATTTAATGAGAATCTCCCCACCCCTGATTTCCTCGTCCCCCACTTTGATGTACAAGGCTGCCTTTAGCAAGAATCCTGTTAGGTCAGTTTAGCAAGAATTCCTCCTATCCTTGATGTCTCCTTTTAGTAATTTTGCATCCACTGACCCTCACTCTGCTTGTTGGTTATAAATCCACAACTATCTTTGCTGTATTTGGAGTTGAGCCTGATCTCCATCCTTTATTGTACTATCCCTACTGAAATAGTCTTGAAGAAAGTCTTCCTCAACCATTTTAACAAGCATCAGAATGATTTCTTCTTTAACAATACCAAAACAATTTTATTTCTTGTGCTGTTTCTATATATACAGACAAATCTGACTATTGTGACTGAATTGACTAGTTTAATTTTTATACCTTTTTTAATGACTAGTCTATATTTTTATTATCTGATGCCAAACTGGATAATATTCTAATGGGTGGTTTTGGTCTTAACAGCCTGCTTCAGGACTCTTCTGCAGAGAGCAAGAACCATGTGTCAGGCCCAGGATCTGCCTAAGGGACCCCGAGTTAGAATTTGAGAGAAGGTTTAATTAAGGCTGTGTTTCTCTTCAAGAAGCAAAAAGACACAAATCATCCAGGCAGCTGCTTCTCAGCATGAAATATGTCTCCATGTTCTACTGAGACAGAGGTCAGAGTCCAGGCTTCCAGATATTCATTCCCAGAGTGTACAAGGAATACAATACTTGTAGGAGTTGCTAAAAAGATTACTTTGTTCCCCTGACAATGTTCCCTTCAGTATGATTTAGTGCTTATTACTCAACAAAAACCTTAGTGGGGACTTCACTGATTTTGTTTTTGTCTGCCAGAAACTACTTCTCTCCCATTTCTTTGCCCTGGGCCAAGCTGTCTTCTGAGTCTCTAGATCCCTTTGACTTGGGGCACATTCTGCACTCACTAAGCATGACCTGAAGCTAGGCTGATGGTCTGCTACAGCTCAGAACTTCACAGCAGATGGAAGAGAAGAGGTTTTTTGTCAAATGAAATTTTCTGCAGAAAAGGTTCAAGGCAGAGACAAGGATATACAGCTGAACAAATCCTTTTTTTTTTTTAAAGATTTTATTTATTTTAGAGAGAGCACAAGCAGAGGGAGGGGCAGAAGGAAAGGGAGAAAATCTCAAGCAGATTCCATGCTTAGTGCAGAGCCCTTTGTGGGCTTGATCTTATGATGCCGAAATCATGACCTGAGCCAGGGACACCTAAATGACTGAGCCACACCCAGGTACCCCACAGCTGAACTTAAGACTATGTATGAATTAATTCCAAGAGAAAGTAGAAAAAGTTTTGAAACAGATGCCCATGCAAGTGTTTCGGGAGTGGGTCATGATCTTTTGATCCCACAAAGTCCTCCAAAATAACCAAAGAGAACCACAAGTGGCTCCAGTGTGCCATTCCTTCTCCTAGCATCACTTCAATGGAAATGGCAGAACAAATGTCCAATGTTGCTGACGTGGAACAAATTCATCCACAATTGAAAATATTAACCCGAGCTTTCCCCTGGGCCAATAAAATGTGCCAAAATGGACATCCACTCTGAAAACTCAAACATTTAGAAAGGAAAAGGAGGCTTTGCCATAAATGGACTTTTGGTTATCTGTTTTGCTTTTAATAAATATGAAATGAATCAGTTTTACACAAGCAGATTAATCCCAAATCCTAAATTCTGCTCTGTAACAATCATTAGAAATCTGATACTATAGGTGACTTTCTGAAGACATTAAATAAGTGCTAAAATCTGACTCTGGAGTCAGAATTGAGATCTTGGAGTACTTCTTTCTTAGAACTTTTTTTTTTTTTTAACTGCTAGGAAATGGAAAAAGCAGAGTAAAGAAAAGTAAGAAGCTACTAGTTAACAGAAGGTAAACTGCTTTGACTAACAAGTTCTTTAAACTTTCCAAAGTAGTAGCAGCTTCACTCATTCTGAAAGCATATTTAAGTTGCTAACTAAACTCTATATGCTTCTCCTTGAAGAACAGAGGCCAAAGGAACTTTGTTTCTGACCTTGCAGCAGAAGAGGCTTGCAGCTTGTTTGTCCGTAATTTCAAAGACAAGAATAAGGAAACAGCAGATCATATTACAAAAAAATTATTCCAAATTTCACTCCATCTCATGGGAAGGAAGATTCTCACTGATGCACAATGAAAAGAACTGTTTCATCAGCTGAAAAGCAGCAAGGAGAGCAGACCAAGAGAGCAGGCTAGGTTTGGCAGGAGAAGCAAAAGTAAAGGGTAGCATATATTTTACAGAGAGTATCTCTAACAACTCAGGTCATTTGAAACTTAAACCCAGAGAAGAAGATGGGGTCTCTGCCGGCAGCAGAAGAAAAGTGTTTTCCTCCTACTTACAGTGCCTGTTAGTCAGCCTCTATAATGAAGGGAAGCTGCAGCTGCGTCTCTTCCCTGTCCTTAAGCAGCAGAGACAAGATGTGTTGTGGTGAGATTTTTAGAAGACCTGGGGAGCTCCCAGCAGCTGGCTTCCCATCTCATCCTTTTGCTTTCAGTCAAGCAAAGGCTGTGCCTTCATATTCATTCTGGCAGCCACATGGATGTCTAACTTCCCCATATTTGTTGTCTGATTCCATATATTTCTCCTCAGTTTTGGAATTGGAATTGGGGTTGACACTAAAATTATAAGAAGTTGAAAAGGAAGTGGTTGTACTGAGGACACTCATGACCAAGATTTTTTTTTAAATTTTTTAAGCTTTTATTTTAATTCCACTTAGTTAATGTACAGTGTAATAGTAGTTTCAGGTATACAATGTAGCATGACCAAGATTTAACGAGAATTTACCTCAGAATGGATCCCAGGAGATAGAATGAAACTTTGACTAAAGGAGTTAACCTGGAAAAAAAAAAAAACAAAAACAAAACCTGCCAGAGAAGGGTTTAATTCAGCTTCTTTCAGAAATTCTGGGTGGGCTAAGGAGAGCTTGGTGGAGAAGTTAAACCCTAGATGGGAAGACTGATGAGGCCTCGCTTGTCTTATTAGTAAGATCTTTTGGAGACTTTCAGTATTGGTCTCATGATTTTCAAATTTCTATGTAATTTCTGTCAGTTGAGGATCTGCCCTTCAGCTGACTCTGGAGGTTATTAGGCTGTGGCTCTTCTCTTCTTTTTCATTTGGGTTTTACTTGAACAAATTAGAACTACAAGGTCACAATTTATAGCCCCCTGGGTAACGTGAAGCTCAGAGGCTCTCTAGAAGGGAACAGTTCCTACAGCAAGCATTTTTTGTTTTTGTGGGGATGTCAGTGAAAGAGTTTGAAAGGAAATAGCACAACTCTACATTGATTTAGCCTTATTTCCTCATATCTATTTTTAAAATTCCAGTATAGTTAACATACGGTGTCATATTAGTTTCAGATATACAATACAGTGATTCAACAATTCTATAGATCACCCAGTGTTCACCAAAATAAGTGTACTCTTAATCCCCTTCACCGGTTTCACCCACCTCCACCTACCACCCCTCTGACAACCACCAGTTTGTTCTCTATAGTTAAGAGGCTGTTTGGGGGGTTATCTCTTTTTTTCTTTGTTGTTTTGTAGTTTTTCTTAAATTCCACACATGAGAGAAATCATATGGTATTTGTCTTTCTCTGACTTATTTCACTTAGCAATATAGTTTCTAGAGCCATCCATTTGTTGCAGATGCCAAGGTTCCATTCTTCTTATTACTGAGTAATATTCCATTGTATATATGCTCCACATCTCCCCACCTCCTCCTCCTGTTGCTGCTGCTGCTTCTTCACCTCCTCCTCCTCCTTCTTTTCCTTCTCCTTCTTTGATTCTTTTTTTTTTTTAAGATTTATTTATTTATTTATTTATTTGACAGAGAGATCACAAGCAGGCAGAGAGGCAGGCAGAGAGAGGAGGAAGCAGGCCCCCCCGCTGAGCAGAGAGCCCGATGCGGGACTCGATCCCAGGACTCTGAGATCATGACCTGAGCCGAAGGCAGTGGCTTAACCCACTGAGCCACCCAGGCGCCCCTCCTTCTTTGATTCTTCATCTTCTTTTTTTCCCCATGCAGGGAGCCTGATGTGGGGCTCGATCCCAGGACCGTGGGGCTCGATCCCAGGACCCTGGGATCATATCCCGAGCAGAAGGCAGACGCTTAATGACTGAGCCACCCAGGTGCCCCCACACAACATCTTCTTTATCCTTTCATCAGTCAATGGAAAGTCATCTTTCCATAATTTGACTATTGTTGATAATGCTGCTGTAAACACCATCGTGCCTGTATCCCTTTGAATTATTATTTTTGTATCCTTTAAGTAAATACCTAGTAGTACAATCCCTAGATCATAGCATAGTTCTATTTTTAACTTTCTGAGGAACCTCCATATTGTTTTCCAGAGTGGCTGCACCAGTTTACATCCCTACCAACAGTGTAATAGGGTTCCATTTTCTCCACAACCTTGCCATCACCTGTTGTTTCCTGTGTTGTTAATTTTAGCCATTCTGACAGGTGTGAAGTGATATCTCATGTAGTTTTGATTTGTATTTCTCTGATAAGTGATGTTGAGTATCTTTTCATGTGTCTGTTAGCCATCTGTATGTCTTCTTTGGAAACATGTCTGTCCATATCTTCTGCCCATTTTTAACTGGATTATTTTTTTTCAGGTCTTGAGTTTTATAAGTGTCTTATAAAAGACACTAACCCTTTGGTTACTAACCCTTTATCAGATATGTCTTTTGCATATATCTTCTCTGATTCTGTAGGTTGCCTTTTAGTTCTGTTGATGGTTTCCTTCATTGTGCAGAAGTTTTCATTTTGATGACTTCCAATAGTTTATTTTTGCTTTTGTTTCCCTTGCCTCAGTAGACATATCTACTGAGAAGGAGCTATGGCCAATGTTAAAGACATTATTGCCTATGTTCTCTAGGATTTTGATGGTTCCTGTCTCACATTTAGGTCTTTAATCCATTTTGAGGTTATTTTTGTGTATGATGTAAGAAAGTGGTTTCTCTCTCTTTTTCTTTTCCTTCCTTCTTTCTTTCTTTTTTTTGTGAGTAGTTGTCTAGTTTTCTCAACACCTACTTTGAAGACACTGTCTTTTTTCCCATTGCATATTCTTGCTTCCTTTGTCAAAGATTAATTGGCCACACAATCACAAGTTTATTTCTGGGTTCTCTATTCAGTCACATTGCTTTGTGCGTCTGTTTTTGCACAAAACAGTATCACACTGTTTTGATTACTACAGCTTTGTAGTATAACTTGAAACCTGAAATCATGATACTTCCAGATTTGTTTTTCTTTTTCAAGAAAGTAGCTTTGGCTATTTGAGGTCTTTTGTGGTTCCATACAAATTTTAAGATTCTTTGTCCTAGTTCTGTGAAAAATGTTGTTGGTATTTTGACAGGGATTGCATTAAGTCTGTAGTTTGATTTGGGTGGTATAGACATTTTAACAATATTTGTTCTTCACTCCATGAGCATGGAGTATCTTTCCATTTGTTTGTGTTGTCTTCAGTTTGTTTTATCAATGTTTCTTAGTTTTCGGAGAACTGGTCTTTTACCTCCTGGGTTAAATTTATTCTTAGGGGGGCACCTGGGTGGCTCAGTGGGTTAAACCTCTGCCTTCAGTTCAGGTCATGATCTCAGGGTCCTGGGTTCAAGCCCCAACATCGCCTGGGGGAGGGGATGGTCTCTGCTCAGCAGGAAGCCTGCTTCTCCCTTTCTCTCTGCCTGTCTGCCTATTTGTGATCTCTCTCTGTCAAATATATAAATAAAATCTTTTAAGAAATTTATTCTTAGGGAATTTATTCTCTTTGGTATAATTGTAAACAGGATTGTTTTCTGCATTTCTCTTTCTGCTGCTTCATTATTAGTGTATAGAAATGCAATGGATTTCTGTACGTTGATTTTGTATCCTCAACTTTACTGAATTCATTTATCAATTCTAGTAGTCTTTGGTAGCATCTCTAGGGTTTTCTGTATAGAAGATCAAGTCATCTGCAAACAGTGAAAGTTTTACCTCTTCCTTACTAATTTGGATGCCTTTTATTCCTTCCTGTGTGTGTGATTGCTGTAGCAAGGACTTCCTTGCTGTGGCAAGGAATAGAAGCGGTGGGAGTAGAGATCATTGTCTTGTTCCTGAACTTAGGGGAAAAGCTCACAATTTTTCACCATTGAGAATGATGTAGCTGTGGGTTTTACATATATGGCTTTTATTATGTTGAAGTAAGTTCTCTCTAAACCTACTTTGTTGGGGGTTTTATCATGATGGATGTTGTATTTTGTCACATGCTTTTTCTGAGTTTATTGAAATGAGCATATGGTTTTTATACTTCCTCTTGTTGATGTGATGTATCACACTGATTGATTTGCAAATACTGAACCATGCCTGCATCCCAGGAATAAACCCCACTTGGTGGTGGTGAATGATTTTTTTTTAAAGATTTTATTTATTTATTTGACAGACAGAGATCACGAGTAGGCAGAGAGGCGGGCAGAGAGAGAGGAAGGGAAGCAGGCTCCCTGCTGAGCAGAGAGCCAGATGCGGGGCTCCATCCCAGGACCCTGGGATCATGACCTGAGCCGAAGGCAGAGGCTTTAACCCACTGAGCCACCCAGGTGCCCTGATTTACTTAATGTATTGTGGGATTTGGTTTGCTAGTATTTTGCTGAAGATTTTTTGCATCTGTGTTCATCAGGGATGTTGGTCTGTAGTTCTATTTTGTAGTGTCTTTATCTGGTTTGGGGGTTGGGGTAATGCTGGCCTCTTGGAATAAGTTTGGAAGATTTCTTGCTTCTATTTTTTTTTTTTTTAATAGTTTGAGAAGAATAGGTATTAACTGTTCTTTAAATGTTTGGTATAATTCACCTGGGATACTATCTGGTCCTGGACTTTTGTTTGTTGGGAGGTTTTTTGTTTTTTCCCAGGTTCATAATTTATTGTACAAATTGTCTAGTACAATTTGTCTGGTACAAATTAAGTATCACATGATGAGTTGACATTGGCTTCTGCAGGAATGGGGACTTAACAAATGAGGTACAGGTTAAAATCCATTTATGTTGCTTTCAGAGATGGTGTTTTTTTTTAGATCTTAACTTGAAGTATAAGATCATCAAAGCAATTCCTCCGTATGTGGCCAGTACACAATTCATTCTACCTGTGAGAGTATAAGTTTTGAAACATTTTCTGACACCAGTGAAATGGGATCGGGCATCAATTTCTGGACTTGCTGTGATTTCAGTCTTGCAAAAGACACCAATTTCCCTGCTTGTGTCCCTTTTTGGGAGTTTTAGATTACTGATTTGGCTTCATTTTCAGTAATCAGTCTGTTTCTAGTCTTCCTGATTCGGGTTTGGGAAATTAAATGTTTCTAGGAATTTACCTATTTCTTCTAGGTTGTCCAATTTGTTGGGATATAATTTTTCATAATATTCTTTCACAATCCCTTATAATTCTGTGATGTCAGTTGGTTAGTTGTTATTTCTCCTCTTTCATTTCTGATTTTTTTTATTTGAGTCCTCTCTCTTTTTTTGGATGAGTCTGTCTAAAGACTTATCAAGTTTTGTTTTCTTTTATAAGATTTTATTTATCTATTTGACAGACAGAGATCACAAGCAGGCAGAGAGGCAGGCAGAGAGAGAGAGGAGGAAGCAGTTTCCCCGATAAGCAGAGAGCCCGATGCGGGGCTCAATCCCAGGACCCTGGGATCATGACTTGAGCCAAAGGCAGAGGCTTAACCCACTGAGCCACCCAGGCGCCCCAAGACTTATTAAGTTTATTGACTTTTTCAAAGAACCACCTCCTGGTTTCATTGATCTGTCCTATTGTTTTTTGTTTGTTTTTAGTTTCAATTTTGTTTATTTCCACTCTAATCTTTATTAGTTCCTTCCTTCTACTGGTTTGGGTTTTTGTTTATTCTTCTTTTTCTAGCTCCTTTAGATCTGTATTGCTATAAACTCCCCCCTTAGAACAGCTTTTGCTGCATCCCAAAGATTTGGGGCCATTGTGTGTTCATTTTCATTTGTCTCCATATATTTTTTGATTTCCTCTTTGACTTCTTGGTTGTTCCATCCATTATTTAGTAGCATGTTATTTAACCTCCATGTATTTATGCTCTTCCCATATTTTTTTTTCCTGTGGTTGATTTCTTGTTTCATAGTATTGTGGTCAGAAAAGATAGATGGTATGATTTTACTCTTTTTGAATTTGTTGAGACTTTGTCTGTGGCCTAATATATGATCTGAAGAATGTTCCATGTATACTTGAAAAGAATGTGTATTCTGCTGTTTTAGGATGGAATGTTCTGAATGTATCTTTTAGATTCATCTGGTTCAATGTGTCATTCATAGCCATTGATTCCTTGTTGATTTTCTTTTTTTTTAAGATTTTATTTATTTGTTTGTTTGACAGAAAGAGTGAGAGAGATCACAAATAGTCAGAGAGGCAGGCAGAGAGAGAGGGAGAAGCAGGCTCCCCACTGAGCAGGGAGCCCGATGATCAAGCCCAGGTCTTGATCCCAGGACCCTGGGACCATGACCTGAGCCGAAGGCAGAGGCTTAACCCTCTAAGCCACCCAGGCACCCCGTCCTTGTTGATTTTTCTGTTTGGATGATCTCTCCATTGAT
Source organism: Lutra lutra (assembly GCF_902655055.1). Taxonomy (NCBI): domain Eukaryota; kingdom Metazoa; phylum Chordata; class Mammalia; order Carnivora; family Mustelidae; genus Lutra; species Lutra lutra. Next base: position 119,725,423 of record NC_062286.1, on the reverse strand, counting down.
GTAAGCACGGGTTGTTAAATTTCTCTACTATTATTGTATTACTATTGATTAGTTCCTTTATGTTTGTTATTAACTGCTTTATGTATTTGGAAGGTGCCATGTTGGGTGCATAAATATTTATTTATGTATTTATTATTTATGTATTTATATATTTATTTAAAAGATTTTATTTATTTATTTGACATAGAGAGAGAGAGATCACAAGTAGGCAGAGAGGAGGCAGCAGAGAGAGGGGGGAAGCAGGCTCCCTGCTGAGCGAGAGAGCCTGATGCTATGTTTTTGAACTTTATCTGAATGGAATACTACTGTATGTATTATGGGACTTGCTTCTTTTGTTTTACTTGTTGATGTGTGAAGTTGTGATTTAGTTATTTTTACTGCTACATAGTGAATATCCCACATTTTATTTATGCATATTTTACTGTGATCATCATGTGAGTTGCTCCAATGTGGACTATTAAGAACAACACTCCTGTGAACATTCTTGTACAGGACTCCTGAGCACACATGTAGTGATTACTCCACATACTGAGAAATGGAATTGATTGGTTATAAAGTTATGTGTACAGTCAACTTTATTAGGTAATACCAAATTGTTTACCAAGTTCATTTTTACCAATTTTATACTCTAGTTAGGAGCAGATTGCTCTTGCTCTTTACGTCACCAATGTTTGTTTGTTTGTTTCCTTGTTGACTTAAAATAATTTTTGCCCCTCTGTTTTAAAACAGTATTTCATTATAGTATAACTTACATTTTCTTGATTACTAAAAAGATCAAGCATTTCTTCTATTTTATGACCATTTGAACTTTCTTTTCTGTGAAATTCCCATTCATGTCTTTCCTCCCTGTCCTCATCGATTGTCTTTTTCTCATGATTCATAAATATCTTATACACAAATCCTTTGCTGGTTATGTATCTTACAAATCTTTTCTCCTAATTTATAGCTTGTCCTTTTAGTCTCTTCATGTATCTTTGGATGGATCAAAATTCTTCATCTAATGCAGTCAAATTTATCAGTATTTTTTCTTTTTGTATATTTAAGAGATCTTTTTCTATCTCATGGTCATAAAGTTATTTTCCTATCTTCTCTTCTAAAAGGTTTATAGTTTTGTCTTTCACACTAAAATCTCTAATTTTTATAGTGGAGAATTTCAAATATATACAAAATTAGAGAAAATAGTATATTAAACCCCCATAATCCGTTTCAAAAACATTCTTAAAAAAAAAAAAAAAAGGATTATTTATTTATTTATTTACTAGGCGGGGAGAGAGAGAGAGAGACAGTGAGAGAGGGAACACAAGCAGGGGTAGTGGGAGAGGGAGAACCAGGCTTCCACTGGGCAGGGATCCAATGAGGGGTTTGATGCGGGGCTTGATCCCAGGGTCCTGGGATCTTGACCTGAGCTGAAGGCAGACGATTAACGACTGAGCCACCCAGGCACCCCATCAAAAATGTTCAAATCAGGGCCAATCTTGTTTTATCTATACTCTTACCCACTACACACCCAAAACACAATATTTCTTTTTAATTACCTATCTATCTATCTATTTGACAGAGAGATAGAGAGAGAGCACAAGTAGGCAGAGAGAGAGGCAGGCAGAGGGAGAGGGAGAAGCAGGCTCTCCACTGAGCAGGGAGCCCAATGTGGGGCTTGATCCCAGGACCCTGGGATCACGACCTGAGCCGAAGGCACCCACTTAACCAACTGAGCCACCCAGGCGCCCCTATATTTTACCCATTAGTATTATAGAATGCATTTCTAAAGTATAAGAACTATTTTTTTAAAGATTTTATTCATGTATTTGACAGAGATCACAAGTAGGCAGAGAGGCAGGCAGAGAGGGAAGAAGGGAAACAGGCTCCCCGCTGAGCAGAGAGCCCTATGTGGGGCTCAATCCGAGGACCCTGAGATCATGACCTGAGCCGAAGGCAGAGGCTTTAACCCACTGAGCCACCCAGGCACCCTAAAGTATAAGAACTATTTTAAAAAACATAACTATGGTATTAATATAAATAAATAAAAATATTTAAAATTTCTTAATATCACCAAATATCTATTTAGAGTTCAAGTTTAAATTTTTAGTCGAACTAGAATTAATTTTTGTACATAGTATGAACTAGGAATATAATTTTTCCCATAAAAATTGTCCTGGCACAATTTATTGAACAACCCATCTTTTTCCTTCCTTTCTACAATGCTACCTGTCATAAATCAAGTTTTCATATATGCATGGGTTTATTTCTGGGAATTCTATCTGTTTCATTGGGCTATTTGTCTTAAGATACTGTTGTAATTACTATTACTTTATAAATATTGATATCTAGTGGGGATAGTCCTTTTATTTTCTTTTTCAGGAATGTCTTGGCTATTCCTGGTCCTTCGTTCTTCCATATAAAAATCATAAAAACAGCTTGTCAAATTCCACAAAAACAGACTGTTAGGATTTTTTGTCAAAACTGCATTAAATCTATAAATCAATCTGAAGAGAAATGTCATCTTTACATCTTTTTTCTTTTTTTTTAACCTCCACACCCAGTGTGGAGCCCAGCAAAGGGTATGAACTCACGACCCTGAGATCAGGACCTGAACTGAGATCAAGAGTTGGTTGCTTAACTGACTGAGGCATCCAGGTGCCCCTATAATATCTTTTCATGTGAACATATCTCTCCATTTATTTAGGTATTCTTCAGTGTCTTTCAATATAGTTTAAAATTTTTCTCCATATGAATTGGACAAATTTTGTTAGATTTATTCCTAAGAATTTTTTATTTCTTTGTTGCTATTATAAATGTTATATTTGTAAGCTAATTTTACTAATTATTATTGTATATAGAAAAGCAACAGAATTTTATAAACTGATTTATACCCATCAACCTTGCTAAATTCTCTTAATTCTAATAATTCACCTACAGATTCTTTTGGATTTTCTCTGTAGATGATAAGTACATTCATCAAAAACCACCATTTTTTCTACTCCTTTCCAATATTTATATCTTTTATTTCTTATTCTTATCTTACTGTGTTGACTATGGTCTTCAGCATAATGTTGAATAAAGTGAAGAATACTTATTTATTTATATATTTACTTATCTATCTATCTATCTATCTATCAGAGAGAGAGAGAGAGCACAAGCAGGGAGAGTGACAGGCAGAGGGAGAAGCAGGCTCTCCGCTTAGCAGGGATCCTGATGTGGGACTCAATCCCAGGGTCCTGAGATCATGACCTGAGCAGAAGGCAGAAGCTTAACCGACTGAGCCACCCAGGCATCCCTAAGGTGAAGAATTTTTGCTAATATTTCAACAAAGGATATACTTTCAACATTTCCCAATTATATGTTGTATTAGAGATGCTCTTTATTAGATTAAGGAGGTTCCTTTCTGTTGTTGTTTTCTCCTTTTTAAGTCATGAAGAAATCTTGGATTTTTCATCAGTTGGTACAATCAGGTGGTTTCCCTTCCTTCATCTGCTAATGTAGTAAATCAATTTATTTTCCACTGTTAAGCCAAGTTCACTTTCCTGGTATAAACCAATTAGGTGATGTAGTACAGTGTTTTTTGTTTTTTGTTTTTTGTTTTTGTCCTGTTTTCTACCACTATCCTTGGTTGGTTTTGGAATCAGTTATTCTACCTTCATCAGAAGAACCGGGAAATGTCCCTCCTTTACATTTTTTTTTAAATTCTTTGGAAACTTTATGTAAGATTTTCTATTCCTGGAAACTTTGGTAGAACTTAACAACCAGGCCTCTATAAGAATATCATACAGAGTATGGCAAGATTTTTAAACTATGATCAAATTTCTTCACTGGTCATTGTACAATTCAGATTTTCTGGTTCAACATCGATCAGTTGGAATTTATCTATTTCATATTTTCAAATTTGTTGGCCTGAAATTATTTAAACTATTCTTTGTATCTATTTAATCTCTTCATCATCATCATCATCTTCATCTCTTTAATCTTTTATAATATTGGTGATTTTCATATTCTCTCTTGCTTGCCTAATTAATTTTACCAGAAATATTTTCAAAACACCAAATATTGGCTTTGTTGACCTTCTCTATGGTATATTTACTTTCCTTTTCATTAATTTCTGCTTCATTTTTATTATTTCTTTTGCTTTAGTTTATACTGCTCTTTTCCCCCCTAATTTCATATGTTGAATGCTTACTTCTCTAATTTTAAGACTTTCTTCTTTTTCTTCCTTTAAGGTTATGAATTTCCTTCTAAACAGTGTTTGGTTGCATCCCACAAGTTTGGTTACATAGTAGTTTTCCTACTGTTTAGTTATAAGTATTTTCTGGTTTCTAATATAATTTCATTTTTAGCCTATAAGTAGTTAAGAAGTATGTTTTTTAAATCCCAATATGTGAGGTTTTCCAAACTTTTCATTAATTATTGGTTTTTTTTTTTTTTAAAGATTTTATTTATTCACTTGAGAGAAAGAGTTTGAGAAAGAGAGAGTACTAGAGGGGGTAGTGTCAGAGGGAGAAGCAGACTTCCCACTGAGCAGGGAGCCCAATGCAGGACTAGATGCTGGGACTCTAGGATCATTACTTGAGCTGAAGTCAGTTGCCCAACCAATTAAGCCACCTAGGTGCCCCTAATTATTGGTTTCTAACTTAATTGCATTGTGGTCCCAGCATATGGTCTGTGTAATACTAATCATTTAAAGATTTATAGACTAGGGACACTTGGCTGGCTCAGTCAGTGAAATACACAACTCTTGATGTCAGTATTGTGGGTTTGAGCCCCACGTTGGTGTAGAGATTACTTAAAAATAGAAAAACTTTAAAAAATGAAAAAAATAAAAGTAACTTTATTGTGATATAATTCACATAACATAAAATTCACCCTTTTGAAATATATAGTGTTTTTAGCATATTCAGAGTTGTGCAACCATCAGACAACATGTAGTCTTTTGTGACTGACTTCTTTCACTTAGTATAACGTTTTCAAAGTCCATCCATGTTGTAGCATGTATCAGCACTTTATTCTTTTTCATGGCTGAATAACATTCCATTTTATGGATATACTACATTTCATTTATGCATTCACCTGTTGACAGGTATTTGCGTTGTTTTTCACTTTGTGGCTAGTATAAATAATTCTGCTATAAACATTTGAGTACACGATTTTGTGTGGATGTATGTACATTTCTTTTGGGTATATACCTAAAAGTGGAATTGCTGGGTCATATGTACCTCTATGTTTAACATTTTGAGGAACTGTCAAACATTTCCAAAGTGGCTGCACCATTTTACAATCCCATCAGCAACACATAAGGATTCTAATTTTCCCACAATCCTGTCAACACTTGCTACCATCTTTTTGATTGTAGTCAACCTAATGGGTGTACAATTCTACCTCACTTTGGTTTTGATTTGTATTTTTCTAGTAACAAATGCTGTTGAACATGTTTTCATGTGTTTCTGGTCCATTAATATATCTTCTTTGGAGAAATATCTATTCAAATCCTTTGCTCATTTTATTTTTTAAAAGGATTTATTTATTTATTTATTTGAGAGAGAAGGAGAGAGAGAGAGGAGCACACAAGCAGGGGAAGGGTAAGAGACAAGCAGACTCTATGCTGAGCTTGGAGCCTGACACGGGGCTTGATCTCATGACCTGAGCCAAAATCAATAGTTGAATGCCTAACCTACTGAGCCACCCAGGTGCCCCAATCCTTTCCTTATTTTATTTTAAATATTTTATTTATTTGAGAGAGAGAGAGAGCACAAGCAGGGGGAGTGGCATGCAGAAAGAGAGAAAGAGATAGAGAGAGGGAGAAGAAGGCTCCCCATAGAGCAGGTGGAGCCCAATGTGGGACTTGATCCCAGGACCCTGGGATCATGACCTGAGCTGAAAGTAGTCGCTTAACAAACTGAGCCACCTCTGTTCATTTAAAAATAGAGTTATTTGTCTTTCTGTTGTTGAGTTATGAGAGTTCTTTATATATTCCGGATAAAAAAATCTTTATCAGATAAATGTGCAAATATTTTCTTCCATTCTGTGGGTTATCTTTTCACTTTCTTCATAGTATCTTTTGAAGCACAAGATTTTAAAATATCGTTGAAGCACAATTTATCTATGTTTTATTTTCATTTGTGCTTTTGGTATCATATCTAAAAAACCACTGCTTAACCTAATGTCATGTTTCTTTAGTATTTCTATGTTTTCTTTTTTTAAAGAAGACTTTATTTACTTATTAGAGAGAGAGTGAGAGAAACCACTAGTAGGGGGGTATGGACAGAGGGTGAGGGAGAAGCAGACTCCCTGCTGAGCTGGGAGCCCGACATGGGGCTCAATCTCAGGACCCCAGGATCATGACCTGAACTAAAGACAGACACTTAACCAATCGATCCACACAGGTATCCCTTATTTCTAGGTTTTTAAGAGTTTTATAATTTTAGGTCTTATATTTAGGTTTATGATCCATTGTGAGTTAATTTTTGTACGTGGTGTGAGGTAAGGGTCTAACATCAATATTTTGCTATGGTTTCCTAATTGTCCCAGCAGCATTTATTAAAGACTGTTCTTTCTCCCACTGAATGGTGTTAACATGCTTGCCAAAAATCAACTGACTATGAATTGATTTATTTCTAACCACTTAGTTCTATTCCACTAATCTATATGTCTTTCCTTATGTCAATACTATACTTCTTTAATTTCTGAGTCAATTTGACTAGACCATGTGGAGGGCAGATATTTGGCTGTTATTTCTGGGTAAGTGACTGTGAAAGCAGTTCTGACTTTGCATGGGCTCAGCAACATGGACTTACACTCACCAAGACCAACCTGGCTAGGACCACGAGTGAGTCTCCAATCTGCCAGCAGCAGAGACTAACAATGAATCACAAATATGGCACCATTCCCTGAGATGATCAACTAGCTACCTGGTGGCAGGTTGATTACATTAAACCACATCCATCATGGAAGGGACAGCATTTTGTTCTTACTGGAATACACATCTTTGATATGGATATGCTTTCCTGGCACACAATGTTTCTGCCAAAACTACTATCCATGGACTTACAGAATGTCTATCCACAGTCATAGTATTCCACATGGCATTGCTTTTGACCAAGGAACACATTTCACAGCAAAAGAAGTGCTGCAATGGGCCCATACTGCTCATGGAATTCACTGGTCTTATTATGTTCCTTACCATCCTGAAGCAGTGGGATTGATAGAATGGTGGAATGGCCTTTTGAAGACTAAGTTACAGTGCCAGCTAGGTGGCAGTATCTTGCAGGACTGGGGCAAGGTTCTCCAAAAAGTTGTATGTTTGGAATAGATGGTACTGTTTCTCTGATAGCCAGGATTCACAAATCCAGGAGTCAAGGGATGGAAATGGAAGTGGCACCACTTACTGTTGCCCATTAGCAAAATTTCTGCTCCTTGTTCCCATGACTTTATGCTCTGTTGGCATAGAGGTCTTAGTTACTGAGGGAGGAATGCTTCCACTAGGAGATACAACAGATTCCATTGATCTGGAATTTAATACTGCCACCCCATCACTTTGGGCTCTTCATGCTCTTGAATCAACAAGAAGGGAGTTACTGTGACTGATCCTGACTACCAATGGAAAATTGGACTACTACTCCATTGTGTGTGCATGTGTGTGTACGCGCATAACTCCTATTGGTTTTTTTTCCTCTGGAGAACCATGACTAATACAAGTATGCTATTTTGATTACTATAGCTTTATAGGAAGTTTTGAAATAGGGAGTGTGAATCCTCCAACTTTGTGCTTCCTTTCTAAGATAGTTTTGGCAATTTAAGTCCCTCGCATATGAAATTTTTGGATCATTTTGATAACTTATGCAAAGAAAAGGCATTTGGAATTTTAATAGGGATTAAGCTGAACCTGTGGCCCAATTTGGAGATTGCCACTGTAAGAACATTAAACCTTCCAATCCCTAAATTTCAGATGTCTTTCCACTTATTTAAATTTTCTTTAAATTTTTAAGGATGTCTGGGTAGCTCAGCCGGTTAAGTGTCTGTCTTTGGCTCAGGTCATGATCCCAGGGATCAAGTCTTGCATTGGGCTCCTTGCTTAGCAAAGAGCCTGCTTCTCTCTCTGCCTGCTGCTCCCCCTGCTTGTGGCCTCTCAACCTCTTTCTCTTTCACAAACAGATAAAATCTTTTTAAAAATCTTTAATTAAAAGATTTTTTTTTGTTTTCAGTGTGTAAATCTTACACTTTCTTATTAAATTTATTCTTAAGTATTTTACTTTTTAAAAATATTTTATTTATTTATTTGACAGACAGATCATGAATAGGCAGAGCCTGGCAGAGAGGGGGAAGTAGGCTCCCTGCTGAGCAGAGAGCCCTATGCGATGCGGGGCTCCATCCCAGGACCCTGGGATCATGACCTGAGCTGAAGTCAGAGGCTTTATTTAACCCACTGAGCCACCCAGGCATCCCTATTTTACTCTTTTTGATGCTATTTTACTTGGAATTGTCTTATAAATTTTATTTTCATGTTGCTAACTGCTAATGTATAAAAATATAATTGATTATTGTATTTTAATCTAGTATCTTACAATCTCCCATACTTATTAATCCTGATAGCTTTTTGTGGATTCCTAGGATTTACTATATACAAAATTATGTCATAGAATAAATCATGTCAACAGAGATAGTTTTACTTCTTTCTCTCAAATATGGATATTTTACTTTCTTTCTTGCCTAATTGCTCTACTAGAACCTCCAGTACAATGTTGAATAAAAGTGGTTATGGAATGAACTTAAAAAAAAATTAATTCAAAAGAATTTCTGACTTTTACCTCTCTTAACTCTCCCGGTCCACCTACCTTAGAAAGGAGTTTTGATATTGGAATGTGACTTTCTCTGGAAAGGAATAATCTCCTCTTAGCTGTTTACTGATTAGTGATCAGGATGAATGGGATGAAGAGTTATATAGACCTATTTTTGAAATTCAGGAGTTTTGCCTGACCATTCCTGGGCATAATGTACCTTTCTTTCTGCCAACAGCAGCTTCAGGTCAGCCTGGCTGTTACACACTCTTGGGAACAGATTGGTGGTTGCCAGAGGTGGGAGTGGAGGTTGGGGAGCAAAGTGGGAGAAGGAAGTCAAAAGATACAACTTCCAGTTATGAAATAAATTAGTCAGGAGATATAATGTACAGCATGGCAACTAGAATAATACTATATTGCATATTTGAAAGTTGCTAAGAGTATATCTTAAAATTTCTCATCACAAGAAAAAAAATTGTTACTATGTAGTGATGGATGTTAACTAGACTTATTACGGTGTATTTTGTATTTGTATGTTGTTAACTAGGTACTAAATTATATATATATTTTATAATATATTTATATTTATATAATTTTTTAAATAATATATATTATAAGCTATTATCATTAGCTTATTGTTGGTGGGTTTTTGTGATATATACAAATATCAAATCATTATGTCATACACCTGAAATTAATATAATGTTATATATTAACTATACTTCAATATAAATGTCACATGATATATACATAAAATAAACTGTAGATGTTGCAATACAACAAAACCGTGGGTTCCCCAAGGTCCATGTTTCTCTTAAGTAAAACATTTCACCATGTTTGCAGACATCTACATGGGTCTCTGTGTTGTTCTGGTGAACTTGGGAGCAAGGGGAACAGACATAAAAAATTAATGCTCATGTTGCTTGCTGTATGATGAGTAATACAATACTTTGTCTCATTCACTACACTTTTCATCTCTATAAATTTGATTTGGATCATTTTTATGTCTTCCATGTCTCCATTTAGCATGACCAACCCTTTCTTCAGCTTCTTTACATAAGGATGCAGTAAAAATAACTATTTTAATGTACTTGCTACTAATTCTATCATATGTATCATTTCTGGGTTGGTTTCTACTGATTGATTTTTATCCTAATTATAGGTCATATCTTCTGCTTCTTTAAATGTGCAGTAATTTCTTTTTGGATGACCAGACATTGTGAACCAATTATCACCTTTTGGATGATATATATTTTTATATTCTTATAATATTCTTGAGTTTTGTTCTCGGATAAAGTTACTTGGAAACAGTTTTATTGTTTAAGGTCTTGATTCTAAACTTTCTTAGACTAGCCTAGAGCAACCTTTAGTCTAGGACTAATTTTTCCCCAACATTCAGGCAAACCCTTCTGAATACTCTTCCTGATGCTCTGTGAATTATGTGGGTTTCCCCCCTGAATGGAGGGAATAGGTAATAGTCCCAGCCCTGTGTGATCATTGGTATTTTGTTTTGCTGCTAATCCTTTAAGTGGTTCTTTCCCCAGCCTCAGGTGGTTTCTTCATTCCTCTCTGGTTCTCTGCCCTGTAAACTCTATATGTTGCGGCATCTAAAGACTCGCAGCATCGTCTCCTCAACTCAGGGAGATTGCCAGATGACTGGATTTCACCTCATTGCACCATGGTCTGGAAACTTATTAAAACAATTGTAAGCTTGGCTTATTTTCCATCTTTCAACGATTACTGGCTGTCATAACCTGGTATCCACTGAAACCACTGTTTCATATATTTTGTTCCATTTTTTAGTTTTTTCAGGGGGAGGGTAAATTCAGTACCAGTTATTCCATCTTGGTTGGTTGTGTTCATTCTGTTTGAAGTAACAAAGTTAAGCTCCTGAATAGAAAGAAGTATGCTGTGTTCTTAACCATCTGTTAAGAGTCAGGTATAGGGGCACCTGGGTGGCTCAGTGGGTTAAAGCCTCTGCCTTCAGCTCAGGTCATGATCCCAGGTCCTGGGATTGAGCCCTGCATCGGGCTCTCTGCTCAGCAGGGAGCCTGCTTTCCCCCCTCTGTCTCTGCCTGCCTCTCTGCCTACTTGTGATCTCTGTCTGTCAAATAAATAAATAAATAATCTTAAAAAAAAAAAGAGTCAGGTATATACTATCCTAAACTCTTATAAGTAGTGTAGTTGGTGAATTTACAGTATTCTACTTCTTAGGGGAAGTAATCAAGTGTCAAAAACATGACGTTGGAGTTGGTCAGACAACTTGGGTTTAAATTCTGTCTTTATCATTAGCTAGCTATATAACCATGGACAGTTTCCTTGAGCTTCAGTTTTCTCATTTGGAAAATAAGAATAACACCTACTTCTAGAGTTGTTGAAATAACTAATATAAAATGTGTATCCTAATGGCTGGTACATAGTAAAATCTCAATAAATGGTAGCTGTAATTACCAAAGGTACTTGTCTTATTAGTACCATCAGTATCTGCATAGGTATTCAAATTTAATAAACTATAAGCAAAGTGAGGACATTACTCTTTTATTGGAAAGCTGTAACTTGTCTTAAAATTAAATTTTGTGGCTTTTTTGGATGGTATTGTCTTGTGGACAATTTATGATGATTTTTTAAAAGATTTTATTTAATTATTTGACAGGCAGAGATCACAAGTAGGCAGAGAGAAAGGAGGAAGCAGGCTCCTTGGTGAGCAGAGAGCCCAATGCGGGGCTCTATCCCAGGATCATGGGATCATGACCTGAGCTGAAGGCAGAGGCTTTAACTCACTGAGCCACCCAGGTGTCCCTATGATGATGTTTTTTAATTGTGCTTATTGATGATACCAAATATATATTCATATGGACCAAGAAAATAGACTAATTAATATAAATTGTGTACATAATACACAGGTAGAATATTTTTGCTAATATGGTCAGTTGATATATGAGACACATGTTCTAAAATAGCTGTAGCTCTATTGTTGTGGTTACTAAGTAAATATTTTTAAAAAATCAATGGTGTTTGTATAAGCCAACAATAACTTAAAAACAATAATGACAAAAAAAATCTCATTCACAGAAGAACTACAAAAATAAAATAAGTAGGAATACATTTAAGCAACTATGAGGATATATATGAAAAAAACTATAATCTCTGGTGAGAGACACAGGAAAAACTTGAGTAAGTGGAAAGACAAACTACTGAGGGTAAAAATTATTACAGTAAAAAAGAGAACTGCCCCCAGATTAATATATAAATTTAATATAATCTCTGCCTAAATCCCAATGAAGTTTTTATTTATTATTTATTTTTTTAAAGATTTTATTTATTTATTAGACAGAGAGAGATCTCAAGTAGGCAGAGAGGCAGGCAGAGAGAGGGGGAAGCAGGCTCCCCACTGAGCAGAGAGCCTGATGTGGGGCTCGATCCCAGGACCCTGGGATCATGACCTAAGCTAAAGGCAGAGGCTCAATCCATTGAATGACCCAGGTACCCCGAAATTTTTATTTTTTAAATTGTTTCTGACGGGGGGGCACCTGGATGGCTCAGTTGTTAAGCATCTGCCTTCAGCTCAGGTCATGATCCCGGGGTCCTGGGATCGATGCCTGCATCGTGGCTTGGGCTCCCTGTTCAGCAGAAAGTCTGCTTCTTCCACTCCCGGTGCTTGTATTCCCTCTCTCCTGTCTCTCTCTGTGTCACATAAATAAATAAATAAAATCTTTAAAAAAATAAATAAATTGCTTCTGAGGTTCATTTGAGAAAACTGTGCTCCAAAGACTGTCAGCCTGTCTTGGTTGTGCAGTTTCAACTGGGAGTAAGCCAGTGTGGGAGCCACAGATGCTACTCTACCACTCTTTTACATCATTTCCTTAGAGGCATCTCAGAAGTCCTAGTAGAACAATCCCAGGAGTCCTTTTTGCTTGTCTTGATTTTCCCAAGCAAATATATTCTGTTAGACCCGTGAATCTGGAAAGGCCCTTCCTTTTTTACTCCAATCTCGACAGAGTCACTGAAGAAAATTAACACATGTTTCTGAGTCATTACTATGTTAAGAGGATCATTCTTAAAAACCTTTTGAGAGGGGCGCCTGGGTGGCTCAGTAGACTGAGACTATTAGTCAGTCTCCTGGAACATGAATACCTCTTTCTATTTCATGGCGAGTGGAGCATAATGGCTGCAATGAGGAGGAACAGTCCTGACGCTGGATGTGGCGAAGTCACACGGATCTTGAGAAGGCATATAGGCAAACACCAGCCCAATCTTCCCAAGGAGGCAGTGTGTATCTTTCCCTAATGTTTCTCCTAGGTTTCTCCTGAGCATCTTTTGCATTAGCATCACCTTAAGAGCTTATTAAAGATCCTTGAGTCCCACTTTACATCTACAAGTCAGGATCTCAGGACCTAGGTCCTTAAAACATGTTTTGACAAGTTTCTCTGCAGGCTAAACATTCTAAAATGCCCCCTACTCCGTGTCTAGTTTCAGATTTGCTCAATCTGATAAATACTGCCCTCTAAAAAATGGTTCTCAGGGTTCTCACCAGTTTTGTGAAAAGTTACTTCATAGGTCCTGAGCCCTAAACCTCACAAAAAGACTCTGGGCTCCTTAAAGGCTGCAGATCACAGCACTTAGAGCCTCAACCTGTCTGCAGCCCGTTTTTCATTTCCCTCCCTCTCTGTAGCCACCATTCCCAACCCCACTTCTTTTTTGTTTCATAGGCTGTAACTGGGCATTTCTAAGGTAAAAACAGATATTCGAAAGGTAAACATTATACCCACAAACTCTGTCCATTTTTTCTTTAAAATGTCTCCTACTCTTTTCTTTTTATTCCTGCTGCCATATCCGAGAGACCCTTATCACCATAATGAGACTCACACACAGCCTTCTGTTCATCTGTATGACATCAGTGCTCCTTCTCTCAAATCTTGCCCACCTACGACCCCCTGCCCACCTGCTCAAAATGCTAAAAGGACTCTTGGTATTAACCATAGCTAGTTTAAACTCCTCTGTTTATTTTCCAGGTCCTTTACAATGTATCCCATTTTGCTTTATTTCCCACTATTGCACACATGCTTTCCATTTACTGCCCACACATGGCCTGGTCATTTCAACCCACGGGACAGATTTATCTCAATGTTCCCAAAGCATGGTATAAGGAGTTAGAATAGGAGTCCAATAAATGCGGGCCAACTGACTCAGCAGTTGGCATTTGTTTCCATTTTGATGTCCTCTCTTTTTATATTTAATCCCTCGAGTCATTCAAGTACCATATTCTGCTTACAGACTTTCCAAGTTTCTCTAGCTCTTATGGCCTACATATTTATTATGTAGAAAACACACACACACACACACACACACACACACAAAGAAGAAAACAAAAGGAAGGGAGGGAGGAAGAGAGGGAGGGAAGAGTTAAGTTAAGTTAAGTTAAGTTAAAGGGAGGAGAGGAGGGAAGAAAAGTTCCCCACAACAGATAATTGGCTTTAGGAGTTGCTAAAGTCAAGGGAAGTGAAGGAAATGCTAGTAGTCTGATAACTCCCACTTCGAAACTATTCAGGAGGAATATTTGCTGGCTTTCTATAGTACCATATAATCAGTATCATTCTGTTCAGAACACATATACTGTCAGTGTTCCTTGCTAAGTGTTTCAGATACATTCGTTCTGCTTCCCCCATGTTAGTTCAGGATTCATTTCTTCCAGATTCCCTGATGGCCCATATTGAGCTAAATGCCCCGTTCTCCATGCTCCCACAAGACCCTGGTGTTTACTTGTAACTCAATATCTTATATTGAAAGTGCTTCTTTGTGAGTATGATTCACCCTTAGACTATGAATTTCATGAGACAAGATCCAGGCTTACTTGTCTTTATATTACCTCTATAGACTCGGTACATGAAGATGCTACAGAAATGGTCTCTGAAGTAACTAGGCTGTAAGCTTTGAAGGATGGGGAACCAGTTTTTACACTTCTTGTTTTTGTATTATGAATAACAAGCTCAGTGTTTAGGTGTTAAGAAAAAGCTTGTTAATGTTAACATTTCTGTGCTCGCCATCCACTCATAACCTTACCCTTGCCCATTAAACCTTAGTTACTGAGCATTTAGTAAATCTCAACAGACTCTTATTAACTTAGGTTAATACTGATGGCCACTGTGAAAGAAAAACAAGAAACAAAGTCATTAGTTATACTTCTGTTTAGAAATTCATGCATAGTCTAATTGTCAAAAAGAACTTCTGCCTCATTTTCATACTTTCAGAGAATAGGCTTTAGAGCCAGGCAGAATTAGATTTGCCTGGCTCCAAAGCTTATTAGACTCATGGCGCTGCAAATGCACTAGTTATTTGACCTATTGCAGGGCCTTTTAGGGCTCTAAATTAAAAATGGAAATGACAGGAGTCACCTGGGAGGCTCAGTGGGTTAAGTGTCTGCCTTTGGCTTAGGTCATGATCTTAGGGTCACAGGATCAAGCCCTGCTTTGGGTTCTTGCTTGGGGAGTCTGTTCCTCCCTCTGTCTCTGTCCCCTGCTCATGTTCTCTCTTTCTCAAATAAATAAAATCTTTAAAAAATAAATAAAAATGGAAATAACGGTATATATTCTAGGATCATTATGAGCACCGAATGTGATAATATATATAAAGTATCTTAGCACCATACCTGGCACATACCATAGTCTTCAACCAATGTTAGCTATTGCTTCTTGATCCTGTCCTTCCTCAAGAGGGTCACTTGGGTCACACAATATCTCCTGTGTTACAAGATATTGTCTTGTGTGGCCTACGGTTAGGTTTCCTATTTTCACATTACCTGTCCCACAAGAGCTATCAGTCTATACCTATATACATTTGAGTGTGTAATATGTGTTACTTGGGAGTGTATATATGGACATCTATATGGCTGTGTGTGTACATCTGTGTGTAAGAGCCAAAGGCTTCCAGTTATCCTTGCATTTGATTTGAGAAACTTCAGAGGCTTTAATTAAAATCACTAAATAGGGGACGCCTGGGTGGCTCGGTTGGTTGAGCGGCTGCCTTGGGCTCAGGTCATGATCCCAGCGTCCTGGGATCGAGTCCCGCATCGGGCTCCTTGCTTGGCGGGGAGCCTGCTTCTCCCTCTGCCTCTGCCTGCCATTCTGTCCGCCTGTGCTCGCTCTTTCTCCCTCTCTCTGACAAATAAATAAAATCTTAAAAAAAAAATAAAATCACTAAATAGGGCACATTCTCCTCTCCTCTTGCTGCTTTTTCTGCCATCTGCCTGGTTTCCCCTATTAAATGAAAATATAGTGAGAAGCTACTAGATTAAGCTGCAGTGAGCAGATTCCACTGTCAACATGTAAAAGCTAATTATCAAACCATTATCAAACTAAAACCCCCACCATTATCAAACTAAAAGCCCAGATGCTGCTATAGCTCACAACAGAAAAATGATGAATAGGTGATGCCAATTTGCATCAGTGGGACTTAACGAAGGTAATGAAAAAAGGGATATTATCTCCACCTTCCCATTTTCTAGGCAGAGTAGGTGAGTGGAAAACTTATAAGGCACACCAAGTAGTCTTGGTGAGTAGCTCCAAACATCAAATCTGTGGCATCTCTCATTCTGGTCTAAGGGCCTGTGGTAGATTTCCCCCTCTAATAATGCTGGAGCCAAACCTCTATGCTAGCAGTTTTCACCCCCTAGGTAATTGTCAATTATCTCCAGAGTCATTAGGAAAGCCTGAAAATATTTTCCAAGACAAAGTTGATTTTAATTAACTTTTATATATTTTAAATGTATTATCAGAGAGTTCTACTTCTAGCAAAGCCTGACTAGTTAGGCTGCTACACACAATATTGCTGAGAACAATTAGGAAAGTTGAACAAATTATTTTTTAAACACCAAACGAAGTCATAGAAAAGCTAACAAAGCAATGATAATCTGCTGGTCCAAGATGTGGAAGAAAAGAGAAGTTAAAAAAGGTGAGTTGGTGTTTGGGGAAACCTTACTCTGAAGATAACTGCTGATCCAAAAACAAAAACAGCACTGAAAAGGTGAAAAGAGCTTTTGGCAATTTCCCTACCAGGAATGGCAAGAGAAAAATATTGTAAAGAGCATGAATAGGAAGAGGGGCCCTGGTAAACACCCCAGGTTTCAACTGGGATCATGAAGGATTTACCCTAGGGATAAAGATGAACTGAAAGTAGACTAGTCCTTATGAGGATTCACTTATGAAGCTCAGCTTTGAATTTTTCAGACATTTACTTGATGAACGTATTCAGGCTCTGATCCATCTGTTTGACAGAAATAAAATAAATCCTCTCTAGAGGGATATAACATCACATAGAACTTCCAATCATCTCTGGAGTTCAGCAAGCTTTATCAAAGACATTGACAATTTGATTCTAACATTTATATGGAAATGCAAAGGACCTAGGATTTAGAATTATCAGAATGATATTGACTGAAAGGAAGAACAAAGTTAGAGTTCTTATACTTCTGAATTCAGAATTTATCAGAAAACTACAGCAGGCTTACAAAAGAAGTAAATAGAAATGGATTAATAGTCTGGGTGGCTCAGTCATTAAGCATCTAACTTTGGCTCAGTTCATGATCCCAGTGTCCTGAGTTTGAGCCCCATATAGGGCTCCTTGCCCAGCAGGAAGCCTGCTTCTCCCTCTCCAGTTCCCCCATGCTTGTTTTCCCTCTCTCACTATCTCTCTCTGACATAAATAAATAAAATATTTATTTTTTTAAGGTTTTGTTTATCTGAGAGAAAGCGAGAGACAGAGCACGCCAGGTGGCGGGGTGCAGGGGGCGGAGAGGGAAGAGGGAGAAGCAGACTCCTCTCTGAGGAGAGAGCCTGATGTGGGGTTCAATTCCAGGACCCTGGATCATGACCTGAGCCGAAGGCAGACGCTTAATGGACTGACCCACCCAGGTGTCCCTAAAAAAAATCTTCAACAACAACAACAACAAAATAGATTAATAAGAGTCAAGTCTAGGGGCGCCTGGGTGGCTCAGTGGGTTAAGCCGCTGCCTTCGGCTCAGGTCATGATCCCAGGTCCTGGGTTCGAGCCCCACATCGGGCTTTCTGCTCAGCAGGGAGCCTGCTTCCTCCTCTCTCTCTGCCTGCCTCTCTGCTTACTTGTGATTTCTCTCTGTCAAATAAATAAATAAATAAAATCTTAAAAAAAAAAAAAAAGAGTCAAGTCTAGAAATAGATCCAGTCATATATAGTCAATTGATTATCAACCAAGACACCAAATCAATTCAATTGGGAAAGTTAAGTCTATTTAACAAATTGTGCTGAAATGACAGGATATCTCAATGGAAAGAATCCCTACTGCACTCCATCCACAAAAATAATTCAAGATGGATCACAAACCTAATGTAAAAGCTAGAACCATGAAGCTTCTAAAAGAATATCCTTGCAACTACAGAATAGGCAAAGCTTTCTTAGGAATAATGTAAAATGTACTAACCATAAAGTAAAAAGTAAAATATTGGACTTTAAGAAAATTAAATTTTTGCTCATCAAAAGACATAATTTTGAAAGTGAATAAGCAGGCAACCAACTAAGAAAAAATATTCCAATACATATGCATGGCAAAAGATTTGTAGTCACAGAATATGAAGAACTCCTACTGAGAATTTCAGGAAGACCATCAAGTAAGCAGCACAGGGAATCTGCCTCTCCACCGAGACAACTGAACTGACAAAATCTGTCTCATGTAATTCTCTAGGAATTCCAAACTCTATTGAAGGCTTATGACTTCCAGGGGAAAGCTTGCACAGCAAGTTGTGCGTAATTTTGACTAACCTGCGGCAGACAGCTGTGCACATGTTCCTGGAGGAGCTTGCTGAACAAGTGTGGGCAAAAAAGAACCCTGTCTTCCAAATATTAGGATCTGTGCCCTGATTGCTGATTCCTGCTTCTGATCATAGAGGTACAGATGAAAAAGTGGGTGGTCAATGTTGTTGCACTTATCCACATTGCTGCAAGCCCCTTGCTCTATAGCCACAGTGACTTTCAGTAGATTTAAAGGGCCAGCGCCCACTCTCCATTTCAATTCTCTCTTTTCCTCTTTTTGGAAGTCAGACATTATGGAAGCTATACTAGGACACTCAAAAACAACCACATATATAAGGGAAATTAAAAAGTGACCATAAAAAGGCTTAGGAAAAAACTAAGAAGTTCTTAAGTTTATGCCTCAGGTTGAACCTGGGCAAAGAAACAGCTTACCACAATCAACAAAACAAAATAAAAAATAACAAAAACAACAAACCTTGGAAAAGGCAGAGAATATGAATTCAAGAGATAGCACATTATTAGATTCAAATGTCCAGTTTCAAAAAAAAATCACAAAGCATATAAAGAAATAGGAAAATATGGCTATTCAAAGGGAAAAAAATCAACAGAAACTGTCCCTGAAAAAGATGTGATGTCAGATATATTAGCCAACTTTAAAACAACCATCTTAAAGATGCTTGAAGAACTAAAGGAAGATGCAGAGAAAGTCAGGAAAACAAAGTGAACAACATGGATATGTCCACAAAGAATGGGAAAACCTATGAAAAAGTCAAAAATTCTGGAGCTGAAAAGGACATTTACCAGGATAGACCAAATGTTAGGTCAC
This sequence comes from Lutra lutra, assembly GCF_902655055.1. Lineage (NCBI taxonomy): Eukaryota > Metazoa > Chordata > Mammalia > Carnivora > Mustelidae > Lutra > Lutra lutra. The sequence goes on along the minus strand of NC_062286.1, from coordinate 119,706,056 downwards.
AAATTAAGTCTCAGGAAATTAAAAAAGGTAGCTACCATACAAAGTATCTTCTCTGAACACAATGGGATGAAGTTAGAAATCAAAAAGAGAAGTAAAACTAGAAAATTACAAATCTGTGGAAATTAAGCAGCATTTAAACAACCAATGGATCAAAGAAGAAACCACAAGGGAAATACTTAGAAATGAGTGAAAACAAAAACACAACATACAAAAATTGATGGGATGCAATGAAAGCAGTGCTAATGGGAAATTAATAGCTATAAATAGAGCACTGAGTGTTGTACATAAACAATGAATCTTGGAACACTTCAAAAACTAATGATGTATTTTATGGTGACTAACATAACACAATAAAAACAAAAACAAAAAAGAACTAAAATACAACTTAACTTTACAATGTAAAGAACTAGAAAAAGAACAACAAACTAAACACAAATTTATTATATGGAAAGAATAAGGATTAGATGAAGGGGCACGTGCACCCGAATGTTTATAGCAGCAATGTCTACAATAGCCAAACTATGGAAAGAACCTAGATGTCCATCAACAGGTGAATGGATAAAGAAGATGAGGTATATATATACAATGGAATACTGCGCAGCCATCAAAAGAAATGAAATCTTGCCTTTTGCAATGACATGGATGGAACTAGAGGGTATTATGCTTAGCGAAATAAGTCAATCGGAGAAAGACAACTATCATATGATCTCCCGGATATGAGGAAGTGGAGATGCAACGTGGGGGGTTTGGGGGGTAGGAAAAGAACGAATGAAACAAGATGTGATCGAGAGGGAGACAAACCATAAGAGACTCTTACTGTCACAAAACAAACTGAGGGTGACCGAGGGGAGGGGGGTCGGGAGAGGGTGGTGGGGTTATGGACATTGGGGAGGGTATGTGCTATGGTGAATGCTGTGAAGTGTGTAAACCTGGCAATTCACAGGCCTGTACCCCTGGGGCTAATAATACATTATATGTTTATAAAAAAATTAAAAATTTTTTAAAAAGAATAAGGATTAGAGCAGAGATAAATAGAAAAAACAGTAGAGACAATTAATGAAGCCAAATGTAGTTTTTCCAAAAGATCACCAACATTGACATACCTTTAGCTAGAGGGAGTAAGAAAAAAAGGAGAAGGTTTAAGTTACTAAAATCATAAAGAAAGTGGGAACATTACCACCAATTTTATAGAAATAAAGAAGATTTAAGAGAGTACTATGAACAATTGTATGCCAACAAGTTGGATAACCTAGATAAAATGGAAAAATTCCTATAAACACAAAACCTTTCAAGACTAAATCACAAAAAAATACTAAATCTGAATAGATCTATAACTAATAAGGAGATTGAATAGTAATAAACAATCTTCCAGCAAAAAAAACCCAAAAAACAAAACAAAAAAACTTCTGTAAACTGCTGTCCAATTTTCCTAACACCATTTATTGAAGAGACTTTTTTCCACTGGATATTTTTTCCTGCTTTGTTGAAGATTATTTGGCCATAGATTTGAGGTTCATAGCAGCAATGTCCACAATAGCCAAACTGTGGAGAGAGCTAAGATGCCCTTCAACAAACAAATGGATAAAGATATGGTCCATATATACAATGGAATATTACTCAGCTGTCAGAAATGATGACTACTCAACTTTTGGATCAGTGTGGGTGGGACAGGAGGAGATTATGTTGAGTGAAATAAGTCAAACAGAGAAAGTCAATTATCATGTGGTTTCATTTACTTGTGGAACATAAGGAATAACATGGAGGACATTAGGAGAAGGAAAGGCAAAGTGAAGAGTGGGGAGATTGGAGGGGGAGATGAGCCATGAGAGACTGTGGACTCCAAGGATCAAACTGATGATTTTAGAGGGGAGGGGTTGGGGGGATGGGTGAGCCTGGTGGTGGGTATTAAGGAGGGCACATATTGCATGGAGCACTGGGTGTTATACATAAACAATGAATCTTGGAACATTACATCAAAAACTAATGATATATTGTATGGTAACTAACATAACAGAATAAAAAACCAAAACGAACAAACAAAAACCTCTGAACTGGATGGCTTCACCAGCAAAATCTACCAAACATTTAAGACTACCAATCCTTCTCAAACTTTCCCAAAAAATTAAAGTGAAAAGAACACTTCCTAACATTTCCTGTAAGACCAGCATTTCCCTGACATCAAAGCCAGGCAAAGACAAAAGGAAACTACAGAACAATATCCCTTATAAACACTGATACAAAAATCCTCAACATAATATGAACAAATCAAATTCAGCAGCACATTAAAAGATTATATGCCATGACTAAGTGGGATTTATCCCTGGAATTCAAAGATGGTTCAATATGCAAAAATCAACCAATATTTTAAAAAAGATTTTATTTATTTATTTGACAGAGAGAGATCACAAGTAGGCAGAGAGGCAGGCAGAGAGAGAGAGAGAGAGAGAGAGGAGGAGGAAGCAGGCTTCCCACTGAACAGAAAGCCAGATGCAGGGCTCAATCCCAGGACCCTGGGAACATGACCTGAGCTGAAGGCAGAGGCTTTAACCCACTAAGCCACCCAGGTGCCCCCCAAATCAATCAATATTAAACAGCATATTAACATAGTGATGGGAAAAAAACCCACATGATCACCTGAAATGATACAGAAAAACCATGTGGTAAAATTCAATACTCTTTTATGATTAAAAATAAAACACTAAAAAACTGGGACTAGAAGGAGACTGCAATACAACTTCATATATAAAACAGTTGCATATACAATTCCATACATTTCAATATAATTTCATATATGGCTACAATAAAAGCCATATATGAAAAATCCACAGTAAACATCATACTTACTGATAAAACACTGAAAACTATTCCTCTAAAATCAGGAACACTTCTATTTTAAAATATTACTGGAAGCTCTAGCCAGAGCAATTAGGCAAGAAAAATAAATAAGAAGCATCCAAACTGGAAAGGAAGAAGTAAAATTATCTTTGTTTGCAGATACTATCTTATAACACCCTAAAGATTCCACACAGCACTGTTAAAACCAATACATGAATTCAGCAAAGTAGTAAGATACAAAATAAACACACAAAAATCAGTTGCATTTCTAAACACTAACAATGAACAAAAATAATTCCCTTCCCAAAAAATTAAAATAAAATACTTAGGAGTTAACTTAACCAAGGATGTGAAAGACTTATAAAATGAAAACTACACTCTGAAAACTATAAAACACTCATGAAAGAAACTGAAGACACAAAGAAATGGAAAACATTCCATGCTTATGGATTGAAAGAACAGATATTATTAAAATGTCTATGCTGCTTAAAGCAATCTATAAATTCAATGCAATCCCTATCAAATACCATCAACATTTTCCACAGAGCTAGAACAAATTATCCTTAAATTTGTACGGAACCTGAAAAGACCCCAAATAGCCAAAGGAAAGTTGAAAAGGAAAACCAAAGCTGGTGGCATCACAAGTTTGGACTTCAAGCTATATTACAAAGCTGTAATTATCAAGGCCGTATTGTTCTGGCACAAAAATAGACACAAAGATCAGTGGAACAGAATAGAGAACCCAGAAATGGACCATCAACTCTATGGTCAACTAACCTATCACAAATCAGGAAAGAATATCCAATGGGAAAAAACCAGGCTCATCACATATAGTACTGGGAAAATTAGACAGCCACATGAAGAAAAATGAAAGTGGACCACTTTCTTAAACCATATACAAATAAATTCAAAATGGATGAAAGACCTAAATGTGGGATAGAAATCCATCAAAATCCTAGAGGAGAACACAAACTGTGTTCTTGGCCACAGAAATTTCTAATTAGATGTGTCTCCAAAGGTAAGGGAAACAAAGGCAAAAATAAGCTATTGGGACTTCATCAAGATAAAAAGCTTTTGCTCAGCAAAGGAAACAGTTAACAAAACCAAGAGACAACCTACAGAATGGGAGAAGATTTTTGCAAATGTTTTATCAGATAAAGGGCTTCTATCCACAATCTATAAGAACTTATCAAACTCAACCCCCAAAGAACAAATAATAGAAGATGATATGAACAGACATTTCTCCAAAGAAGACATACAAAAGGTCAACAGACATGAAAAAATGCTCAATATCACTTGGCATCAAGGAAATACAAATCATAAAACCACAATGAGATACTACCTCATACCAGTCAGAATGGCTATAATTAAGTGAGGAAACACCAAATGTTGGCAAGGATGTGGAGAAAGGAGAACCCTTGTACACTGTTGGGAATGCAAGCTGGTACAGCCCCTCTGGAAAACAGTAAGGAGTTTCCTCAACAAGTTAAAAATAGAGCTACCTTATGACTAGTAATTGCACTACTAGGTATGTACCCCAAAGATACAAATGTAGTGATCCAAAGGGGTACCTGCACCCCAATGTTTATAGCAGCAATGTTCACAATAGCTAAAGTATGGAAAGAGCCCAGATATCCACATGGCCAAAGAGGATGTGAGATTATACACACACACACACACACACACACACACACACACACACACACACACTTCAGTCATCAAAAAAACCTAAGTCTTGCTCTTTGCAACCATGTGGATAGAACTAGAGGGTATTATGCTAAGGGAAATAGGGGAATCAGAGAAAGATGATTATATGATCTCACTGTTACGTGGAGTTTCAGAAACAAAACAGAGGAGCAGAGAGGAAGGGAGGGAAAAATAAAACAAGAGGTAATCAGAGAGGGAGAAAAACCATAAGAGACTCTTAGTCATAGGAAACAAACTAGGGTTGCTGGAGGAGAGGGGTCGGGATGGGGTAATAGGTAATGGGCTTTAAGGAGGGCATGTGATGTAATGAGAACTGGGTGTTATATACAACTGATGAATCACTGAACTCTACCCCTGCAACTAATAATACACTATATGTTAATTAATTAAATTTAAATTAAAAAATGAAAACTATAAAACACTCCTTAAAGAAATTAATAAATAATGAAAGACATAAATAAATGGAAACATATCTCATGTTCACGGATTGGAAGAATTAATATTGTTAAGACGTCAATATTATTGTCAATATTGATCTATAGATTCATTGTAAACCCTACCAAAAACCCAATGATATTTTGGCAGAAATAGAAAAACATCATCCTAAAATTTACATGGAATATAAACAGCCCACATAATCTTGAAAAAGAAGAACAGAGCTGAAGGACTTATACTTCCAGATTCCTAAACTTAGTACAGGAGGCTGGGAAGATGGAGAGTAAGAAGACCCTAAGCTCACCTTGATCCATGGATACAACTAGGTAACACTCACATCAACATAAATAACCCAGAAAACAACCCGAAGACTGGCAGAACAACTCCACAACAAAAGGTAAAGAAGAGACCACATTGAGAGGGTAGGATGGACAGAGACACAATAGGGAGCAAAATGCACCTCTGCTATCAACTGGGTGTGGAGAGTGGGCCTTGGGCATGGAGAAGGGAGAGAAACAGACTATCACACAAGAGTGTCCACACAGGGAAGACAAATCCCCATAACATTCTGTTTTGAAAGTGAGGGGCCAAATTTCATAAGGTCTTACAATCAGTGGGACTTAAAACCTGGAATTTTAAAAATTAGTGTCTGGTTCTGGGAGAGCCGGAGGGCAATAGGAAGCTGAGTACCCACCCTTAAAGAAACCACATGACACGGCCTAGAAAAATGTCCTTGGATTACAGGAGATGAGATTATTTTAGGCCTTATGAATGACATTGTAGGAGCCAATAAGAAAGAAATAGCCCTAATAAATGATTTGACTGTTCATTTACATCTTCTGCTATTATCCTTGTGTAAGCCTACACCAAGATGGTATAAAATTCTGAAAGCCAAAGTCTTCCCTTCAGATCACTGTGCTATTGAGTCACAGCTTCAATTTCATAGGCTTAATATTGAGAAAAGTATGTGGATGATAAAGCCACGGAGGGAAGAAAAGACTGAGTATAGAGGATATCCTTGAAGTAATTGAGAAGGAAGGAGACTCAATTGCAGTGATCCTCTTCAGTGGGCTGCATTTTAACACTGAATAGCTTTTTAATGTATCTGCCATCAAAAGAGCTGGACAAGCAGAGCGTTGTTTTGTTGGCTTTGATCTAGCACATGTGGTTGGAAATGTTGAACTCCGCTTACCTGACTGGGGAGTTGATTTTGTTTGCTGGTACTCCTACAAGTATTTAAATTCAGGAGCAGGAAGTCTTGCTGGTGCCTTTATTCATGAAAAACATGCCCATACAATTAAAACTGAGCTAGTGGGATGGTTTGGCTATAAATCAGCACCCGATTTAAGGTGAATTATAAAGTGCAGTTAATCCCTGGGGTCGATGGATTTCAAATTTCAAACCCTCGCTTTTGTTGGTCTGTTCCTTACATGCTAGTTTAGAGATCTTTAAGCAAGCAACTATGAAGACGTTGAGGAGAAAAATCTATTAGCAGATACCAAGAAACTGTACATAATTACTCCATCCCACATGGAGGAACATGGTTGCCAGATCACACTGACATTTTCTGTTCCAATAAAATATGTTTTCCAAGAACTAGAAAAACAAGGAGTGGTTTGTGACAAGTGAGAACCAAATGGCATCTGAGTGGCTCTAGTTCCTCTCTACAACTTTTTTCATGATGTTTATCAATCTGCTCACTTCTGCACTTGACTCTGCAGAGCCAAAAATAGCAGTGTTTTCTAGAACAACTGAAGTAATTGTTATTGAAAGCTTATATGGTTATTTTATTATTCTCAAATTTTAGTAATTGGAAGTTTTTAAAAACTGATTACACATAACTGGCAATGAATTATATACTTTACAGAAAAAGCTGATATATTTTTTCCAAGAGTCTGTGATTCTGAGAAATCCACATGTCTGTCCATTCTTCATGCTTGGTGGATTAAAGTTTTCACTGGTCCAAGTATTACTAGCTATTAGTAGCTGTCATATTTCATGGTCAGTAAATGTTTTATATTGATTCAGTTTATAATTTGACTGATAATTTCATAATACATGTGTAATTTTTTGTGTCAATTTTAGAAAGGTTACTTTAGTTTTAATTTACCAGAGTTTCTTATAGATGCTGTAATTTCACAGTCTGATATGTGTATAATTTTGCAATATTCCATCCAACTTTAATCTAAGGAACAGAAAATACATTTTATAGGGCAGTAGATTTCAAATGTTTTGGCCACAATCCACACTAAGAAATATATTTAATATCAGGGACTAGTATTTTTATGTGTTTATGCCTTATCTTGTTGATTCTAATACACAAATGTTTTATCATATTTTAACATCTGTGAAAGAATTTTTCTTCAAATTTCAGTCAATAATTCTTGCAATTGCCATTGACCATTCTTTCATGTTACCATCCCTGATATTAGCATGCGTCTCACAATGAATAGATGATTTTTTTAAATGGTATATACATCAAATGGTATATATATCAAAACAAAAATGGTATATATATCAAATGGTATAATGTATGATATAATGTATATCATACATTATTTATCTGCTATTTATTATTCATTTTATCTCATTACAACAAGTGATGGCTGAAACTCATTAAATTTATTTCCCCACCAACTCTTGGGTCCTAATCCATTTTACAGTTGTCCCTTTATTTGGTATTAGTGTAATTTCTTATTTTTTTTAAATGGGGACTTGTCTTGATAAAAGACTTTAGATGTTACCCTGTCTCTAAAATAGTGAAACAAATCATTCCAAGACACTTGTGATTGAGAATTAGAATCAGCAAATGAGTGCTTCATCTCTCAACCTCTAACCCAAATCTATGGATCTTTCTTTCCACTAGGAAAATTACAGGTACATTGAACCCTACTGGACTTCCGTGGTTTTCAGCTGTTTATGTTACAATCATTATTCATGGATTGGCAAAATAGTCTTCATTTATATACCCGGGCAGCAAGAAAGATTGACTACAACATAATTCGTGCCCCTGATGAACAAATTTGAATGAAATTAATTTAGACAATTAGAGTTAAATAAAAAGATGCAGAACTGACACCAATACCAGCACATACTGATATGTATTGAGTACTTACAAACACCATGTACTGTGTTGATCTATTTATATGTTATCTTACTTATTTCAGTGTTTGTATAACTGCTTTAGCAAAGCCTCCCCCTCCAACCTTTGGCAAAACTCATCTTTGTGGATGAAAAATTTCTCAAAACTCTAGAATTCAACCATATACAACTTCATGTAGAAGAAATTGTTTGAATCACACAGTGGTAAACAAAACCAACATGGTTTCAGCTCTCAAGAAACTTGCAGCTTAGTGGGAGAAATGGGTAGTAAAACATATAAACAAGTAAGTATATGATTACAAACTGTAGGATTTGTGAAAGAAAAACAGACAATACTATAAGAGAAAATCTCAAGGGTATTAATTAGATGGTTAAGCAAGGGAAGGTGTGTGAAGGTGCTTAACAAGTTTAAGTTCCAAAAAATCATGGTAAAATAAAAAAAAATAAGATATCATGCTAATCACATTAAATTACATTAAATTATATATACAAATTATTCAAAGAATAGTTAGCACTGGGGAACCTGGGTGGCTCAGTGGGTTAAAGCCTTTGCCTTCAACTCAGGTCATGATCTCAGGGTCCTGGGATCAGGCCCCACATCGGGCTCTCTGCTCAGCGAGGAGCCTGCTTCCCTTCCTCTCTCTCTGCCTGCCTCTCTGCCTACTTGTGATCTCTGTCTGTCAAGTAAATAAATAAAAATCTTAAAAAAAAATAAAAAGAATAGTCAGCACTTTGTCTTCATCACACAGGTTAGGAAACAGAACATTAAAAGTTCCCTTTCTCCCTGTTTGCATTCCCGTCCACCCCAAATCCAGAGATAAGATACCTAGGAATAAATCTAACCAAAGAGGCAAAGAACCTGTACTCCGAAAACTATAGAATACTCATGGAAGAAACTAAGAAAGACACAAAGAAATGGAAAAAAAAAACATTTCATGCTCATGGACTGAAAGGACAAATATTGTGAAAATGTCTATGCTACTTAAAGCAATCTACACATTTAATGCAATCCCTATCAAAATACCATCAATTTTTTTCAAAGAAATGGAATAAATAATCCTAAAATTTGTATGGAACCAGGAAAGATCCCAAATAGCCAGAGGAATGTTGAAAAGAAATGCCAAAGTTGGTGGCATCACAATTCCTGAATTCAAGCTCTATTACAAAGCTGTAATCGTCAAGACAGTACGGTACTGTCACAAAAACAGATGCATAGATCAATGGAACAAAACAGAGAGCCAAGAAATAGACCCTCAACTCTGTGGTCAACTAATCTTTGACAAAGCAGGAAAGAGTGTCTAATGGAAAAAAGACAGTCTCTTCAACAAATGGTGTCAGGAAAATTGAACAGCCACATACAGAAGAATGAAACTGGACCATTTCCTTACACTGCACACAAAAACAGACTCAAAATGGATCAAAGACCTCAATGTGAGACAAAAACTCATCGAAATCCTTGAGAAGAACATAGGCAGCAACCTCTTCAACTTCAGCCACATCAACATCTTCCTAGAAACAAAGGCAAGAGAAGCAAGGGCAAAAATGAACTATTGGGACTTCATTAAGATCAAAAGTTTTTGCACAGCAAAGGAAACAGTCAACAAAACCAAAAGACAACTGACGGAATGGGAGAAGATATTCACAAATGACATATCAAATAAAGAGCTAGTATCTACAATCTATAAAGAACTTATCAAATTCAACACCCAAAGAATAAATAATTCAATCAAGAAATGGGCAGAAGACATGAACATCCATTTCTACAAAGAACACATCCAGATGGCCAACAGACACATGAAAAAGTACTCAACATCACTCAGCATCGTGGAAATACAAATCAAAACCACAATGAGATACCACCTCACACGAGTCACAATGGCTAAAATTAACAAGTCACAAAATGACAGCTGTTGGAGAGGATGTAGAAAAAGGGAAACTCTCCTACACTGTTGGTGGGAATGCAAGCTGGCACAGCAACTTTGGAAAATAGCATGGAGTTTCCTCAAAAAGTTGAAAATAGAGCTACCCTATGACCTAGCAATTGCACTACTGAGTATATACCCCCAAAGATACAAATGTAGTGATCCGAAGGGGCATGTGCACTCAAATGTTTATAGCAGCAATGTCCACAATAGCCAAACTATGGAAAGAACCTAGATGTCCATCAACAGATGAATGGATAAAGATGTGGTATATGTATATATACAATGGAATACTATGCAGCCATCAAAAGAAATGAAATCTTGCCATTTGCAATGACATGGATGGAACTAGAGGGTATTATGCTGAGTGAAATAAGTCAATCAGAGAAAGACAATTATCATATGATCTCCCTCATATGAGAAATTTGAGAGGCTGAGTGGGAGGTTTGGGGAGTAGGAAAAAATGAAACAAGATGGGATCAGGAGGGAGACAAACTGTAAGAGACTCCTAATCTCACAAGACAAACTGAGAGTTACTGGGGGACAGGGGTGTGTGTGTGGAGAGGGTGCTTGGGTTATGGACATTGGGGAGGGTATGTGATATGGTGAGTGCTGTGAAGTGTGTAAGCCTAATGATTCACACACCTGTAATAAAAATAATTAATAAAAAATGTCAATAAAAATAATTAATAAAAAAAGACCACAAAAAACTTTCACTATTTTCAGATGACTTGATGCACTATACAGAAAACCCTAAAAAAAAAGAAACTACTAGAACTGATAAATGAATTCAACAAATTTGAGGATACAAAAATCAATATACAGAAATCCATTGCATTTCTATACACTAACAATGAAGCAGCAGAAAGAGAGATGAAGAAAACAATCCTGCTTACAATTGTATCAAAGAGAATAAAATACCTAAGAATAAATTTAGCCCCCTCCCAAAAAGAATAAATTTAACCCAGGAGGTGAAAGACCTGTCCTCTGAAAACTAAGAAACATTGATGAAATAAACTAAAGGCAACACAAACAAATGGAAAGATACTCCATGCTCATGGAGTGGAAGAACAAATATTGTTAAAATGCCTATACCACCTAAATCAAACTACAGACTTAATGTGATCCCTGTCAAAATACCAACAACATTTTTCACAGAACTAGAACAAAGAATCCTAAAATTTCTATGGAACCACAAAAGACCCCAAATAGCCAAAGCTACTTTCTTGAAAAAGAAAAACAAAACTGGAAGTATCATGATTTCAGATTTCAAGTTATACTACAAAACTGTAGTAAACAAAACCACATGATACTGGCACAAAAACAGACACACAAATCAATGGAATCAAATAGGGAACCCAGAAATAAACTTGTGATTGTGTGGCCAATTAATCTTTGACAAAGGAGGCAAGAATATGCAATGGGGAAAAGACTGTCTTCAAAGTAGGTGTTGGGGAAACTAGACAGCTACTTACAAAAAATGAAACTGTACCACTTAAAAAAAAAAGATGTTATTTATTTACTTATTTATTTATATGAGAGAGAGAGAGAGAGACTAGCACAACTGTGGTGGAGGGCAGAGAGAGAAGGAGAAACAGATTCCCTGCTGAGCAGGGAGCCTGATGTGGCACTCAGTCCCAGGACCCTGAGATCATGACCTGAGCCGAAAGCAAACGCTTAACCAATTGAGCCACCCAGCACCCTGAAACTATACCACTTTTTTTTTTTTAATCACACACAAAATTAAACTCAAAATGGCTTATGGACCTAAATGTGAGACCAGAAACTATAAAAATCCTGGAAGAAAACATAGGGAGTAATTTCTCTGGCATTGACCATAGCAACATTTTTCTAAATAGGTCTCCTGAGGCTAAGGAAACAAAAGGAAGAATAAAGTATTGGGATTACATCAAAATGAAAATGAACCTGCACAGTGAAGGAAACAGTCAACAAAACTAAAAGGCAGCCTATGGAATGGGAGAAGATATTTGCAAATGACATTTCTGATAAAGGGTTAGTATCCAAAATATATAACTTATAAAACTCAAAACCCAAAATACAAATAATCCAATTAAAAAATAGGCAGAAGACATGAACAGAGATTTCTCCAAGGAAGACAAACGATGGCCAAAAGACACATGAAAAGCTGCTCAACATCATTCATCATCAGGGAAATGCAAATCAAAACTACAATAGGAAAAAAAAAACCTATTATGAGATATTACCTCTACCTGTCAGAATGGCTAAAATAAAAAACACAAGAAACAGTATGTGTTGGAGAGGATGTGGAGAAAAGGATCCCTCATGCACTGTTAGTGGGAATACAAACTGCAGTAGTTGCTCTAGAAAATAGTAGAAAGGGTCTTCAAAAAGTTAAAATTAAAACTATCCTATGACCCAGTAACTACACTACTAGGTATTTACCCAAGAAATACAAGAACACTAATTCAGTGGGATACATGAACCCTTATGTTTATAGCAGCATTATTTACAATAGCCCAATTATGGAAGCAGCCCAAGTGTCCATCAATAGAAGAATGGATAAAGAAGATGTGGTATATATATACAATGGAATATAATTCAGCCATAAAAAATAATAAAATCTTGCCATTTGCAACAACCTGGATGGAGGTAGAATATAATGCTAAGCAAAATAAGTCAGTGAGAGAAAGACAAATACCATGTAATTTCACTCGTATGTATAATTTATGAAATAAAACAAATAAGCAAAGAAGAAAAGAGAAATACAGAGAGAAACCAAAAAACAGACTCTTAACTATGAACAAAGTGATGGTTGCCAGAGGGAGGTGTGGGTGTGGGTAAGGATGGGTGAAATAGGTGATGGGGATTAAAGAGTATACTTAAAAGGGACGCCTGAGTGGCTCGGTTGGTTGGACAGCTGCCTTCGGCTCAGGTCATGATCCCGGGGTCCCGGGATCGAGTCCCACATCGGGCTCCCAGCTCCATGGGGAGTCTGCTTCTCCCTATGACCTTCTCCTCACTCATGCTCTCTCTCAAATAAATAAATAAAATCT